>NC_058130.1:207189201-207238077 GCF_016433145.1 Gracilinanus agilis
AGAAAGAAAGAAAGAAAGAAAGAAAGAAAGAAAGAAAGAAAGAAAGAAAGAAAGAAAGAAAGAAAGAAAGAAAGAAGAAGGAAGGAGAGAGGAATGAATGTGGGAAGAGTAGAGGGAAGGAGGGAAAGAAGGAATGGAGGAAAGGAGGAAAGGAAAGGAAAGAAAAAAAGAAGGAAGGAATGCTAACTACCTAAAGGCTGTGTGTTAAAAAAACAACAACAAAGAATGCTATATTTAAATTCTCAATCCAAACTCTATGTGTTTTGACAATTCTGTATGTGATTTTAGGAGGTGAGCTCTCTAGGTCAGGATCTACAAACTTTGTATGCAATTACTTTTCATTTCCTCTATATTTTGACATTTCTGGGGAGGAGGGGGACGGGGATAGCAGTTTATTGTCAATAAAACCTCCAATTAGAGTAGGCACTGATGATAAGTATTTATCCCTCTTCTTTAGAATCACAATATTCAGTGGGAAGAAGGAAATATAGCAATAGTAACTGGAGTAAGAATGCAGAAGGAAGGCCTATGATTTCCTGCTAGATCCAGGTTGGGGACCACTGCCTACATTATGAAGAAAGGCATCTTTTTATGTTATGATTAGTATATCACCTACCTTAAGTTTTGCCTTCGTAGGTGCTCAATTGTTATGTACTGAATTGATTAGGTTTGGTGAATGTTACAGCTACCAATAACAACCAAGCCCCCAGAGGGTCTTTATTGAAACCCAGAGTACCAAATACTGTGAGATTAAAGAATAATCTGCAGCTCTTTTAGGGACACAGAACTTTACACACTAGAAACACTGCAAAATAACATACATCCTCAGTTATATGTGTATTCACATCATCAATGCCAGGAGTTTAGAGAGAGAAAAATGGTAAAATCTCAGATTATTTCAAGTTAGGGGTTGGGTTGCATGACTTCTGAATTTCCTCCCAATTCCAAGTACTTATAATTAATGTGAAGGACTGTCAGTATTTTTGTACATAAAAGGCAGAAGGTTTTGTGATGGTATTGTAGGCTGTGGGGCTGTTTGAAGTGTTAGGAGTAGATTAAGTTGTTGAGAAATGAGAATGAGCATGGCAGCTTCAGCTGACATAATTAAAGCATTCAGATTAGAGAATAGGTTTGTGTTAGGACATGGCGGGAACTAAATTTCTATAGGAAAATCAGAATTTTATTACTTGGCTCTGGAAAAAATCTACTACCCTCCTTTCTGAGCATCAGTGGGGGGAGCAAAAGCTGTGGAATGTTGAATATACTGTCAAAAATGGTAAATGTCTTGGTCAATTTTGCTGAACTGCACCCTACCCCTTTGTTTGTTTGAATCTCTGACATAATGGATGACTTGTTAAGTAGGAAAGGGAAGGGATATTCAGAATAAATGTAAAAAAAAAAAGCCCAAAAGGCATAAAAACAATTTTTAAACCCTTACCTTTCATCTTAGAATCAATACTAAGTATTTGTTACAAGGCAGAAGAGTGACAAGGGCTAGGCAATAAGGGCTAAGTGACTTGTTCAGGGTCACACATTTATGAAGTGTCTGAGGACAGATTTGAACCCAGGATTTCTAGGCCTAGATCTTTATCCAGTAAGCCACCTAGCTGTCCCCAACAGAAGTTTTTTTTTTTGTTGTTGTTGTTGTTGTTTTTTTAAATGAAGGGCCTTGAATATTAGGAAAAGCACAGACTTGGAGTCAAAAATCCCTGTGTTCTAGTTCTGTCTCTTTGACCTCCTGTAAGGTATAGCCTCCCTGATCCTCTACTTTCTCATGTCTTAGATAGAGATAATTATATTTTTCCTACTCCTCTCATAGGACTGTTGTGAGGCTCCAATAAGATAATATGTTTGAAAGTGTTTGGAAACTATAAAGCTGTATACAAATGTGAGGGATTATCATTATCATCATTATAATTATCCTATAGATAATAGGAAACCACTGTAAGTTTATCAGCAGGGGGATGATGAAAGTAGTATTTTAGGAAGATTAATCTGGCAGTGATGAGCAAGTTGGCTTAAACCACTGGCTTTAAATTATTCAAAGCCTATATAACCCTTTCGGTTTTGTTTCTGACTCCAGAGAGTATCTCCTAAAGGCTTTATTATGGTTAATGTAGACATAGTTGCCTATAATGAAATGGTTTTTTTCCATGTGTCAGGCTGTGTACTGGACTAGGGTAGGGATATCAGAAAGTCTTGGCTCTAGCCCTTGATTTTCAACTTCATAACTATACGAGTTTGAAAAAATGTCTTTATCTCTGTTGACTTCAATTTCTTCAGGGGTAAAAATGAAGAGGTTAAATTAGATTGACTCCAAGTCAATGCTTTAGCAACAACTGAACTGGATGTCATATAGATACACACATATGTATGTGTTTGTGTGTGTATGGACCAGCTCTAGAATCTATCCATCCAGCTCGAGTCTAAACAATAGTCTTTTCTTTAGCGACATATTTTTTCCTTTGTGGATAGTTAGATTTAGCTCTTTTGAGTGATTATGAGTCTTGTAGGAAGCTCATCAGAGTTCTGAGCCTAAATGTATTCTCTCTAATATAATTTAGAAGTATATAGAGTATATCTATGGAGCAGCCCTCTTCCTTTTTGACTCTGCATTGGATATCTAATACAAACAGTGGCAAACAGGTTTCATGAGCATACAACTCCCTGTTTTATAAGTGACTTGATAGTAGAGATTTGACATTATTTCTTGAATTATTGGATTATATTTTAAAAGCCTGGAGAAACAGAGTTCCCACAGCTAGTAGGTCAGTCACATAATTAAAATTATAATTAGAAGATAGAAAAGCAAAATCTAGAACCCAAGTCTTCTGACCCCCAATCTAGCTCACAATCTGACCCATACAGTCTGACACAGAAATAACGATTTCATTATAGGCACCTCTCTCTCTGCAATGACCATAATATAATTTTTGGTAAGTATCCCCTGGAGTCAGAATCAAAATTGAAAAGGTTATATATACTTTGAATAATTTAAAGCTAGAGGTTATTAAATATATAGATATATGCAGATGTGTGTGTTTGTATATAGATACTGCAAATGCCCAGAATTTAATGAGGAAGAAAGCAAGCTGGATGGCATTTAGTAAAATGCAGAGATTTTAGTGATTCCAAACTTCTCACCAAAATAAATAACCATCTTTTTAATGTCAATATTCTTCCAGAGATGTTACATGGCTGAAAATCATAGGATATCATAATGGTGGGTCATAAAGAGCAGTGGAGAGATGCATGGTGGGTGTGTCTAAGCCTCAAAACATTGCCATTAAAGAACTGCCTACCAATAATGGTGTAAAGAGTATTATCAAGGAGAAAAATGGTGAGAGATGAGCCATTCTTGTAGCAAGCTGTTCAGCTGGTTTAGTCGTATTGGACTCTTCATGACCCCAACTGGGGTTTTCCTGGCAAAGATACTAGAGTGGTTTATAATTCCCTTCTTGTACCAAAAGAAAGAGATAAAAGACAGATAACTCATGGGCTTCCGTGGTACCCGTTCAATATCAAAATCCCTAAAAGAAGGTCACAGACACATTAGGCAGACTACCTCTGCAGTAATTTCTAAGAGGATGTGGAGAAGTATCACAAATGATGCATTGTGGACAGATCTGCACCATTGCACAGAATAGCTACATCAATGAGATTGCAGATGTATTGTGGGGGATACAAAGATGAATAAGGCAAGACTTCTGTCTCTAGGAAGACTATAATTTAGTAGGAGAGAAAAGACATGTACAAGTGCAATTATAATACATCACAATTATGTATACACATGTAATAGAATATGTTATGATTCATTGAAGCATGACATTTTAGAGCTGAAAGGGATCTTAAAGATTAAGAACAAAATTCAATAGGGAGTATAGAAGAAGGAAAGATTACTTCTAGCCGAGAGGTTCAGGGAAAGTTTCATGGAAGAACTTAACATTTAAACTAGGTCTTGGAAGACTAACAGGGAAACAGTATAAATGGGAAAAAGATAAGGAGGAATATTTTTTTTTAAACCCTTGTACTTCGGTGTATTGTCTCATAGGTGGAAGATTGGTAAGGGTGGGCAATGGGGGTCAAGTGACCTGCCCAGGGTCACACAGCTGAGAAGTGGTTGAGGCCAGGTTTGAACCCAGGACCTCCCGTCTCTAGGCCTGACTCTCACTCCACTGAGCTACCCAGCTGCCCCCAAGGAGGAATATTTTAAGAAGCATGAATAGCATAAGTAAATTCTTACATTTTGAAAAGGGAAGGTTTGTTTGGGAAAAAGTAAGTAATTTAGTTTGGTCAAAATATCAGGTGAAGAGATGTCCAAGAAACTAAAGACTGAAATGTAGGAAGGGTCTTACATGCTATACATGCAGCTGAGGGGATCACTGAAGATTTTTGAATATTAAATTAATGCAGTGTTGTACTATATTACAATATATTCCAAGAAATAGGTAAAATGACTTTGAACTAGGATGTGGAAGAACGTATGAAAAGGTAAAGACAGATGGGCAAGATCTTGTAGAAGCAGAGATTTATAAGATTTGGTAATTTATTGGATGTTTGGGTATCAGGAGAAGGAAGAGTTAAAAATGACACTGGGGTTTCAAACCTGGATGATTAGGAAGATAGAGCATTAGCAAAATTAAAGAAATCAGGGGGTGGGGTAGAGAAGATAATAAACTTGGTTTTAGATAAGTTAAATTTGACATTTGGAAATGCAGGTTCACATTTTAGAAGGGAAATACATTAGAAATTTGTATTTGAGAATCATGGAGAGGTGATAGTTGAGTGTGTGTGTGGGAGTGAGATACTAAGTGTGTGGGAGTGAGATACTAAGAAATAATATTAGGATGGAGAAGAGTCAAGAACTAAATGTTTAGGAAATCTTGATTCAAGTTATCCTTGTTTCTTTTCAACTCTAAAATATTATGATTCAATGAAAACATAAACTTACTCCCAAATGTCAAGTTCCTATAACTTCTGGTTCAGGAATATTTGAGAGAATAGGGAAGGACTCAGAAGGTGTTCTAAGGTGTACTAAGGAAGCAGTTGTTGCTGAATTTAGCAGCATAACATAATCATCAATGACCAAAACTTTCAGTGTCTTCTGTTCCAAAAATCTCAGAGAGTATACAATATAGCCTAATGTATACAATTTTACAATTATAAGATTTTAGAGTGAGAAAACTCTTTTCCAAGGAATTAATAGTGAAACACAAAAAGACAGCTAGGACAAGTCACCCAAGAAAAACAGATTTCCTGCAGTTGTAGTGTCCTGCCTTGAAAAAGCTCCACTTGGTTTTCTGGTACTCCCTGTAAACACAACCAATTCTGCAATCACAATTTTAGGAATATGGCCCAGAGGCTCTGGCTCTCCTTGATTTTTTCAATCTACTGCTTGCAAACAGCTTCAGATTGGGAAAGTGGATGATATCCTCATTAGGGATACTGGCAAAAATGTTTGCCCTTCTATTTCCATGACTCAACTGCCCAGCCTCCCTAATTGTAGTAGTGCAAAAGATAATACAGTGGTTCAAATAGTTAAACCATCTGCCACTTTCCAATACAGGAATTTTTTTTTTTTTCAGAACACCAGTAGTCTTCCACTTAACCTTAGGGTTCCAAGGAAGGAAGTTTGAAAATGCATAAATAAGTGAGGTCCAAATCAGGCCATGAAAATAGGAAATTCTGTAATAAGGTTAGGATTTTTAATCCAAATGAAAAACATCTTCCCTGTTCTGCAAATCAGTGTTCATAGTTGGTGTAAACAGACTGAGAGGTGGAGTAGATTTGGACCTTTCAAATGAACTTTGGCTGGGCTGGGCTGAGCTATCTCTAAAGGCCCTTTTTTCCTGTTGCGGTTTGAAAAAGCAACTGGGCAAGATCAGATGTATACAGCTTTTTTCACTTTGCAGGGAAATTTTTCCTCTTACACTCTTAACAAGGGGAAAACATCACACAATTTCAAACTCAAACACAAGCTCAGCTGGAGCTGCCAGTGATGGAGAAGCACTATTTCCTCAATTATCCAGTACCAAGAACCTTAGTACTGGATAATTGTGGCCTCTGGGTTATTCTGGCACTGGTTCAAGTGAGTGACTCTGAGTGGTAGGCAACCCGCCATTAGCTGGGATTATCCACAAAGAAGCTGGCCAGGAAACATGTCCATCCTGTAAGTCATCAGCTTAACAATGTTTTCATCATGTTCCCTTCTAGGTCAAGAATATGGGCTCCTGACTGTCTATGGGATCAGGTCCAGATTCCTTATCCTGCCATTTCAGGTCCTCTGTAAGCTGGCTACATTCAACCTATCCTCCCCAAACCTCTAATTAAGGAGGGGCCTGGGCCAACCATCTTTTCATTTCCTATCCAGCTGTACTCACTTGCATTTCTCCATCATGTACCCCTACCTGGTACTTTCCCCCTCCCGCTTTTTACCCTCTTTTTGTGGGTTATCTTCCCTCTGTTTAACTGTAAGGTCCTTAAGGGCTAGGACTGTCTTTCTTTAAAAAATTTTTTTCTTCAGCATTTAGCACAGTGTATGGCACATAGCAGGCACTTAATAAATATTTATAGGCTGACTGATTAGCCAACATGATCTTTCAGTTCCCCTGCTCAGTAAGGAAGGAATCTTTCTCTCTGGTGATCAAAATTCTACCCTTCAAAAAATTTTATTTGAATCCAGGGTCTTTCTATATAGGAATGAAAAGATTACCTCTTTGCCCATTCTGATTTCTTCAATTTCTTTTTCTTCTCTTATTGCTAGTATTTCTAAAATAATATTAAATAATATTGGTGATAATGGGCATCCTTGTTCATAATCTTCTAATTTTTTCCCATTAGAGATGTTTGCTGATGGTTTTAAGCATATACTTCTTTTATTCTAAGGGAAAATCCATTTATACCTATGCTTTAAAGTAGCTTAAGTCTAACCAAACGGTTCAAGTTTCACTTCTATCACATACTACCTGTATGACCTTGAGCTGTGCTACTCAGCTTTTCTAGTCCTTCATCTGTAAAATGAATAGGTTTGACTAAGTATCTCTGAGGTTTTTTCTAGCTTATTCTATGGCCCTATATTCTAGTAAGCCTCCTTCAATGACTTCGATATATCCTGGTCCCTCCTTCCCCAGGAAAAAAAATGCATGTTTTGAACTATAAAATTTAATACTTGATCATATAGGACTTGCACCCTTTGCTTTCTAATTCTTTTATAAATCTATTTTGATCTCCCTAACAAGACAGTAAGTTGTTCAAGAACATAGACCGTCTAATGCAGTGGTTCCCAAACTTTTTTGGCCTACCGCCCCCTTTCCAGAAAGAATATTACTTAGCGCCCCCTGTCACATACTATCACTGCCCCCTTACAGTTATTCACTGCCCCCAAATGCACCTGTGGCCATCACCACTCCCCCTGGATCGCTGCAGCACCCACTAGGGGTGGTGGCTCCCACTTGAGGAATCACTGGTCTAATGTCCTTCTTTATTCCCACGACAACTAGTACAATGCTAACTACAGATTAGAAGATCAATAAATTCATGTTGATTAACTGATAATGGGGCTTAGTAAAACTGTGAGCTAGAAGAGTTTTGAAACCAATCTATGAGGATAGTAAGACCGTGCATTTATATAATGCTTTATAGTTTACAAAGCACTTTGAGTACATGATATCATTTTTGTTGTATGTCATATCCATGAGCCGGATGTGCTATAAGTAATAATGTTATTATTATTATTATTGCCATCATTTTACAAGTGGGAAAACTGAAACTCAGAGAAATACCCAAGGTCACAAAATTAGGTAGTAAAATGTTAGAGCAGAGCAGGATTTGGGCCAAGCTCTTCAAACCCCAATGTCAGTGCTGATAGTACTCTACTGATTAAATGTAATACCATGTGGCACTGGGGTTCATTTCATAGATAGATAAAGTATTTTATTATGGCTTACTAATTTTCATAGTTATGATTGCTACTATTATCCATGAAACTTGATAGTTTTAATGGTATTCACTCTGGCTTTTTTTCAGTTGAAGAAATTAATGGGATTAACAATATTATAAAACTCTTTTTAGGTGTGAAGCTGTGACTTCTACTACTTATTCAGCTGCTTACTGTCACTTCTATTGCTAATGAAGCAATCTGAAGCTTCTGGCAAATACGCTTCTGAGTCTAGACTTTTCCATTTCCATAGCAACAGTTGTTATATTGCTTTTTGGGAACCCTTTCCGACTCTGGAAACTTGGTACTGGGGACTTCCTCTTAATACTGCTGTTTCATTTGTTAATATGACTCCTTCTTTTACAGATTCTTTCCTTTAAGCAGATGTTAACCTTTAATTCTAATTTTAAAAAAATCTTCAAAGCTTCTTTGTTTATTTACCTCATTCTTTAAGTGTGTAATGTGCTTAGGTCCGTGTCAGAACAGTTAACTGAAGTGAGAAACCAAGTGTTTGTGAGGCTTAGGTGGGATAGGATACTGCTGGAGTCCTGGGATATTTTACATCTTCTCTTAGTGTCTGGAGGAGACCCAGGACTTATGGCAAGACAAATTCTGGGTCTAAACTTCTTGGCAATGACTTATTAAGTATCAGGGCACTAAGTGATCCTTAGAATATGTACTGTAGCTTCAGGGTAACATGAAAGTTCAGATGTCATCTTGACTCTGGATGTTTGTATCACTTCTCATTGGGAGCAGTGGGTGAATAGCCCAGAAAATTCGAAGTTGCCTGCTGTTTTCATGACTTCATTATTAATCTTGTGTTACAATAATACATCACCAAAATATCCCACTGAATGGCACTGATGAGGGATTGCAACCCTATGAAACTCAGAAGGGCAAAATTAATTCTTCTTTAATTACTGTCATTTACTCTTCATTATAAACTTATGTTTTCAAACTCATGCAGACTCAGAGCCTTGCTAATGCCATTTAATAGGCTTTTAGATTGGTTTTAATTGTCACTAGGGGGAGCTAAAACAGCTAGAAACTTTGCAGCTCTTCATTGTTCCAGGAAACAGTAAGCAATTAACACATTTGTGTGTGTGTGTGTGTGAGCATATGTAAAGTAAAGCAGAAATCCTCATTCTGCAAGTTTTCCTTTTACTTTCTTTTATTTATGTTTTTTTCAGCGATGACTCTGTTTTCTTTCATCTCCCACTAAAGGTCACTAAATATATATATATTTAAAAAACCCAAACAAATTCCAACACACTCCCCAATTAAAAATTTTAAAAAGTCCCGGTCTGGGAATTAAGAGACCTGTGTTCTAATAAAGCTTTGCCAATAACTTCTTATGTGTGACCTTGGGCAAGTTACTTGCTCTCTCCAGATTTCTGTTTCTTCCTCAATAAAATGCAGACCCCATGGTATCCAAAGTCCAGCCCAGCTCTAAATTTTTGTGACTTTTAGATACTAAAGGTTCAAATCCCAAATACTAAAAAATAACAATATAGGTATGGTTTCTTTCTGATTTTCCTCTTTTAAAATATTTTTTTCCCCTGTGGGATTAAAGAAGAGAATTCTATATTTTTACCAGGCCAGTGTCGTCTTAACCACTTTAGTCTGGCTCTGGGAGTCTAGGCTCCCAAGAGTATCTCTGAAGTCTACCCTGTGTTGGGTATAAAAGGTCATCTGGAATTAGACAAGTCATCTCTTTTCCTTTTTTCAGAGATCAATAGTGCCACTTTTTCTGTGTTGTCGTTTAATATGCCTATGGGTTCAGGATTAAGCATCGGTATCAATTACCAATCTTATTTTCAAGGTTCTCTGGCCAAATTAGATCAAGATGTGTTGATTTAAAAAAAAAAAAAAGACTTTCCTTCACTAAAAAATACTTACAGTACTATAATCCCAGAGGTTGACTAAAGGCTGACCTGGTAGATGCCACCAAGTTCCCTATCAATCTACTGTATGTCAGGCACTGTGCTATACCAGTTAGTGATATAATGAATGAAACAATCCCAGTTTAGCAGGATCATAAATTCTAATGGGAAGACATATTTATGTAAATATATGGCAAAAACATGCAATTAAGAAATCTACTTATGATTAGATTCATAAAATGTATATATGCACACACAAAGAAGTTAAATAAAAGATAGTTTGTGAGGGGCACTAGCAGTGGGGTGGGGGAATCAGGAAAAGCATCTTGAAGAAGATGGTTCTTGAGCTGTATTTTATAGGAAAATGAGGATTCTTTGAGATGCAAGTAAGGAGGAAGAACATTCCAGGAATGGAAAATGGTCAGTGCAAAGGAGATAGAAAATGGAGTAGTATATATGAGGAAAAGAAAGCATATCAATCTGGTTAAATCATAAACTAGGGGAGGGGAATTAATATCCACTAAACCTGAACAGCTATGTCAGGGCAAGATTGTGAAGGATTTTAAAAGTTAAATAGAGTTTATATTTTAGACTAGATGACAGCAAATCAATGGAGCTGATTGCAAGAGAGGGAAGAAAGGAGGGAAGGAAGGAAGGAGGGTAGGAAGGAAGGAAAGAAAGAGGGAAGGAAGGGAGGAGCATTAATGAAGTACCAACCATGTGTCAGGAACTATGTTAAATGCTTTACAAATATTATCTAATTTTATCCTAACAACAACCTAGGGAATTAGATGCTTTTATTATTTTCATCTTGGGGGAAATGAGGGAGATAGTAGTTAAGTGACTTCCCAGGATCACATAGCTGGCCATAGCAAAAAGGGAAAAAAGAGTAAGAGAGTAGGAGGTGATTTAAAGGGGTTTTGAGATTAAGAGACTGGTAGAAGGTAGAGCTCACATCAGATAGCTTCAGGAGACAAGGTCCTTATTTGGGGAGGAGTAGGTATGGTTGACTGGAAAAGGGAAGGTAAGATTTGGAGTAAGACACCCTTGCTGTATCGAGGGCCCAATTGAGAATTGGATGCTATCTATCAATTTGTAATTTACCCAGGTAGCGTGATTGTGAGGCGTCCTACTGCTTTGTGCCCCAGCTAGTGGGAAGTAGAGAAGGTAGATGGCAATAGCATTCAAGGGCTGAGGTATGAGGAGGTTAGAGAGTTGGAGAAAGAATCTATATGAATATCTGTGACTTCTGGGAACCTAACCAACCACCTAGTTGCTTGTTCCAGACAAAAATCTGTCTGTACACACCACCTGCCTGCTGATTTCCTCCCAAGAGTATATTTGAAACTATTTCCACAAGACACTGATGAACATCAAATATGCAAGCATTTCTTAAACACTTAAGGTATATAAAGTTTGATGCTAGCTCTTACAAAGTTTAGACAGAAAAGTCACTAGTCTCATGAAGCTTATAGTAGGGACTTAAAGTATAAGAGATGTTTATTAAACTTCTTGAGCGCAGTGAAAGGGTAAAAGGGTTGAAAACAAGAGGGATAGCATGGAACAGTAGAAAAAAACGATGATTTGGGAATTAGAGAACCGGTTTGGAAATCCTACCTCTGTTTACCACCTCTCTGTTGTGCTTTTGGGTAAGTCACCTAACTTCTACAGGCCCCAGTTTCCACAAATGTAACATAAAAGGTGGGACTAGGTCATTTTTGAGATACATTCCGATTCTAGAGCTAGGAACCTGGGCAGAGATTTTTCTATTTGATTGTAAGTTCTATGAGCATAAAGACTTCTCTCACTCATCTCTGCACCCACAAAAGTTCCTTGCATAGTACCTAGACACTCAGTAAAAGTTCATTGAATCAGATACTCCTGCAATGAAGGAAGTGAAGTGCTTCTTTGCAATAGGGAGCCATAGGGATACCCAGGTATTGTCAGGCAGCCCTGATGGGTATAATTAGTAAATAAGTCCAAAGCATTCTCTATCTTGCTTATTTTGTGTGGCACTAAATGAGAAGCTTCATGGTCTGGGTTAAGCCCTACGTTTACTAAAGATCTTTATTAATGATCTGGAAGAGAGGATAAACAGCACATTAATTACATTCACACATATTAAATTGGAAGGTGCTGTGAACCACTTACTAGAGGAGAGAAATAATATCAAGCAGCCAGGCTTAATAAAGAGGTTGGCTTACTGCCTTTTTGGCTTTGGGACATGTGTGATCATAACAAGTACTTAACACCTAAATGGTGTTTTGTATTTTTTAAGTGTTTGACAGTCATGATTGTGATTTGCCCTGTTAGGGATTTCAGTTTTTTAAAAAATGGAAATCATTATTCAGAGCACTCTTCTCGAATTTGGGGCAAGGAAATAGGCCCTATGGCCCTGTGAACCTCTTCATGGCTAGCTAACATAAGGATAAGTGGATATCTGATCTTAGATGGCTGCCCCTCCAGGAGAGTAATCTAGAGTTGGGCATTTGCACATCCTGGCCCTCTTTTCCCCTGCCAAAGTATGAAGGATGTAGGAGAAAACATGTTGGCTTCCTCATAAAAGGTGTGTGTGTGTGGCGGGGGGTGGTTTCCTAGGTAGTCCCTCTTAGAGGTAGCTAGGTGACACAGTGAATAGAGTGCCAGACCTGAGGTCAGGAAGATGAATCTTCCTGAGTTCAAATCTAGCCTCAGACATTTCCTAGCTGAGTAAGTCATTTAACCCTGTTTGCCTCAATTTCCTCATCTGCCACGTAATCTGGAGAAGGAAGTGATAAACCACACTGGTATCCTTGCCAATAAAAACCCAAACAAGGTCACAAAGAATTGGACATGACTAAACAATAACAAATGGCTCTCATAATTAAAGCTATTGACACAACTATCCCTTCTAAAACATAATCTTCTAAATATTTTTGAGTGTCTACATAGGAATCTTTTTTTTGTTGAAGGAGGACTGTATTGGAGAGAAGAGATTTAAAGAGATTTTATTTATTCTTGTTGTCTTTAGTCCTTTGGAAACAACTGTCTTTCCTCTGACAGAAATCAGAAACTTCCAGCCATTAAGAGACAGAGGTGCTGGCTTGCTCCCAAAGTCACCTAACTAGCTGGCCAAGGAGACAAAAATACAACTATCACACTGCCTGTGACTAATTAAGGGCACCATGGGTCCTGAACTAACTACCTTGAAGCCATATCTATAAAAGCCAAGTCGGGGGCAAGGGGTTCATTGGTTTACTCTAATGCTAGTTTCTTTCTAGCTTCCCTGGAAGATTTCTCAGGGGGGTTATGTATGTGCTGAGCAAATTCCCTTTGGATTGAGAATCTTTACTCTGGTGGCTAGCCATGCTTAGCATGCATGTGCGTGTGTATGCATGTGTGTATTGGGGAAGGGGTATCCTGATTTCTTACAAGTAGTCCCTATCTTGTCTGTACTCCTGGGAGGATGGATTTTCCTCATGAAATTCCTTTTGTCTGAATCTCTGTATGTGGATGAGGGGAATTTAGCCATTTTAGGGCAAGTCATGGAACTGAATTGAAAGGCAAAGGGCTATAAAACTGTGTATTGATCCAGCAATACATTACTAGGTCTGAACCCTAAAGAGATCAAAGAAAAAGGATAAGGGCCCATATGAACAAAAACATTTATAGCGGTACTTGTGGAGGCAAAGAATTGGAAACTGAGAAGATGCCCATCCACTGGCAATGGCTGAACAACTTGTGGGATATGATTTCGATTGAATGCAATAGTATAATATGAGAAAAAGGGGCAATGTTTCAGAAAAATTTGGGAAGACTTACATGAACTAAAGCAAAGTGAAGTGAGCAAAACCAGGAGTACATTGTACACTCTCACAGCACTATTGTCACAATATGCAGCTGTGAAAGACAACTACTCTGATCAATACAATGATCCATGACAATTCAAAGGACCCATAACAGAAAATACTATCCATCTACAGAGAGTACTGATGAATTCTGAGGACAGATTAAAGCATATTTCCTTTCACTTTATTCTTCTTGCTTCCCTGTCCCACCCTTCACAACATATCTAGTAGGAAAATACATTTTGCAAGACTTAATATGTATAATGAATATTATACTCCTTGGCTTCTCAATCAGTAGGAGAGAAGTGGGAGCAAGAGAATTCAGAATCGAAACTAATTTTTTTTTTTAATTAAAAAAGGAAGGAGAAGGGGGCAGCTGGGTAGCTCAGTGGATTGAGAGTCAGACCTAGAGACGGGAGGTCCTAGGTTCAAATCCAGCCTCAGACACTTCCCAGCTGTGTGACCCTGGGCAAGTCACTTGACCCCCATTGCCTACCCTTACCACTCTTCTGCCTTGGAGCCAATACACAGTATTGGCTCCAAGACAGAAGGTAAGGGTTTAAAAAAAAAAAAAAAAAAGGAAGGAGAGAAGTGTTGTGCTGGCTAGACAGGTTTAAGTTCTTAGCTATAGTTCCTATTAGAGCAAGGGTTCTTGACCTTTTTTTGTGTCATGTATTCCTTTGGCCATATGGGGAAGACTATGGACTCTTCAGAATACTTTTAAATGCATAAAATAAAATATTTAGGATTTCAGAAAGAAACAAATTTATTGAATTATAATTATCAAAATATTTTTAAAAACCAAATGTATGGACCCTAGATTATAAATCTCTGCATTAGAGGATACAACCCAGGAAAGATCTCTGACATATACCTTACATATCTATATTTTTTGTTTTACTTTAAAGCAGTAGGATCTGTGACTTTTAAGTGCTTATACATTTGCTCTTGAGTCAGGGTGGTATTCACTTAACCTCTCACTGCCCTAGGTAAGAAAATAAGTTGCAATGCAGGTATTGATCTATATTAGCAGAAAGGATTTCTTTTGGGGGAGTTCCCAATACCAATGAAATCATAGTCCTCCTCTCTCCCTCTCTCTTTCTCTCCCTGTCCCCCTCCCTTCTATCTCCCTCCCTCCCTCTCTCTCTCTGTGTGTCTCCCCCACCACCGCCACTGGGTATCACTGTAGATGGAATGCTGGACCTGGAGTCAAGAAGATTTGAGTTCAAATTCAGCCTCAGACATTTACTAGCAGTGCTACCCTGGTCAAGTCATTTAACTTCTGTCTCAGTTTCCTCATTTATAAAATGAGGATAATAACAGTGCCTATATCACAGGGATATTGTGAGGATCAAATGAGATAATATTTATAAAGCACTTAGCACAGTGCCTTTGATATAGTAAGTGCTACATAAATGCTTATTGCTTACTTTCTCTTTAGATATATTCTCTCCAATCACTTATTCATTATATATCTTTGCCCATCCTGTAGGCAGTTGGGTGGCACAGTGAATATAGAACTTGACTTGGAATCAGGAAGACATGATTTCATTTCAACCTCAGATGTTTACTAGCTGTGTGACCCATGGCAAATCCTTTAATTTCTGCCTGCCTCAGTTTCCTCAGCTATAAAATGATAATAATAAATAGCATCTACTTCCCAGGTACATTATTGTAAGGGTAAAATAAAATATTTGTAAGGCATTTCATAAACCTTAAAATGATATATAAATGCTAGAAGGACTTTCTTGGCCGTAGCCTCGGTATCTTTCATGTTATGTCCAGCAATAACGTGAAGCTCAATAAACTTATTTCAAGCAGCATTGTATTACAAAATCACCATCTATCTTTGAAGGGCCATCAAAAGTGTCACACCATCCAATTTTGCAATTTCTGCTAGAATGTAATAGGAACTACAGTCTCGTAGACACAACAGGAAGAATTCGGAATGCTAGATGAACCCATATGGTATATTTAGACACAAGTATTAAATTTACCAAAAAAACTCTCAAAAACAAAAAAAAATCTTTTATGTTTCCTTTTTCTAGCCATAATGTAACTTGCCTTGACAGCAGGATAACATCCATAGATTTAGGCTGTTTTGGTCTTGACATTGTAATGCTGTCTCCACAGACTCGCGCCAATCTGTTTCTGACATCTTCACATTAGATCATTCCTTCCAAGGATTTACTTGGACATTGTTTTATTTCAGCTGCCAAGATCTGCCAAGATAAGCTCAGCTCTACAGATAAAAGGTTTCAAATTTGGGGCCTTATTCAATTAAAGTAGTATTCTCCTCTAAAATTAGGCTCAACACTTAAATTTGGCATAGAAATTGAGACAGGTGCAATGTTGGAGGAGGAATGAGCTGTGGTCCAGGAATAACTGGAGTTGTGATTATCCTTGGAGTTTAATGGGGAAAAAAGTATTCTATCAAATTGCAAAAGCAAGAATATTCAAGATTCTATGAACCTATTTGGCCAAATAAAACATGTTTGTATGTTGGGTTTTTTTTTTAATTGGGACACAGGGTCTTTTTATCTGATTTTTTTTTTTTTTTTTGCCAATGGGGAAAGGCAACATGAAACAAGAAACTATGGCAGGCAAAATTATTTTGAGTTATTTCCTTAAAGGACTGCTCAGAGCATTATAGAAATCAAGGAGCCATAGAAGATCATCCAAACCAATCCCTTCATTTTACAGGTGAGGACTATGCTAGGTGCTATGGGAGGAAAAAGTATGATATACAAGTTTACTATCTAATTATTGCGATGAGAAATATTGATAAGTAAAATGAGAGTAGCATCTGTATGAGACTTTAAGATTCATAAATATCATCTTATTTTATCTTCACAACAACTCCTTGAGGAAGGTGCTTTTATGATCTCCATTTTACAGAGGAGGAGCCTGAGGCAAAGAGAAGTGAAGTAATTTTCCCAGGATCATGCAGCTAAGAAATAGTTAAGGCAGAATTTGAACTCAGAGCATGCTGACTCTAAGTCTAGTGCTCTTTCCACCATTCCACTTAGAGGTCTTGGAGAGATCTTATGACATATAAATAATAATATGGCAGTCTATGGTTAAATGCCCAGGTTAGCAGGAGAAACGATATGTATCACAGGCTATCAGAGGGAGGCAAGATAACTATGGGCTGTTCTAATCATGGAAGACTTCAGGGAACAGGATGACTTGGAGTAGATATTCATTTGGGGGAAGATATGGTATGAGCCGGTGGCATGCAGGATAGGAATACACAAAGGCATGTTTGGGGGAAGACCTATCAGCTAGAGTGGAGAGTTTATATGGTATTCTAGAGGAAGAAAAGGTAGGAGATGTAGATTGGGACAAGACTGTGAAAGGCCCTGATAGCTAGGTACAAGAGTCAGGACTTCAGCCTGTAGGCAGCTGAAAACCATTGAAAGTTTTCTAGCAGAAAAGTAGCATAATATATAGGAAGTTCAATCTGGCATTAGGATGCAGGATGAATTAGAGGGAGCAGAGACCAGGAGCTAGTTGGCCAGTTAGAAGGCTATTGATTTATAAAGACCAGAATGAGGTTTTTAGCAGTGGGGATGGAATAATAGAGGAGCTCTCTATTTGGAGTCAGATCTTGGATCTGGAACTTATTCTCTATATAACCTTGGGTAAGTCACTTATCTGCTTTTGTTTGTTAAAATTTTTGTTACTTATTTTATTTATGAGTTTCCTCATCTGTAAATAAGGGAATAAGACTGTGTGGCCTATGAGATCTCTTTCTGCTTAAATCTATGATCTTATGTTATTGGAACATAGATGTCCATCTGATTAGTAGTTGAATATCCATTTACTATGCCATGTTGCTTCTTTCTTTTTTAAGTTGAGTCTAGTAGGAGAGATTAAGCAGGAGAACAGAACTCCTGCCTCAACTTAAAAAAAAAAGTAGCAATCATTTTTTTTTCAAAAATTTTTGATTATTTGATTTTAAAATCGAAAGAAGAGAAACTAATACAATTTTCGTGCTGGATTCTATTTCCCCGAGCCCTTCTAAATTCATTTATTCACCCCAAACATAATCAATTTCACAATCAAACCAAACCACATGTTACATATTTATCTTCTTAATTTAATAAAGTAACTTTAGATCAGGATAAGACACAAATTTATAATCTTACCTACAAGTCAGTTTTCCCCAAACTTCTCCCCCCTCTACACACACACACACACACACACACACACACACACACACACACCCTATATATTCTGTCCGTATGAACATCTGTTGCTGTTTGTGGGTCAATAGGGTAGTAGGGAAATGAGGCTGGAGGAGAAAAGAATGAATTTCCAGCCCTTGTTTTAGATAGAAACAACTAAACCACCAACCAAGTAGAATTCAAGCCCTTGAAGCAGCCTCCTCATTGACCTCTTCTCCAACCAATTCATCCTTCACACAAAATAATTTAATCTGCCTAAAACATAGATCTGATCATGTCTCCATTCAAAACCTTCAACAGATCACTGTTACATGTAAGATAAAATGTCTACATTGGAATTTAAGGCCTCTGACTTCAACCTTACCTGTTGGACCCTATTTCTTTTAACTACTGCCTGTTCTACCTAAAGTAGACTGGTCCCTAAAGTTGACAGATTTTCTGCTTCCATTTGGAGGTTTCTATCCCCCACACCTGGAAAGCACTCCTTCCTCATGTCTCCTTTCAGAAATACTTATTTTGCTTTGAGGTTTAACTCAGATGCCTCCTTCTCTATGGAGTCTTCTCTGATTCCTCAGGTCAAATTTTTCTCTTCAAATACACCTAGAGCACATTTTTCTTTCTTTTATCCCTTCACTATCTACCTAACACTATATTTTTCTCTGCATATGTCTCCTCTATCCATATTATCCTCTGAGGGCAGGGAATATGAAATTAAATCCCTTTGGTCTCTGTATCCTTAGAGAGAAGTAAAGTATATTGTGCAGAAGAAGCAATTGACAAATGTTAAATTTGGATTTCACGTAGACTTCCAGATCTATAGTGATCATTTCTCCCTCCCCTGAATGCAGGACTTATTATCTGTATAACTTATTTGTCAATTAATCGTGAATTGTCTTATGACAGCTCTTGGATTGTTGACTTGGGTTATTTAACTTTTATAGCATCTAGACTTTGCATGGACCCAAGCAACACATTTCATTATGGTGAGCACCCAAGGAATTGTATTTATTTCAGAAGGGCATTGATTTAGACTCAGAAGGAATTTAAAGGTGAATATTTATAGACTACTTCAGAAGAAACTAAGACAACTAAATTTAAGCATAACTCTTTATACATCTTCTTCATTAGCATATAAACTCCTTGTGCATAGGGATGACCTCATTCATTGTATCTGTATCCCCAGAATTGAGCACACTGCCCAGTACAGAGGAGACATTTAATAAATAGTAGTTGATTAATTGATACAACAATCTATACTTAAAACTCAAAATGTGTATCTTGCAATTAGGTTAAAATGTAAAGTGACTGTCTCAAACTACTCTGTTTTGCATGCTTTTTTAGGCTTTGTCTCCCTATTTATACTGTAAGCCACTTGAGAACTAGGGAATATATCTTGTTAGGAATTATGGGGGAAATACTTTATTATTTCTTAATATTGTTTGGACTTAATTTTATGCAGCTTGAAATTGTCTAACTCAAAGTATATAGGAGGTCATGCTGACCTCAGAGACCTTCCAGGAAAGCTGGCTGCAGAAAATGTTATTTTTTGGGATCCTCCCAGGTCCTGGGGCCACGTGAAACACTTATGTTTTTGGTTTGCCCATCCAGGATTACAGTTTACACACACACACAAAAACAACAACTTGTGTTTTGGGTATCTCGTCCCTCCACCCTGCCTTTTGGCTTCTGAATCTTATTAAGTACTTATCTGCTGATACAATTCATGCAATCTACATACATGGAAGCTATCCTGCTTCTAACCTTGTTTGAACTCTAAATATTGTAAAACCTAAGAGATCTTAGAGCCACACCTTTTTCCAGTTCTACATTCTGCTGATCTGACAATAAAATTCTTTCAAAAAAGCCTTTTCAGTTTTGGGGGTTTGTTCTTGACCCCCACAATGCCTGGCACGGTTGATAACTCAAAGCATATTTTTTGCCTGAATGTATATGAAGCATCTGCCAAAAACACACTATTATCTAATTAAACTTTAAATGTCAAGCTGAGAACTTAGGACAATAGGGTGTCATTGAATTTTCTTGAGTAAGGGAGTGCCCTCTGCTTCAGGAAGATTATTTTCACAGCTTTTGTGGAGGATTAAATGCAGAGAGGAAAAGATAGAAACATGGAGAAAATTAGGAGGTGATTGCAATAGTCCATGTGAAAGGTGATAAAGACCTTAATTAGATTGGTAGTAGTGTGCGGAGCAATACTTTTTTCAGTTTCATTACCAACAAAACCTGATTGCTTAAGCATACCCTGCATATTGTTATCTTTACCATACTTTATTACATGGACTGGGCTTTCTTGTATTGAAAGCCTCCTAAACATTTCCCATTTTTCCTTATATGCTAGAGGATTAGCTCAGTCCTTAAATCACATCTTCTGGGCAGTTATTTCTTCTTTTATTTTACTACACTATAGCCTGTAGCCATAGGATCTCATCTAGGATTGGATCAAAACTTAACCAAAATTGACTTCCATTTTTCTTTTCCCAGAAGGGTCATAGAGCCTCATGGATACTCTACAGCAACAGGTTTGCAATATTCTTTATTCTTTAAAAGTGGGGGGGGGGGATGATGATTGCATATATGGGTTCACAAACTGTTTATGCTAACATGATGTGAGGTATCTCAGAGATTTAAATACAGTACTATAAACCAAAGCTGAGAATAAAAATGTTGAGCTAGAGTCTCCCTGCTCTGCTGGCAGAGTTGAAATTCTGATCTTTGTACAGCCTTTTGCATGCATAAACATAATAAATAGAGATGAATACTTTAGTGAAATGGCTAAAAGGCCCAATTGGAGTGTGATTGTAGCTGCCAGTTCCAATGTGTTGAAATGCTTTTATTGTTCCAGGCCTTTAAGACCCTAGGCAGACTCTGACTCTGTTTCAAAGGCCTGCTGGGAGGGGTTGAAAGGAAAAAATGTATTGCCACTGCAAGTATTCAAGTGTCCTGGTTTATCCACTGGGCTAGTTCACAAGTTAACATTCTCAGATTCCAAAGTAATCAGGATATAAGGGGAATCACCCCCTACAAAAATCCTTGGGGAAGAAAACAGCTGAATGACTACTGAGAAGGATGTTTTTGAAGAGGAAGGCTAAGCTGGCACATCAGGGGAGGAAAGCAGCTGTGCTATCCATCCGGCAGCCTGACATTCAACATGACTCTAGAGAAAGAGGTCTCCATCTACCAGACCTTCACTCTGGCTTTCATTTCCCTATTCTTGCTGAGACTGCCATAGGAGCTCATTATGAAAAAAATTAAAAAGAGGGGGGAAAAAATCCTCTGCATCAGCTCCTTTGAAGCATGAAGGTCGACAATGTCATCATCATTTATGGCGACAGCCATCACTTTCCCCTTCTCCTTCATGCAAGGGAATTTATCACCTTAGTTTAGTGAGAAGCATCTTCTGATGCTTTTTACCTTGTTCTATTAGTCTCAGCCCTTTCCACTTACTCCACACCACCTGGTATGGGAAATTAATTCCAAACGCTTTTATCCCATCTTTTCTGGGTAAGGACAAATTATTAGAATGCATATTTGGCACAGAATTTGTATTGCTCTTCTCTTATCGCCTTTGCATTAAAATATCTGAGCAGAGGTTTACCAGGAAGCCAAAAAGCTTCTCAGTGCATCTTCAAAGCTTCCTCATAAGATTTAGGCTAAACTGATGCTTTGCTTTATTCTGAAAGTTGGGGATGAGTCTCACTCAATGGGCTTTCAACTCAACAAATATTTATTGAGTGTGGTATGCCTAGTATTGTAATTACTAATGACTTGTTTTTCCCTGATTCTGTCCAGGGACTTATCTTGGGACTTAATGAGCTCAGGAATGGAACCTGATAAGGTAATAGAGAAATTAGATCTAATAGGTGAGGTTCATTTCACTATTGCTTAAATTGATAATAAATTTGGTCCTAAGTAGGTAACCAGGAGGTCTGGACAGGGTTGAGTACTGGGGAAGTGGTTGGTGGGGGGGAAGGGGCAGAGAATGGATTTTCCAATGAATAATGAATGGAGTTAGGGGGTCATATAGGAAAAGGGAGCATGGCAGGTCACATGAAAAGGGGCAATGGTCAGTGCTATATCATAGTTTCTAGTTTTGTTTTTTTAAACTAGGGATAGATTTAAGCAAAATTTTCATTTCCTCATATGAAAAGATAATAATTGTCCCAAAGAAATTAATCAACCAAAGTTTTGGAACACTTGTCTAAGTGTATAAGAAAATACTCTAAATTGCAAAAGGTCACATTCAAAGCTAGAAGACCTATCACATTCTATCCTCTTTGCAACATTATAGCTCCTTCCAACAAGTCAGAGCCAATGTCGATAAAATGCTCTGAATTTCTTAGAAGAAAAATATTATAAAATTCAAGGGAATTCTTATCATCACAAACTTTTCCTTGACCCCACTTGTCGCTCAAGCAGCCCTCCCAGTCTTGACCTTCTATGCCATTTCTAGATTTTGCTCACTGATTCTGTTTGCTCATTATTCCCTTTTTCCTAATCTCCTGTCTACATGGACTACTCAATTTAAACTGTGCTCTCCAAAGTGCTGTTGCCAGACTCAGCAGTGCTTTCTTTCTCCTCGTTTTCTCTTCTGCCATCATTTGACAATTCTGATCAACTCCTTGCTTGTTGCTTTTCTTTCTTCTTTTGGTTTCCTCTGACTTCCATGATGATGCATCCTCATAGGTCTTCTCTTCATCTCTAACTCTTCCATCTCCAGCTCCCCTTTCTCTTCCTATCCCTTAAATGTATGACTATCCTCAAACTTCAGTTCTAGGCTCTCTTTTTTTTTCCTCTGTTCTCTCTTCCTTTGATGATTTCATTCATTTCCATGAATTCAACTGGTTCCTATATGTGAATGACTCTAAAACTTATACCTCTAGTCCTAGTATACGTGCTCTTTCTAAATATTAGTAGTGTATTTCCATCTACTTACTAGTTCAATGATACTTCAAATTCAACATGTTCCAGAATCACATATTTCCCTCAAAACCTGAACTTCCTCCTAAATTGCCAGTGTCTGTTAATCAACACACTTTAAAAAACATTTACTATGCACCAGATACTATGCAAAGTGTTGGGTATACAAAAAAAAAAGCATTGGTTTTTAATTCAACTTTAAACACCATATTAGTTTTCTGTTGCACCAGTAACTTTTCTTGTACCCCTAGTTCAGGCAAGTTTCAATCACCAGCTGAAATAAGCATAACTTCAGATATTTGAATCTCAAAAGTTGAGCCTGATTATTCACTTCAGCATTAAGGAAATCACAGCTCTCAACTAAGTCAGCCTTTTCCAAATAGACCTACTTCAATGTAGAAACCATGATTATGAAAAGCTCCTTATTCGCTAGTTCCAGATTACTTCGATGAGAAAGGGGATAGCATAGATACTATAATATTTGGATGGGAAAGGCATGATAGCATTTCTAGTTCCTCCATTTTTAGCATCTCTAAATAGTAACACTGAATAGACCAGGTACTTACCAGCTTCTCCTACAAAGACTTCCACTGGAGCACTAGCTGGGCTCTCTCCAATAATATTATATGCAGTCATTATCACTTCATATCGTTTATATTTCTTTAAATCTGCAAAGTTAAAAAAGCAGGAGTAAAAACCATATATAATTTTAACACCTATCTCTCAGGACTATTACCTATTTAAGAAAATATATTTCCTTTTGAACCTTCCCAACACTCACTGAATGGGGGGGAAATTTCTTTAGAAGTCTTTCTTGAAGGCAGAGTCATTATGAGAATATATATAAAATCTCAACTAGATCATTAACAGTATCGCCCTTCCTGCTACTAATCATTAATTAAGCAGCTACATTGCAGGAAGGCATCTTATTCTGTATTCAGAGTCGAGCGCTGCACCAGATTCTTTTTTCTGCTGCATACTTGGTATATGGATTGCAAAGTATGGTTTTAGCTCAGATATATTATTGGCTCATAGCCTTAGCAAGGTACCATATACATAGTAGATGATTTGAGTAAAATAGAGTTATGACCAGTACTACATAAGGAGAAGCAAATAGACTAAACCTAATTATCTAGGGTTGATTTAGAGGAGAGATTTGCTACTCAGATGCTTCGTGGGTATATTCAACTAACATATAGAAAAGGTTTAAAATCATGTTTGAAGACTCCCTGTTTGACTACATTTACTCCATCATTGAGTAATTGTTGGTGAAGGTGCTATGTTTGCGTATGTTCAACTGTATTTAAAGTTGGGAAGGTGTCATATTGTTGACACTTTCTGCTTGGGAAGGTGACTGTCCTCTCAACTTCTGGATTCCCAGAATATCATTAGCCCAATAAAGGTTCAATGAATCTGATCCCTTCCAGATTCACTTTCAAAGAAACATTGACAAGGTTCTGCTTACATCTCTGAGCTAGGAGTCCAGCATCTTTCTTTGGTTTCAGATACACATTAAATGATATCGATGACAACTCTGAAATTATGCTACCTTATAAATAATACACCGTCAAAGGAAATAGCTTTCTTGATCCAGATTGACTTGTCTAGGGGACTCAACAGTAGAGTTTATTCTATTGGCAAACCATAAGGAAGTGAGGCCCAGTCAGGAGGAAAACGGCACATATGTGAGTGAAAGTAGGCATGTGGTTTGTGTAGAGTTTGAGATTAACTTTTTGGCCTGTTTCAAATATGTAATTCAAAAGCCTGGAGCAAGCCCTATCTAGTGAACCATCATCACTATAAAACAGTTGGCCTTTTAACTTTGTTTATTCATTTTCTAACCCAGTGCCCTTCTCTACCAAAAGCAAATTCTTTGAGTCCCTCCCTAATCCTTTTCTTGCAGCTGGAAAACATCCTTATGTAAGAATTAAAGGAAAAACTATGATTTGGTTGAAATTCCAAAGGAATTAGAAAGGAGAGGTTAACAAGTCAGATTTCTCTTACATTTAACAACCACAAAGACCTAGAAGTCATTAAATTCCTTTTCCCAGTATCTATTTCTGAATGTTTCCTAACTTTTATATTATTATTATTAGCAAATGTTGAAAAGCAGAGAAACCATTAATCCAAGCTAGTTTCTATTTGGTCCCCTGAGAGGGCCAATAGTACTTGCCCAGATTGTTCTTTCCATAGTTACAAAGGTTTTGTGCCAAAGGCAATGTTCACTTACGTGTTAATTCATACGTTGTTAATGTAGAGCTGCTGTTCACTGTCTTGAAGCTGCTTTGGGCTATTCAGGGTAAGCAAAGCAGAAAGCTAGTTACCGTGCAGGGAAATAGTTATTGTAAATGATGTACAGCAGAGACAGAGGGAAATGATGCAAACCCCAGACAGACCCAGTTCTAGTTTTAGCACTGCAACTTGAAGGGCGATAAAAAGCACACTGCCTCCCATAACACATCAAATCATCCCATTCGCCAGGGATTATTGCGCTCCCTTATAAAATAGAAAGCCATGCAAATACATGACGTGGGGGAAATGTGTTTATCCTTTGATTAAATGGAACAAATTAGTATTTGACATGACGTAGCATAGACCCACACTAGTGGAACTCAAAGCTATTTCTGTTGGGGAAATTACTTTTCCAATTACTATGTGGTGTGCATCATTTTCAGCCTGCTCATGCTTAAGTGCAGGGCATTGGTCTTAAAAGGACAGGACAACCCTAAAGCTGAAGGACACTTGAAATCATGGATTTCTATAACATAAATAAAATGATTCACCATCTGTGCTTGAGGATAGAGCATCTCTAGTATCAATAGTACACTATCAAGTTAAAAAAAAAAACACAAAACACACCCAACAACAACAAAACAAAGCCAAGAAAATAACCGTCGCTTGTTGGTAATCAGCAAGGGACAGCTAAGGGATATGTCAATATTTCTTTGTGAAGGCAGATGAAGTCTCCCTGAAAAAATCATTTCCCTTCATTAAATTTCCTTTCCAAATTATAACTGGATTAGCTGATCCTGCATCATTGGTACTAAGCCAACTCTAAACCACAGCACTGAAACATGAAAAGAAGGAAAACAGCTGCTATTTAAGTGAGGGGGCCTCTGTTTTCACAGATTATTTGGATGAAAAGAACCTGGTTTAAATCAAAGGTTACCACCAGATGATTTATCAGGAAGCAGGGGGCATGAAAGAAATATAGCAAATAGTATTGCAGTAAATATCCTAAGACAAAGGAAGGTAGTAGAAAGCAATATAATATAACCTCTAAAACAATCAAAATGTGGCACCCTCATCTTTCCATTGTGTGATAATGTCATAAAGGGAATACCTATTGTTTGTGACAATATTCCCAGAACCTGAAAATGGAAAAAAAAAAAAAGCCAGTCTTTCCCTGGATTAAAGATGAGATGAAAAGAGAAAGAGACCTTTCAAGGCCTTTAAATCTTTGGTATCATCCCTTTGTTATCACAGCTAATCACCATGTGTCCAGGCAGAACTGAAGTTGATCAGGCAGTTTATCAATGACTGGAGCTTATCTCAGATTCCAAATGGTCATAATTTGCTAGCAACTTTTATAAGCTCTGCCCAGAGGTGTTTTAACTGAACCTGACTAGTCACTGCAATCTATGTAAGTACAGAGTGTTGGTCAGGAGGGGAAGTATACTCACGTGTGAGTTCTGCTCTTAGAGCTGAGGGATTTTTGACAGTCTTGGATTCTGTTCCAGGCCCAGCTTCATATTCCAGCTCCCGATAATAGATTCGGTATCCCACAAGAAGGCCATTCAGACTCTCATCCCTTGGTGGCTGCAAAAAGGTCAGATTTTCTTAATGAAGGATGGGAATTGAAATAAAATGAGTGGCCTTCTGTTCCTGATTTCAATGTAAATTAGTCAAGAGTAATCATGGAATTCAAGGCTATACCTGACTAGATAATAGAACTTAGGACACAAAGAATGGGAAGAATTCATATTTATTGCAAAACTAGATTTATCACCATATAGTGACATTCATTCCTGGACTATTATGCCAATGTACAAACTTTTTGGAGGAATAAGTTTCTTAATTCTGCAAGATACTTACATCTTCTCATATATGTATGTATGTGTGTGTGTGTGCATGTGCATGCACAGTTGGAATCACTTAAAACCAGAAGATAAGCAGATAAAAGTACTTAATGCAATCCAACAAATAGAGGCCAAAGAAGAATCCAAACTGTAGCAGCTCTTGGACTATATGTTAGCAGCCATTAGAAATAAGAAACTATAAAAACACAAGGAGCATTGGCATGAGTCTAGAGCATAAATCAAGACCTTCCATAATCTGACCAGATGGTACTTTTCCATCTGGTCAGATTATCTCCCATCTTTTTTTTTTAATTTGAGAACTACATCTGTTTTTATTTAGTTTCATATTGTACAGCAAAGAATTGTGGGTAAGTAGGTGCTTAACAAATTATAAGAATTGTTTTGTGGGTAGAAGTCACTATTGTTTGCCTACACACATTTCTACCTGCAACACAGGTATCTGACTGTCTGGTATTTCTCAGGAATTTCTTATATCTCATTTATTGATTTCCCTATTGTTTTAGTATTTGTTTTGAAAATCAGTCAATCAGTTAACATTTATTAAATGCCTATTATATGCCAGGCACTGTGCTAAGTGCTGGAGATAAAAAGAAACTCAAAAGACTATGAACTCTGTTTATATGGATGCTGGATCTGAAAAGTCTTTTGGAGAACATCCTCAAGCATTCTGCTAGCTTCCTTTCCCACATGTCGGACTTACTTCTACTCCCTGCCTTTATCTACACCCCAGCCTCTCTACTTAATGCTTGCCCATCCTTCAAGGCCCAGCTCAAATCCCAGCTCTTCCATAAAATTTTCCCTCATTACTCTAGGTCACAAGTTCCTTCTTCTCTCCATTGTGGTTTTTGTTTACACCATAAAATTAACTCCATATCACGTATTTGGAGGTGGTAGGATACAGTAGACAGAACTTTGGACTTGGGGTCAGAAGGCCCACTTGAGAGTTGTGTGAGGTTGAGCAAGTCACATCATTGTGACTCAGTTTGTGGCGGCAAAAACACTGGAAACTAAAAGGATGTCCATCAATTGAGGAACAGCTGAATAAATCATGGTATCTGAATGTGATGGATGTGCTATTGGGCTGTGAGAAATGATGAAGCGGATGATTACACAAACTAATGCAGAGTAAAGTGAACAGAATCAGAAGAACAACTATATTATAACATCGGTATTGTAAAAAAGAGTACATTTGAGGGCTTTATAATCTAATGATAAATGGAATAAGTAGACCTAAGAGCTAAGTGTATATAATAACACTATTGTATAGAGAATTTTGTACCTTTGAACTATGTTCCCCAGAATTCGTTGTTAAGATTAAAATTAGTATACAATAACTATTATATTTTACAAAGTTTATTAATAATAACTAAAGTAAAAAAAATAGCTAGAGTAAAAGGGGGTGCTAACCCAGCCATGGTCTTGAGAAAAGAGAGTGAGAGGTGGAGTTACAGCCAACTATATACAAAACGTGACCATATAATGCGGTGGAGAGATTAAAAGGAATTTTGGGAAGTACCAAGGGAATTCTGGGGAACATAGTTCAAAGGTACAAAATTCTCTAATTATACACTATAAAAACAGATAATAGTGAAAGCTGTTCAAACTATGAGCAATATAATGACCATCCAAGATTCTGGAGGACCAGTGATAAAACAGGCTCGCCTTGGCAGAAAGGGGAGGATGGAGGGTACAGAATTTTATGTGTATCTGTGTATATTTACAAGCATAAAATATGTAAGCGCACACACACACCTGTGCACATACATGTATGCATATATACTTATGTGCTCTTTATATACATACATATATTTTGTTGCTGTTCAGTTGATTATTTGTGGCCTCATTTGAGATTTTTCTTAGCAAAGTTAATGGAGTGGTTTTTCATTTCCTTTTCCAGCTCATTTTGACAGAGAAAACGGAGGCAAACAAGGTTAAGTGATTTGCCCAGGGTCACACAAGTAAGTGTCTGAGCCAGCTTTGAACTCAGGAAGATAAGTCTTTCTGACTCTTGACCAGCATTCTACACATTATGGTTCCACCCAGCTGCCACATTTGCATGTAGGTATATATGTGTATGTGTATGTGTATATATGTATATATGTATATATGTATATGTGTGTGTGTATTTATATAGTCATGGAAAGAATTTGTTTTGCTTGACTATTGTAAAAACCATGATCTTGGGGGCAGCTGGGTAGCTCAGTGGATTGAGAGCCAGGCCTAGAGACGGGAGGTCCTAGGTTCAAATCTGGCCTCAGACCCTTCCCAGCTGTGTGACCCTGGGCAAGTCACTTGACCCCCATTGCCTACGCTTACCACTCTTCCACCTATGGGTCAATACACAGAAGTTAAGGGTTTAAAAGAAAAAAAAAACCATGATCTTACCCAATTCAACACTATGCATATTTCTTACAAAAGATTTGTTTTTATTTTCTTTTTTGTAATGAGGTAGAGATGGGAAGAGAGAAAATAGATTTCATTTTTAAAAATAAGTGGAGGGAATGCTACAATTATGAAGTGTTGTATGTACTTTCAGATGAAGTTATCATATTATTAGTTTTACTTAGCTATTTTACTTGGTTACCAGAACCCTCGTGAAGTAAGAGTAACTGGTGTTTGTAATATAAAAAGCAAAACACATTAATAAAGCTTTTAAAAATGAGGGAATTGGACTAGATGAACTCTAAGATCTAGTCTGCCTCAAGTTCCTAGAATCTGTGATGGGATGAAGAAACATGATATGTTAGTAGGGTAGACACATGACTAGATTTTGGCAAAAATGAATGAATGAATAAAAATAATAGTTACAATGATAACTAACATTTATATAGTGCTTTAAGGTTTGCAATATGCTTTACAAACATTAACTCATTTTATCCTCACCATAATGCTGAGAATTGTTCTTATTTGCAATAAGTTTTACATATTAGTAATTCCTAATATTATCTTTATTTTACAGATGAAGAAACTGAAGCATAGAGATGTTAAGTGACTTGTCCAGTGTCAAAGAACAAGTCTCTGAAGTAGAATTTGAACTCAAGTCTTCTGGACTTCAAGCCCAGAGCCCTATATACTGTACCACCTAACCTCTAGTGAATATTTTTGAGCATCAATGATGTTCAAAGCACTGGGAGCAATGTCTTTGCCCACTGGGATTAATTGCTGAGGAGATAAGACATATTGTGTGTATATACGCATCTATACACACACATATAGATTTATAATTATAATATAAGATTAAAAAAGGTAAATGCTAAAACAGTGGTAAGGCATACTGTAAATAGGACACGAAAGGGGAAAAAGTTACAGAAATGACTCAGGACTCTTAAATTTAAACACATTTAGGCTTTCCTCATATTACTCAACTTCTGGAGACAAAGAATTAGAAGGACTTTGTAGGTCATCTAGTCATACCTCTTGATTTTTACAAATGAGGAAAGTTGAGGCTTAGATAAGTCTTTCTGTATCATCTTTGTCTAGGATGATACAGAAAGCAGAGGTGATATTTCAACCCAAGTACTTTGATCTCAAATCTAACACTTTCCACTCAATCATGTGGGTGGCAGAGATTATAGAAAATAGGCCACTTTCAGTTTAGGTGATGGGGAATACTTCTTGAGGTAGTATTTGAAGTGAGCCTTGATGAACGAGTAGGATTCTGAATGGCAAAACTGAGTGTGAAAGTGTGCAAAGTATATGGAAGCAAGAAAATTCCATGTCTATTTGGAAAATGATGAAGAGACCAATTTGGCTGGAACATGAAGCATACCTAGAGTAATAATGGGAGATAAGGCTAGAAAAAAGATCAGGGTTGAATTATATAGGCCTTGAATGTCAGGCTAAAGGAGCTTTTGGAGGTGTAAGTCACTGTCTTATAGATCGCAGATACAGGTAAGATTTTTCAAAGGTCTATACAACTTATATAATTTTACTTGTCTTCTTGAGGAGGGCGGTAGGGGAAGAGAACATGGATTGCAAAATGCAAAATGGAAGGCAAAAAAACCTCAACAAATTTTAGCATGTATAGCTGCTTTCCCCTGAGCTAGTATTCCTGAATCAGACTGGGCTGACTGTTTCTGATGGATCAGTGAATAACATATTTTTTTAATGATATATCTTTATCAATTGAAACATTTGAAAACAACTAAAAATGTGTATTTTTGCTGCCAAAGTCTTGGGAGTTTTTCCACACACTAATTGATGATATTACTTCATCATAATTTCCTTTCTTGTAATAAAGGCTCTGTTCTGGTCTCCAAAGATGTTTTTGTCCTGGCCTGAAGCAGGGTGGGTAGGTGCGGTGAGAACCCTGCCAGAACTCCGTGAAAACCTATACTATATTACTAACTAACTCCTTGGTATCTGACCTAACTTGAAGAGGTAGGGGCAAAGAAAAAGGAGACTAGGAAGATCAAGGACTTGAAATTAGGTCTCTTAAGTAATAGTGTAGCAATCTAACCCGAGGGTCAATCTTCAAAGCTCTCTCATTGTTCCAGATTACAGACGCTACTACTCAGGAGCACTTCAGTCTCAGCAGAAAAAGTCTTCAGGAAGCCCTCAGGATTGCCTTCAGTGCAGACTCAGAGGCCCACGAAGTGATTACATTCAGTGACTTTTTTTGCCTGAAGTGACTCACTTCACCACAGAAAGGAACAGATTTTACAGGATGTTTGGCCTAAAAGGCCTTTTCTGGGGATAAATTGTTATTGCTATGGCAGGGCAGCAAAAAAAAAAAAAAAATCTCTGATAATTCATTTCACACATATCCTGGTGCTGAAAATTAAAGGCAAAGGAGACTCCAGAGGAGTCAGGATATTGATGGGAGACTTATAGAATGCTTCTGCTCTAAGAGGGACCCAACAGACTTTATAGGTATGACACAGAAAAGAACACAGGCACTGTGGTTATGCCATGTTCATGTCTTTCATTAACTACAAGAGAACAATACCTTCCATTATGCAAGAAAGTATGGTGACTGATTTTTACTGAAATGAAAGGGGCAGAATTATTTCACTGAACATTGCTCAAGTGAGTACTTTCATTGTTATAAAACATGTAACGAACAGGAGATGGGTCTCCTATTTGCAGGATAAGGAGAAGAAAGATCACAAAATGAGATGAAAATGGATGACAAGAACACAGAACCAGTTAACTTCTATTTTGCATCTGATTTTTCCTACCAAGAAGACTTATCTTCAGATGGGGGGAGGGGCACAGAATTAAAATGGTTAACAGAAAACTGAAGCCCAAGATAAGTGATGAGATGGTAAGAAGGCACCTAATGTCCTCAGTGAGCTCAAGTGCCCAGGCCCAGACCAACTAAATCCCTACATACTTATGGAGGTCATGGTGCTCATTTATTATTATTAGAATTATTAGAAATTTTTTTTTAATTTTTTAATTTTTTTAAATTTTTTATTATTAGAAATTTTAAACAATTATTATTAGAAATTTTAAACAATTCATAGAGAATAGGAAAAGACAGGTGGAATTGGAGGTGGGCAAATGTTCTAGTTTTCAAAAAGGACAGATTTTAATAAAGGAGGTTAAAAAAAACTATATGTTAGTGAGCTTTACAAAAGTCCCTGGTAAAATTCTCAATTCCATTATTATTTTTATTTTTTCCCAGTTACACGCTAAAAACAATTTTTACACTTGTTTTTTAAAATTCTGAGTTCCAAATTCTCTTCATCCTTACTTCCCCTCTCCCTTCATTGAGAAGGTAATCACTAATTATGTTATTAAAGGGGCAGCTTGTGAACACATAGAAGAGAACAGGGATCACTAGAAACCAGTATGGGTTCATCAAAAATGAGGTTAAGCCAGGCTAAATTCATTTTTTTTCTTTTCTTTCCTCTTTTTAAAAAAACCCTTACCTTCCATCTTGGAATCAATACTATGTATTGGTTCCAAGGCAGGAGAACAGTAAGGGCTAGGCAGTGGGGTTTAAGAAACTTGCTATGGGTCACATGGCCAGGAAGTATCTGAGGCTAGATTTGAACCCAAGACCACCCATCACTAGGCCTGGATCTCAATCCACTGAGTCACCTAGATCCTCCCTCATTTTCTTTTCTGACACATTTACTAAAGTGAGAGATAAACAGAATGCTAAAACACAGCAGACCTCTATTACAGCATGACATTTTATGCAATTTACAAAATCCCTTGTAGTGTCCTTGTGAACAAAGAGGAGAAATGTTAGGTAGGTGATAATTGGCTGGCTTTGGAACTGGTTGAGTGACCAGATACAGTGTAGGTCAGGCTGTAGTTTTGGAGGGAGCGGGTAGTCTTGAGTAAGATGTTCCCAGAATTTGCCCTTGGTTTTATTCTGCTCTAATTTTTATCATTAACTTAGATGAAAGTATAGAGGACACACTTATCAAATTTGTGCATGACACAAAGCTAGGATGGTTACTAACGATTTGGATGCCAGAATTGGAAACCAAAAATGTCATTATATATTTGAACAGTTGGCTGAAGATAACACGATGAAAAGATAAATATAAAGTTTTAAACTCAGGTTAAGAAAATCAACTGGACAAGAATATAACTGGGGAGACATAGCTAAGAGGTAGTTCTGTGAAAAAAATCTGAAGGTCTTAGTGGAGTGTAAATTCTATATGATTCAGCATATGAAGTGGCAGTTATAAAAGCTAGTTTGATTTTAGGTTGCAGTATTTTCAGATTGAGAAGATGATAGTTCCAAGGTACTCTGGTCACATGCCATCTGAATTATCGCATCTTGTTTTGGTCACCAAATTATAGAAAGGATATTAGTAAGTTGGAGCATGTCTAAAGAAAGATGACCAGGATGGTGAAGAGTATTATAACTATATTATACTAGGACTGCTTCATGACATCACAGTTCCAACATTATGTAAATTACCTCAGACACAATCTAATACAAGACTCTCATTTTACAGATGGAGAAACTGAATCCCAGGGGAATTAAATGACTTGTCTAAGATCAAACAGAGAATAAACATTAGGGGTAAGGTTTACACCTAGGTCCTCTGGCTCAAGAGTTACTTCTGTTTCTACTGGAAAGAATAGAATATATTTAACCTGGAGAAGAGAATATGTATGGGGCAGGATAGCTGTCTTTAAGTGTTTAAAGAGTTGTCATGTAGAAAAGGAATTTACCTTGTTCTGTCTGGCTTTAGAAAAAAGAATGAAGAATAATGGGTGGAGTTTAGAGGAAGACAGATTTTACTGGAAGTAAGGAAAAACTGCCTAAAAACCAGAGAATCAAAAAATGGAATGGGTGGTCCCAAGTGGTAGTTGAATTCCCCAATAGTGGGGGTTCTCAAGAATAGGACAGATGACCAGTTGTCAGCAGTGTTGTAGACAGGATTCATGATTTGGATAGAAGTAGAACTGAAGACCACTGGGGTCCCTTCCAATTCTGAATTCTATGAATCTGAAAAACACCAGCTTTCACAATCATTACTGGTGCTAATAATAATAATAGTTCATATCTGCATAACTTTTCTGAATGCAAAGACCTTTCCCATATATTATCTCATTTGATCTTTACAATAACTATATGAAGAAGGAAGTAGAGAAATTAATTTTTACAGATAGGGAAACTGAGGTTCAGGAAAATTAATATACTTGCATGAGATCACAGAAATAGTAAATGGAAGAATTGGAATACAGATCCTCATTTTTGTGGAAAGAGCACAGTAATTGCTTCTCCTTTACCACAGTGGTCTTAGGATAGGAACTTTAAGGAAGGATATTTGAATCCTTAATATAGTTGAGAAAAGAATGCTTAGAAATGGGAATGAGATAGTCCGGGTTTCTTAATTTGGCCTGACTAATGACTGTGATGTATCCTTGGATAAGTCATTTACCCATTTTCCATTTGTCAAATGACTAATAATCATTAAAATTTTTATACTAATGAGTATGCTTAAAGAAAGGTACAGTATTAATACAAGGGAGCAGAGCACTATGGAAAGAGTCTAGGATCCAGGAGCCTGGTATTCCATGTCTATTCTCTTCCTAATTGTGACCTTGGCCAAACTACATAACTTCAGAAACCTCAAGTTTCTCCTTTAGAAGTTGGGCTAAATGATCTTTATGATCTTTCCTGCTCTAAGATTCTATAATTCTATGAATTTGTCAATGGTCTATGCTAATAGATTGAAGCAGTGGCATGGATATTCCCAAACACAAGTTAATAAAAATTATCTTTAAAAAACTAAATGTGATTTTGTAGTGATTATGATATGTGATATGATTTCATATCCTTTAAATTATATCTTAATTAGTAAAGATAATTAAGCATTTGCTAAATATGGTATGGAGTTACTTTGAATTTTGAATAATCAAAATGTGTTCTCCTGTGTTTTTCTGTCAGTCATCATGCTGTAGAATATTCAATTATATTTAATGAATGGATATTCATTCTGGAGCAAACTGATAGAGCTCATATTTGAGATGGCTGCTTTTATTATACAGAGGTTAAAAGCTCGTCTGATTGTTGTTGTTGTTGTTGTTGTTAAATAAAAGTAGCAAGCAAATGGAGGCTCCTCTCCTTAGTATTAAAAACCAAGAAATAATTTGATAGTTTTTCTTCTTTAGATGACTATAACAGAAGTCTAAGTATCTATGAAAGTAAATGTAGATAGGAGTTAGACTAGATGTCTTTTGACATCCCTCAAGGTGGCAAAGGGTTGTCTTTGTTTCACTTAAAAACCTTACTACCCCTACTAGTTCCATTTACCTAATTCTCTTCTTTCTCCTCTTCCTCCTCTTCTACTTCCTTTCCCTCAGTAGTTTTGTAGCACCTATTGTACATGGGACAGTGTGCTAAGCACTGAGGATAAAGAAAGGAATAAGGTACAGTACTGGCCTTCAAAATACTTATACTGTGATTAAGAAGACATGATTTAAAAAAAAGACAATTAGCCTTATAAGGCAGTATAAGTGTTAAATCAGTGCTATTGATGAGAGCAGTTCAGAGCAGGGAGTGGTTGGTTGATGAAATCTGCAAGAGAAAACTTCATGGAAAACATGAGATTTAAAGTGGACTTTGAAAGGTTTAGGCCAGTGAAAAAGAATGAGGAAGGCATTCTAGGCAAGAGTACACCATGAGTGAAGATACAGAAGCAAGAAGATAAATGGTATACATTGGAAAGTAAAGAGAAGCCAGCCTATGGTCCAGAGACTAAATAAAAATCAAGAAGAGTTATAAAACATAGTGAGGTAATTTCTATGTAAGCTGAATGAATTTACATTTCTCATCTAGGATAACTTTTTACAGTTAATCTCAATTTCTTTGTTTACCATAGAGAATACAAATAAACAGCAAAACTAGAAATGTGTAAAATGGACACTTTAGTATAGCCTTCTTATATAAACAAAGCCAGTAAATAGTCATAATTAGCATACTAGAAAGATAATGTATAGTTTCACATCTGATAATGTACTAGTGCCTCACTACAAGGTTATCCTTGAGGGGTGGAGGGATCCTAGGCCATTAAGTGAAACAGCATCATAACAAAGTCTTCTGATACTTTCAATAAGTTTTTTGTCAAAATCCAAGAGACTCAACCTCATGCTTAATTTCATGCAGGGTCAGCTGTGTGAGTAGGTAGCCATTTCTTGTCTCCATTCAACTATTCATTCCTCAACTCCTTGTAACCTGGCTTCTCTCCCCTCCTCTATATAAAAATTGATCTGTCCAACTGCAAATGATTTACATATCCAACTCTAGCCTATCCCCAGAGTTTCAGTCTTCCATTTTCAACTGCCTGATAGACAACTTTATCAGAATATAGGTTAACAGAAGGATCGGTAATTCATGGCAGATGATATCAAAAAGTCAGTAAAGGTCTCAGATTGCCACATATACTTGTTAAAGTATAGGTAACAGATTGAATTAACTAGAGATCTCAATATATGGTAACAAATTTTACTTCATAGGTATCACTGCAATTTGGCACGAAGGGCTTCACAACTAGAAAATGGCTCTGGAAGGATACAACAATCATAAGGAATAGATGAAAGAGTAGATGAGTAGCATTGTGTATTTAAAATATATACATATACTCATGTGAGGAAATTCAGGAACTCAAGGTAGGAGGAGCATAATAAATACCATTTGGATAAGGATCAATGGAAGGAGAAATAGAAGTGACATTGTCTTAGGGGCATACTATAGAATGGTTGGATATAAAAATAAAAAAAATAGGAGCTTGGGAAATAGATTCCAAATCTGCCACAAAGGCTTGAACCTGTAGTGATGAGAGACTTCAACTACATGGACATCTGCTGGAGTTCTCTGCCAACAGCAGAGTGCTGATAAATTTGTGACTTGCCTGAATAATTTCATCCTTTGGTAGGTAGCAAGGAGAACTGTTCTTTTGGAACCATTTGGCCTAAAAGAAAGTGTAACTGGATGATAAGGTAGAAACAATAGGGTTTTTGAAGTTAAGCGATACCTCTCCATTATAGAATTTATGACTACAAAAAGGAAAATTGGGAACAGTCTGACCTAAGATTTCTCCAAGATTTTTTTTGAGGAAAAAAATCTTCATTTGGTTCACAGAAAGGATAGGTAAGAGCCAGTGGTTCAATATTCTGTAGGGGAAGTTGGCTTAAAAAGGATGGGAACAAGAATGAAATTCTGAAGACACAAGCAGAAATTAGTCCAGTGAGGAGGAAAAGAAGCAGCTGCTTGATGTGGAATTCATTGACAAATGAACTACTCCACTCTTACTTTGTTTCTGTTTACTTTTCCTTGGAGAAGGATATTTGAACATGGAAGAATAAAACCAAACTGCTTAGCTGGCAGTAGAAACACAAGATAAATGAAGAGATGGCAAGACAGCATCAAGCTGTGTTCAATGAGTTTACAGTACTAGTCTCAAACAAACTAAATATTAGGGTACTGACAGAAGTGGAAAATGATATTACTAACTCATTGTCATTGAACTTTTAGAGATCTTTAAAAATGGGAAAGGTGCCATAGGATAGGGGAAAAGCAGATGTTTACCAACTTTCAAAAAAAAAAACAAAACAAAACAGAAAAGGGTTGAATATGCAAATTATAAACCAGTGAGCTTGAATTTTTTTCCTGAAAAAATTTTGGGACTCATTATTAAGAGGATGAGGCACTGATCACTAAAAGCCAGCATGACTTTATCAAAAACAGGTCATGCTAGACTAACCTCATTTACTTTTCACACTGGGGTAAGTAGACTTGTTAGACCAAGCAAATGCTTACAGACCTCATACACTCAGAATTCAGCAAAGCCTTTAATAAAATTATTCTAGTCTTATGAAAAAGATAGATTTGGGATAGACAGCATTATATAAGCAGATGCACTGTAGAGTGCCTTGCACATTTCTTGAATGAACCAATTCCCAAAAATAGCCATGAAAGAATTTGTATCATTTTTGGCAGAATTTGTATCATTTTGATCCTCCTTAAAAGGTTTTGTCTTTGGGAGCTGTCCTTGGTTCTTTGCTATTCAACAGCTGTTAGTGGCTTGGATGAAACCAAAGAATGTATGCTTTTGAAATCTGTAGATAACACAAAATTGGGAGTGATGGCTTACACAATAGATGACAATATCAAGAACTGAAATTATCTTGACATTCTAGAACAATGGGCTTTTATTAAATTAGAAGAAATATATGACAACAAACATAAATGTAAAGTTCTATGCTTGGGTTAAAGTCAACTTCCTAAGTACAAGTTCAGGGTATGGCCAGTTCGCGAAGAAAAGATCTATAATTTTTAGTGGACTCCAAACTCAATATGAGTCATTAGTGTGACACTGCAGCCAATAAGGCTAATGCAATGTATTGTAGACTACATTAAGGGAACCCTAATGTGCAGGATAAAGGAGAAAATAATTCCACTATACTTTGCTCAGGTTAAGTTCCTTAAGAACTGTGTTCAGTTCGGAGTGCCATATAAATTTTTTAAAATTAAAGTAAGATTTATTTATGTCCTTTGTTTTTAAATTACAGACATCCCAGCCCTATCACCAGAATCTAACCTTCCCTTGTCACAACAACAATAAAAAGTAAAGCATAAGTAATTGATACAATAGTTGTATCTAAAGAGGTAAGTAACATTCTGCTAATATAGCAATCATCACTCTTTGCTGAGAGGAAAGAGATATGTGGTTTATTATCTATTCTCCAAGATCAAGATAGGTTATTATTATTAGAAAGGATTACCTTTAGTATTCTTTTTATTTATACTATTGTAGTCATTGTATATACAAGGTATCCAAAAGTCTTGTTGAAGTTTTAAGTAAAGCTTAAAACTGTTCACTTAAAATAGGGAGGTAGGTGGTGCAGTAGAGAGAACACTGGATCTGAAGTAAAGAAGACCTGAGTTCAAATCCAGTCTTGGGCACTTATTAGCTGTTTGACCCAAGCAAGTCGCATAATATCTACCTGTCTTAGTTTCCTCATCTTTAAAGTGTGAATAATAGTATCACTCACCTCCCAAGGTCATTGTGAGAAAAAAGATGATATCTGTGAAATGCTTTATAATATTAAAGCAACAAAAAAGTGCTTGGTATTATTATTACACTAAGACTTTGGGGATATTCAGTATAGCTCCCCTGGATCTGTTTACTTCACTCTGAATCAATTCATAAAAATTTTCCCATGAATCTCTGAATTTGTCATGTTTGGAATTTCTTAACATAAAATAATATTCCATTATTGTAAAATACAACAGTTTGTTCAGCCATTTCCACAACTGATGAATGAGTACCACATTTTAAGAATGACATAGACCTCATCTTAGTTTAGCCCTTCATAATCTTTTATCTGGATTATAGCAATAGCTTTCTAATAGGTTTCCTCGCCTCAGGTCACTCATCTTTTGAACATATCCTTTAAATAGTTGTCAGAGTGATTTTCATAAAGCAAGGATCTGATAAGATCATTTACTCAATCAACAGCAGAAGCTCCCTATTACCTTTAGAAGAATATACAAACTCTTTTGCATTTAAAGCCCTTCACAAACTAGCTCTAATCTTTTTTAGTCTTAGTATGTATTACTCTTCTTCACATATTCTAAAGTCCGTACTGGTCTTATTCCTGTTCCTTACATATTAATAGACCATATCTCATCTTTCTGCCTTTCCTGCCTTGCTGCTTCCTGATATAGTCCCTTCCAGCCTTTACTTCACAGAATCCCTTTCCTTCAAGACTCAACTCAAGCACCATCTCTTACATGAGGACATTCTTGATTCCTAACTGCTAGTGCCCTCCCCCCCAAAACCTCTAATTTCTAAATTAAATCTAAAATCTAAAAATGATATCCCCTAAAATATCATGTACTTATTCTGCATATACTTATATGTACATATAATATAATGTAAACACCATAAGAATGGGAATATTTTGGTTTTGTCTTTGTATCCCCAGCACCTAGCACCTAGTAAGCACTTAATAAATGCTTTCTGATTGATTGCCCTTTGAGGCAGAACAAGAAACAATGAGTGCAGGTTGTAAAGGGGAAATATAAAAATATCTTTCATTTAAATCAGACCTGACCAAAGTGGGTTGCACAGTGGATAGAGAATGGGGCCTCTAATCAGGAAGACTAATCTTCATGAATTCAAATTCAGTCTCAGACACTAAGTAGCTCTGTAACTCAGTTTTCTCCTGTGCAAATGTGCTAAAGAAAAAAATGGCAAACCATTCTAATTATTCTGCTATTTTATCTTAAAACCAAGCTCAGATGCCACTTCCTCCAAGAAGCATTCTATGTCCCCTCTAAGTTGAAGTAATCACTTCCTCTTCAAATCTATTCAGTTTCTTTGATATCTTATCAGAGAAATTAATCATATTCTAACTTATAATTATTTGGGTATATTTTTATTGTTCATATTTAGTTGCAAGCTCCTAAAGAACAAAGTCTTTTGTTTTGTTTCTATTTAAGTATTTCGTCTCCAGTAAATATCATAGCTGGCAATTAATAATACTTGTTGAATTTAATTGTATATAGCATACTTTGAAGCCTCCCTATAATCTGTCATGTTCCTGAAATCCCATCATTTGATATTCATTTCTTTGGCTCCTGAAGGTTTTTTACTTTGAGAATCTTTAAATATTAGAACTGGAAGAAACTTTAGAGATGATCAAATCCAATTCCCTCATTTTACAGATGTGGTAACTAAGTTTTGGAGAAGTTAAGCAAGTTGTACAAGGCCACATGGCTTACTAATGACAGAACTGAGAATGAAGCTCAGATTTCTTTTCTTCTTAGTCTGGTATTCATTTCACTCTTCTACATTGCCTATTATCTTCAGAAGCTTGGATCGTATAATATTTCATTATAGATGAAACCATTGTTCTGTTAAACTCTAACTATGAACATCAAACAAGGATAGGTAGGCTTGCTAAATAGTTCTCTGTCATGGAGGATGTTCTAAGCGGAATCCAAATAGAAGAGGGATTCTCTATAAATGAAGAAATATTCCAAATTCTCTTATTTGCTGATAATATGACGAAGAATTTACTCCTCAAATATTCCACAACCTCCTCAAAAAGTTCTGATGACTTTATAGAGGTTGGCCTAACTTTGCACACAGAGGAAAAAAAAACAAACATAAGCAAATGGATGAAAAATGCCTACCATCCAGACTGTAATACAAAGTTGGATGGAGTATCCAGTGAATTCATACACACACACACACACACATATATATATATATATAAAGTGTCTCTTTTATTTTTTAGGGCCTAGCACAATTCTAGGCACATAACAGTAGGTATTTAATAAATGTTTATTAGTTGACTGATTTAGAAAAGGGAATAGCATTTTCATTGATCCTAAAGCATAAAAAAAAATTTTTATCCAAATGTTCTGATGATTCTTTATGGCTGTAAATCATGGAAAACTACAATATCCAAAGAATTAGGACTGCAGCTGACCCAAAGTGCATAGTGACTATAAGAAATGGCATAAAAGATATTGCCTAAGTAGTACGCTTAGAAAAGGAGGCAGAACAACCAGGTAGCAAGAGATAGGAATAATAATAGATGGAGAATCCAGGACCCACTGGTATCTCTGAAATGTTAAAGGATCTAAAGAAAGGCCTCAAACAAGTTGGGATTCTCCACTTTGAAAGACTTATAGGAAGATGCAGACAAAAACTGACTAGGAAAAGAAAGCATCATAGGTCCACTGAGGTATTTAATCAAGTTAGGGTGGATTTTGGCAGTTAGCTAGGAAAAAAAAGAATGAGTAATTGGAGTATCTGGGGGGAGGAGCAGAGATGCCAGAAGGGGAGGGAAAGGTGCTGAATCACTGGGGCTCCCTATAGATACATGATGAGGGATTAATTTATCTAGGGGCACTATTCTAGGTACTTTTATCTAGTATGAAATTGAAGTCTCAGCAATGAGTCTCTAGTTTCTAGCATATGTTATATTATAGTCGTTCAGTTGTTTTCATTATGCCTGACTCTTTGTAACTCCATTTGGTATTTTCTTGGCAAAGATACTGGAATGGGCTGCCGTTTCTTTTTTCAGTTGATTTTATAGATGAGAAACTGAGGCAAATAGGGTTAAATAACTTGCCCTGGGTCACACAGCTAATATGTTTTTGAGATTGGCTTTGAACTCAGGAAGATGAATCTTCTTGACTCCAAACTCAATTGTTTACCCACTGTGGCACTTACCTGCCTATATCTTAATATATTATATAATATATTCAATGTGAGAATATCATCATAATAGCTATTAATATTTCCAAATTGATGAAAAAACTAATAATATACCTCAGAATATACTCTGAACCAATAATATGAAATGAGATAATCTAAGATGAGATATGTGGTATATAAGATACCATATGATGTAAAGCACTATATATACTGTATATCATATGTATATTATATGTAACTTTATGTTACATATAATATACATATGATATGTATATTCTATATTATTTTACTAGTTTTTACTTTGTATTTCTATATATTTTAATTCCCTTTTCTTTTGGACTTGTGAAGAAATGCTATTAAAGGCCTAGATACCTTTCCCTCACCTAAGCAAATATAATGCTTTTTTGAAGAAAGTTTCTAATGGCATGATAGGATGACTTTTCCTTTTGCAAGGACACTGCTGATGGTAAGATCAAGATTTTCTATTTAGCCAAAGAACAGACAAAGGAAACTCAGAGAAATCTCCTTTGGTTTGTGGGGAAATGGCTGTGTGAGTGACAGTTTGTATGATCATCAGAAGCTAAAGAACAGTTGGATTAAATGTTGTGATCAATTTGGAAATATTAATAGTTATTGTGCAGATATACTCAGCTTGAATATATTGGTGCTACTGTCTATAATGTCGTTTTAAAATCCGAGATTTTAAATAGAGCTGGCTCTAAAAGAAAGGACAGATTATCATACCATTAAGACTTAAAATCACCAGGTTACTAGAGGGGCCATATATAAATGGGTCAGCATCATTTAAATTATAGACTGTGCTTGCATTTTAAAATAGATTACTAAGAAGTTTACTCAAAGTATTCCATTTTGAATGTAGATCTATATTTAAACATATTTTCTTTGTTCTTTTCACTCTAGTTTAGTAAATTACTTTTATTTTTAATTATACATGAATTGCAAGTCAGTTGACAAGCATTTATTTCTATAATACATCAAATTTACCACCTCCTGTTTCTTTCCTTCTTACAATTAATTCCCCTTACTCTGATCTAAAGGGGGACAGATGATGGACACATATGCCAGTTCCTCTGGTGAGATCAGTCACTACTTCATGGGTTTGTTCAACATGCAGTCAAGTGTGGCTCATGGTATTTATTCTGTGTGAACATGGGATTACCTTCATGTGATTGCTTCTTGTTTAGGAAAACTTAATTGCATAGCTAGGAATAACTGTCTATGTATAAAAGATACTTATCTAAGGGCAGATAGGTGGCTCAGGAGATGGAAAGCCATGCCTGGAGATGGGAGGTCCTGAGTCCAAATCTGAATTAAAAAGACACTTCCTGGCTGTGTGACTTCAAGCAAGTCACTTAACCCCAACTACCTAGTTCTGTGGTGGCAAACCTATGGCACGTGTGCTATAGAGGATATGCAGAGGCCTCTCGGTGGACACATGTGCCTGTTGCCTATCAGTTTGTTACTAGAAAGGCAGAGAGTCTCTGGGTGGAGCTGCTCCCCTCCCGCTTTCCACACATGCCTGAAGACATTCCTTACTTCCCTTGCCCCTCTACCCAGCAGCCCAATGGAAGTGCTTCCTCCCTCCCAGGTCTGGGGTAAGTGGGTGGGGAGCCCCACACTTGGTCTGGGAGGGACACAGCATGTGGTCTCTAAAAGGTTCACCATCACTGGCCTACCCCTACTGCTCTTCTGCCTTAGAAATTCTACTTACTATTGATTCTAAGACAGAAGGTAAGGACTTTATTTTTTATTTTTTTAAAACCCTTACCTTCCATATTAGAATCAATACTGTGTATCGGTTCTAAGGCAGAAGAGTAGTAAGGGCTAGGCAATGGGGGTCAAGTGACTTGCCCAGGGCTGGCCAGCTAGGAAGTGTCTGAGGCTAGGTTTGAACCCTGAATCTCCTGTCTCTGGGCCTGACTCTCAATCCACTGAGCCACCCAGCTGCCCCCTGTTTTTGTTTTTTTAATAAAAGATGCTTATATATGTCATTCAATAGGAATTAGACTAGAAGGTTTCTGAGGTGCCTTCCAACTAAAAAGCTATGACTTACAACATTCTCATTTTTGTCCCTTATTCTCTTCTTTTGTTTTTTAAGTCCTTATTATTCCTAACCCTTGTTAATTGACCCTTAGGCTTTCCAGATGGGCTTATTGGAGCCCTGCAGGAGTAGGCCAGGGCTTGAGCACATAATCTAGCTCCTTAAACTAGATCTCTTACTCTATCCTCTCTCTGAAATTCTTATTTTCACTCTTTCCCTCTAATTTATAAATAAATTGCTAAAAATTCATTTGAAATTAATTAATTTAATTCCTAGTGACCACCCTATTAAATATTCAGTCCAACCATAATTTTACCTCTTTATACTTTGCATACAGTGGGCAAGTATTTGCTGAATTACTGTATCCTGCAACCGCCCCCCCCCCAAAAAAGGCACTAGTTTGGGATGCTTCCCTTCTCTATTAATAATATTTATAATCTCTATTTACCTTTCTGAGAGATGGAGTCTGGAAAATGACAATAAATTGTCGTTTTTGTCAGAGGAAAATGCAGTGTGCTATCTGTGATGGCCTTCTTTGGCTCAAAGGATAGGGAGAGCCAGGCCCAGAAATGGGAAGTTCTGGGTTCAAATCTGGCCTCAGATACTTCCTAGGAGTATGATGCTAAGCCAGTCACTTAACCCCAATTGCCTAGCTTTTACTTTTCTAATTTACTTTACCAATACTTAGTATCAAATTCAAAGGCAGAAGGTAAGGGTTTTTAAAAAAGTAAAAATAAATAAGCATTTGTTAAACAACTTCTGTGGGCCAGATACTATGCTAAATGTCAGGGATACAAAGAAAGCCAAGGGACCGTACCTGCTCTCAAGGAGCTTAGAGTCTAATAAGGGAGATAACATATAGCAACTATGAACGATCAAGTTACAGACAGGATAAATTGGAGATAATCAAGGGAAGGAAGCCACCAGCTTCAAGAGGCATCAGGAAAGGCTTCTCATAGAAGATAGGATTTTAGCTAGAACTTGAAGGAAGCCACAAAAGCCAGAAAGTAGCAATGAGGACAGAAAGCATTCTAAGCATGGGGAAATGACCAGAATCAAGAGATGGAGTATCTGGAGGAAGGAACAGCCAGGAGAACAGCGTCACTGGACCTGAAAGTATGTAGAACAGAGTACATTGTAAGAAGATTGGTAAAGTAGAGAGGGAGCCAGGTTGTGAAGGTCTTTGAATGCCAAAACAGAAGATTTTATTTTTTATTTATATTTGTATCTTGTCTTACACATATTATATTTTATATTTCCATCCTTGAGACACTGGAGTTCATTGAAAAGGAGGAAGACTAATGTGATTGCTGAGTGAAGAGATGGATTGGAATGGGGAAGAGACTTGTAGCAGGGAGATAAATCAGCAGGCTATGTATTGAAATAGTCCAGGTGTGTGGTAATGAGTGTCTGCACCAGCGTGGCTGCAATGTTGGGAAAGGGGGCATAGATGGAAGATATTTTGAAGGAAAAATCAACAAGACTTGGCAATGGTTTAGATATTTGGGGTGAAGGAGTACAAAATTGAGGACAAAACAAAGGTTGAGAGTGGGGATGACTGGGATGATGGTGGTACTTTTGACAGTAATAGGAAAGTTCAGAAGTGGGGTGGGGAAAAGGGTAATAAGTTCAGTTTTAGATATGTTGTATTTAGAATATCTAGGGGATATCCAGTTTGAAATGTTTAATAGGCAGTTGGAGAGGCAAGTCTGGAGATTAGGAGAGAAGACAGTCCTGTCACAATCCCCTGGGGGACATAGATAAGGCCTAGTTTTGTAGATTAATCAAAGGGTACAGGGTCAACAAAGAATAATCTAATGTACACTTCTACTGACTAGGATATTTATGGATTTATTCCTTCCATCCCCTAAATTGCTCCTCCTTTTGAATTCACAATTTGCTTGATGCCATGAAATAAAATTAAAATATTTTCTTGGCATTCGGGGCCCTCTACAATCTAGTGCCATCCTACCTTTCTAGTTTCGTCTCATATTACTTTCCCTCTATTTCTCTTTTCCCCTTGAACACTCCTTGTGTTTTCCCATTTCCCGTGCCTTTGTTTATGTAAATTTCTATGCTCGAAATAGCCTGTCCCTTTTTGTTGTTCAGTCATTTCATTCAGGTCTGACTCTTTGTGACCCCATTTGGAGTTTTCTTGGCAGAGATACCAGAGTGGCTTGCCATTTCCTTCTTCCCAGCTCCTTTTATAGATGAAAAAACTGTGACAAAGAGGGTTAAGTGACTAGCCCAGGGTTACACAGCTAGCAATTGTGAGTCTAGAATTGAACTAATGAAGATGAGTCTTCTTGACTCAAGACCCTATATCCCATCTACTGTGTTGCCTAGTTGCCCTATCCATTCATGAATGCTTTAATACTTCAATCAATGATTTCATTCACGTCCTTCCTTGAACAGCAAAGATCTTAACCTACTTATGCCTTTTCATCCTGTGTGACCTTTGTCCACATCCTTCCATAAATCTTCCAGAGAGGGTTCATCTAGTATAATAGGGCCATTCCTCTAGGCTCTCTAACATTTTGTAGGTATCAATGTACCAGCTGGGCTGTCTGTCTATTGTCCTTTGCTCTTGCTTCATGAACAACCTATTCACTTTTTTTAAAATTTTTTAAACATTAATAATCATTTTTAACATGGTTACATGATTCATGCTCCTACTTTCCCCTTCACCCCCCGCACTCGCCCCACCCATGGCCAACGCACATTTCCACTGGTTTTATCCTGTGTCCTTGATCAAAACCTATTTCCAAATTGTTGATAGTTGCATTGGTGTGGTAGTTTCGAGTCCACATCCCCAGTCATTCAAGCAGTTGTTTTTCTTATATGTTTCCTCTCCTGTAGTCCTTCCTCTGAATGTGGGTAGCGTTCTTTACCATAAATCCCTCAGAGCTGTCCTGTGTCATTGCATTGCTGCTGGTACAGAGGTCCATTACATTCAATTTTACCAAAGTATATCAGTCTCTGTGTACAATGTTCTTCTGGCTCTGCTCCTTTCGCTCTGCATCAATTCCTCGAGGTCTTTCCAGTTCACCTGGAACTCCTCTAGTTTATTATTCCTTTTAGCACAATAGTATTCCATCACCAGCATATACCACACTTTGTTCAGCCATTCCCCAATTGAAGGGCATGCCCTCCTTTTCCAGTTCTTTGCCACCACAAAAAGCACAGCTATAAATATTTTCATACAAGTCTGTTTATCTATGATCTCTTTGGGTTACAAACCCAACAATGGTATGGCTGGATCAAAGGGCAGGTATTCTTTTATAGCCCTTTGAGCATAGTTCCAAATTGCCAGCCAAAATGGTTGGATCAGTTCACAACTCCACCAGCAATGAATCAATGTCCCAATTTTGCCACATCCCCTCCAGCATTCATTACTCTCCCCTTCTTTCATTTTAGCCAATCTGCTAGGTGTGAGGTGATACCTCAGAGTTGTTTTGATTTGCATTTCTCTAATTATTAGAGATTTAGAACACTTTCTCATGTGCTTATTGATATTTTTTATTTCTTTACCTGAAAATTGCCTATTCATGTCTCTTGCCCATTTATCAATTGGGGAATGGCTTGATTTTTTATACAATTGCTTTAACTCCTTGTATATTTGAGTAATTAGACCCCTGTCAGAGTTTTTTGTTATAAAGATTTTTTCCCAATTTGTTGTATCCCTTCTGATTTTGACTACATTGTTTTTGTTTGTACAAAAGCTTTTTAGCTTAATATAATCAAAACCATTTAATTTACATTTTGTAATTTTCTCTAACTCTTGCTTGGTTTTAAAATCTTTCCTTTCCCAGAGATCTGACAGGTATATTATTTTGTGTTCACTTAACTTATTTATAGTTTCTCTCTTTATATTCAAATCATTCACCCATTCTGAATTTATCTTGGTGTAGGGTATGAGATGTTGATCTAAACCTAATCTCTCCCATATTGTTTTCCAAATTTCCCAGCAGTTTTTGTCAAATAGTGGATTCATGTCCAAAAAGTTGGGCTCTTTGGGTTTATCATACACTGTCTTGCTGACGTCATTAACCCCAAGTCTATTCCACTGATCCTCCCTTCTGTCTCTTAGCCAGTACCATATTGTTTTTTTTTTTAATTTTAAACCCTTAACTTCTGTGTATTGACTTATAGGTGGAAGATTGGTAAGGGTAGGCAATGGGGGTCAAGTGACTTGCCCAGGGTCACCAGTACCATATTGTTTTGATGACTGCTGCTTTACAGTATAGTTTAATATCTGGTACTGCTAGGCCCCCTTCCTTCACATTTTTT
>NC_058130.1:207248058-207381939 GCF_016433145.1 Gracilinanus agilis
CCCCGCTCCATGTCCACTGTGAAAACTGTTTGAATCTGTTTCCTCATCTGCAAAAGGAGGATAATATAGCCCTATGGCACAGGATTTTGTGAGGATCATTTGAAATTCTATCTATCCATTACTTTGTCCAAGCAAAAGCACTACATAAACATGAGCAAGGATGATAAGAGGCAGTAAGTGGAGTAGACAGAGAGTTGATTGTGGACTGAGGAAGAGGAAGACTTGAAGTTCTACCTGTGATAGCTACTGGTTATGTGGTTATATGGCATTGACATAATTGACAAATTATTTAAACTCAGCATTCTAGACAACCCTTAAAGATTATAATCTTCAGAGAATGTGTTGACCTGGAGAGTCTCCTCAGCTCTTCTATCCAACAATCAGAGGCTCATTCCCCATCCTCACTCCCAGGATGATGACCATACTTTATTAGGGCAGCCCTATGGATGCTTCAAGGAAGAGCCATGCTAAGGATATGTAACCAAGAGTCCCAGCTGCAGCATTAGCTTGGAGAGGAAAAAGGAACTAGGATGTTTCCTAGCTCTAGGAATGAGGCAGGGAAAGAAAATGAAAAAGAAAAGAGGAAAGGACATTACTCCATCCTCCTTTGCTTCTGGTGTCCCAAACACAGGTACAGAACCAAGAAGGCCATTCATGTCAGTGATGCTCCTGGGACCACAAAGAGTTGTTTTTGCTGCTCTCTCTCCTTTCCCCTTCATCACTTTCTCCCTTCACCCAAAACATATATCTCATTGAAGGAAAGGAGTGAGTTATTAAAAAACCCCTCAGAATAGCTATTTCCTTGTTTGGAGAGGAAGAGAGAACATGACACTATTTCCTTTTTTCATATCTGAGACGCAGCACAGTGTGGTAGCTAGATCATTGGATTATAAGTCAAGAAGTCCTGGTATCATGCCTCAGATACATAATAGTTGTGACTATGAGCTTGCCATTTAACTCCTATCAGACTTATTTTTCTGATCTGAAAAATGAGGGGAATGGACTTGATGGTTTTTAAGGTTTTTAAAGGACAAAGGTTTGTTTTTTTTTTTAAGGATTTTAAAATTTTAGATCTATGATTCTATGACCAGGAGCCAATGCTGTGGTCTGAAGAGGCAATGCTGATATTCTTTCTGATCCAACATATTCCTTATCCCCATCAAAGCTGCCTTGATTAGAAAGCTCATAAACCTGAAGAGTTCCTATTATCCATTGGTTTTGGTGAAATCATTGGGGTTAAAAAATATCACCATATGTAATAACCACTGTTATTAGAGGGCCACCTTCCTTCTCTCCTGCCCACTGTTCAATTTCCCATGTTTCCTGCTGAGCATAAAGACAGTTCACCCTGACCCAAGAACAGGGAAGCCAAATCTTATCAGAGACTCACAGCCCTCTGCTGTGTAATGCTCTACTGGGAGCCCTGGGTTTGTTCAGCAAAATAATCTCTGCACATTGCTAAGGAGTTGAGAAGCTTTTACAGCATTAACCCCTTTACTGTTCTGTAAGGAGATCAATGGAGCTCTGGAGTTTGAGAAGCTAAAACTTCTGGTTTATAAACACCAAAATTTAGATTTGGGATCATGGGGTGAGCTGGCTACAGCGGAGTTTGTTTTTCAGATGGCTACCCTGGCACTTTAATTGAAATGACAGCAATTGGAGGAGAAGGGGGTCAGAATAAAAGAGGGTCTGAATTATTATTAAGTGCTGCTGGATGTTAGAACTGCTGTGGCTTCCATCCCTCGAAGCTTAGCTGCCTTCTGATGCATGATACCAATCCTTCTTCTTTGGGCCTAACAGGCTTGCTATCATCACACTGGACAGATCTGATGGAGTTGTCTCCCAGTCTCACTTCATGCCTGGCAGGATCATGTCATACAAAATTATAATGAATCTTCAGGCCTCACTCTTCTAATGTGGAGAAAGGGGAAAAAACCCACCTAAAGCTTTTAGAGAGTCTCATTTTTGTCTTTGAAGCATTTCAATCATTTATCTGTGCTGGTACTGAAAGTGGATTGTGAATGAAAACAACTGAAGAAATTTCTTCAAACACAGCCCACCCAGCTACATTTATCTTTAATGATTCTCTGTAAATTATTCAGCTTCTGGAATGATAATGGATGGTAGAGATTTTGGAAGCCAATCAAAGAAAGTTTAATTCCATTTGGAGGTCCTTGAAGGGTTGATTTATGACCACAGGGCACATGAGGATACTCCAAGCTGCCTGTCATTAATTGAATTCAGCTCTTTACCATCTTGTTCCCTATGAAAAGAGCTATGGGAGACCCTTTCCCCTGCTCAGGTACAAAGTAGAATAAAATCTTCAGGAGTAAGTGTTTCAGAGCTCCCAAAAAAGCATCTGGAATGAATGGTAACTATTCCCCAGTCGGAGTTTCAGACAGTGCACGGACCCCAGCTTTCTTACCATCTTGCAGTGTAGTTACTGCCTCAGTCTCTGCACTGAAGTCACTGTCTCCAATATCATTGGTTGCTTTCAGCCGGAGCTTGTAGGAGGTGAAAGGATTCAACCTGTAAAAAGTTAGCAGTAAGAGTGAATTCCTGAGGCACCTTCAAACCATTTTTGTTTTTGCTTTGTTTTTTATTAGGGATCCACCCAGAACAAATCCTATTCAGACATAATTTAAAAAGGCATTAATATCTCAGCCCAATCTGTCATTTTATGCAACCGGGTGGCTTGACTTATAAAAGGATTAGCCTGAGGGGATAAAGGGAGTAGGTAGTTATCTTTCCTTTCCCTGATAGGTTGCTTCCTTGATTTCTTGATCTGTTGACTGAGATAGAGTAATTATACCCTATGTCCTTTTTTATTCTGAGTGGGTGCTTTTAATGTTTAATTATTGAAATACTTTTAAATTGGATTTTATGTTTTACAAATGCCATAAGGAAAAAAAAATTGCATTAAAAAATAACCTTGAACTTGTAGTCTAAGCTAAATTTTGACTTAGCCCACAATATTTGTAGAGAGAATTCTTGTTCAGAAATGGATTGGACTAGATGGCCTCTGAGGTCCCTTTGCACTTTGAAATTCTGTCATTCTGTATCTCTATAAAGAAGATTGAAGCCATCCGAAGTGAAATCTCTTTAACTTCCCTACTCTTCAACTTTATTATTTGGCATTTTCTTCTTCCATTTCCCCTTCATTCCTGTCTCAAAAATAAAGGTGTACCTTTTGTTTGGTTAAGGCTAACTCTTGCATCCTTGTTCTTAGTCACATTTCCTCCTGCCTCTTCTGGGACATTGTGGTATGGTAAAAAGGACACTAACTTTGGAATCAGAAGGCCCAGCTCAAAACTCAGTCCCTCTGGGACAAGTTACTGAATTTCTCTGACCTCAGTTTCCTCCTCTGTAAAATAAGAAAGGAGGACTAGAATCCCCTAAAATCCTTTTTAGCTTTAAATGGTGATTTTAGCTTTAAAATCTTTTAATGACCTCTCTTTTAACCTTACTTCTCCCCTAGCTTTCATGGCACTCTATTATTTCTGTTCTTCTGCACCCCTGAATGTTCCTTTTTCTCCTTTGATGCTTCTCTCCCTCTCATTCATTACAAACAGGTGTTGCCCAAGATACTCTCCAAATCCCTCTTTTCTCCTTTTCCCACACATTCTTAGTATTTTTATTCCATAGTTTTAACTGCCAACTCTGACTCACAAATCTTTCTCTAACTCCATCCTCTTTCCTAAGTATCAATAATATATTTGGCGAACAGTTCAAATTCAACATTTCAATACATCTAAAACCAAACCCATTGTTTTCCTAACCAAACTCCTATATTCTCCTGATCTTCTTATTTCTATTCATGGCAATATAATTTTGCCAGTTATCTAGGCTAAAAGCTTTAGAGTTTTCTTCGACTCCTCCCTTTTCCTTTTGTCACCTAATCATTTGCCAAGTTTTACTGAGTTCCCACTATGAATTAACGAGTTCTCTCAAATCCATCTCATCTCTCCCATCACATGGACTTCTACTCATTTAGATTACTGACTTCTCCATCTACAACCTCTGCCCCTCAAAACCATCCTATTGTTATTCAGTAATTTTAGTCACATTCAATTCTTTGTGACCACATTTGGAGTTTTCTTGGCAAATATACTGGAACAGTTTGTCATTTCCTTCTTTAACTCGGTTTACAGATGAGGAAACTGAAGCAAACAGGGTTAGGTGACTTGCCCAGGAACCCATAGCTAGTAAGTGGTTGGAGGCTAGATTTGAACTCACGTCTCCCTGAATCTAGGTTGGACACTCTATCTGCTATTCCACCTACCTTCCCTCCACAAGCCATCCCATGCATAATTAATTTTCATGTCACTCCTCATCAAAATCCTTCAGTGTCTCCCTAGTGCCGTTAGAATAAAGACCAAACTCCTATGTGTAAGATTCAAGGCCTCAACCTATCATTTTCCACAAGTACCCAACATGGACTGCACTTTCCAACCAAAAAGGGCTGTACTAGTCTCCAATTATCCCTTCATTGTCCCATGAGTAAGAATATCCTCTTCTTGGATCACTACTTGATGAAGTCTCATTCTTCAAGTTCACTTCACATAGTAATTTTGACATGAAACCTTAATAATCAGTACAAACGCATGAAGATAGGAAAATGTCATATGCAAGGGACAGCATCATAGAAATTTGGCTTCATTGTCGGATGGATGAAGGGGGGTGTAACAAAGAATAAATCTGTAAAATGAGGGGACTAGACTGGATGCCATCTAAAGATATAATCCTATGATCTCAAGGAGTTTCTAAGAGATAGAGTATAATAAGTGTGATATGAGGCAGACGGTGATAGAAGCAGACAGGAAGAAGAGTTCCCTGGCAAAATGTTAAGATAGAAGAATCATTGCACAGCTGAATCATGACTAGCTCTAGGTAAGAAGAGGTAGTACCCAAGCTAGAGCTTAAATAAAGGAAAAAAACAGGTGGAGAGGTAGAGATGAGGAGAAATTATATTATGGGGGTGGAGGACAGCCTATTTGAGTTCCTGGAGATGGAAAATATGGGACAGAATAGGATCAAGGAACAGTAGTCTTCCAGTTTGGTTAGCCAGACTGAAAAGCAGACTGGATCCAGAAAAGAAGGATTCCTCCCATTTTAGGATGTATCTGGTTCAGTAGTCAATAATGAGCCACTGACAGTTTATAAGGAGGGAGGCAGGAAGGTCAGATCATATATCAGAAGGTTATTTGGGCAGCAATTAAAGATTATCTTTTCCTTGAACCCTCCAATACTTTGTACTTTTATTCCCATTTATCACATCTTACCTTGTGTTCTACAGCAGAAATTCTTAAACCCTTTTTTTTTTTTTTGTGCATGTGTATGTATGTTTCATGGATCCCTTCTCAGAATAATATATTTAAATGCAAAAAAATAAAATCATAGATTACAAAGGAAAGCAATCACCCTGAAATATACTTATCAGAATATATATATATATATATTCACATAGTAAAATTTTGGCATGAAACCTTAATAATCAGTACAAACGCATGAAGATAGGAAAATGTCATATGCAAGGGACAGCATCATAGAAATTTGGCTTCATTGGCTTCATTCAAATATATATATATATTTAAAGCTCATCATTACCAAGTTATGAACTCCTGTTGTTGTTAAGCTCTATATATATATATATATGTATATATATGTATGTATGTATTTTTGTCTCTGTGTTACTAGGGCCAGTATCCTGGCTTTCTATTCTTTCATCGGGCCTAAGCACACTCCCTGGCATAGAATAAGTTTTTAATAAATATTTGGTTAACTGAGTTAAAATAAAATGAACAGGCAGAATTGCAATCTATTGCCTGATTGAAAGCAGCCTTGAGTTGGAAATGTGATAATATTTTTTAACTCAGAGGCCTTCAAGGAGTGTGTTAGTTCCTTGCTTTGAAATAAGGCAAGTCAGAAGTGAGTCCCCATAGTGCTCTGGTGTGTTCTAGGGCCTGAAGACAAGGAATTTCTTAGCTGGCCTGGAGGGAGGCTACCTTTCTTCTCAGGTGAGAAACTAGAAGACTGGTCTCAGGGTGAGAGAGAAATCATCAACATAATAATAGCAAGTAAACACTACCTGATCCAGCTAGAAGCTTATCACTCTTCTCTGAGGAATTTAAGTTTGTTTCAGAAGATCAGCTAATTAAACCAGCCACAGACCTCTTTTAGTGTCTCAAGGAAGTACCCCCTAACTCTCTATAATCCAGAAACCTCTGCTCTCTCTCTACTGAAAATGTTATCTAGGTTAAAGAATGAACTTCTCTTCATCAGACTGCCTGGTTATTGCTACAAACTATTTTCATCCTTCTCAAATCCTTCCTTTCACTTCCTTTTCCCTCCAGTCTCCTCTCTTCTTGTCTTCTTTCTTCTCTCCTAGCTCATTTATAAAAATATCAACTATGTGTAAGATGTGTTAGGTGCAGGTCATATAAAACCAGAGGGAAAAAAACCACAGCCCTATTCAAAGTGCTTATATAATATAGTGGAGGGCCATGAGTGAAAATGTACACAAATAACTATTTTGGTATATTATCAAGTGCATAGGAGAAGGCAGAAAAATAAGAAATAGCTCAGGAGGGATGGACATCCTTAGCTGGAGGGATCAGGGCAGGTCTACAGAAGAGATGGCATGAATTTTCTTGAAGGATTTCAACATGTGGAGGGAAGGAGTCACTTTCAGACATGGTGGATGGCATGTATAAATGCAGTAAGATGGGAAAGGATAGAATAAGACAAAGTAATCATAAGTACTTCAGATTGACTAAAACAAAGAGCACTCTATTAAAGAAAAAAGCACTAATACTAATTAACATATTCTGCATTTTAGGCTTAAATCTGTAAGAAATAATTTTATATCAATTTCATAATAATTTTATATTATTATTATCTAATAATATATCCAAGCTATTGCTAGCTTGGAGAGAGAGATATCCAAACTGGCATTGTTCCCTTGCCTTCAACATGACTCTCTACCCAAAGAGGTTTTCAGGTTATAAATGGTATAGAAATATACTACACAATATAATACACCATAATATTACTACATATTATGTTAGTAACACAGTATAGTATAGTACAGTATAGAAATCTTGAACAAGGAAAAATCATAATATCTTAAATTACAATTTAGTATTTAATTTTCTAGATTAGCTACCACTCAGTTCTTTCCTGGACCACTTTCCTTAAGAATTTCTTCCAGTGATCAGTATCTTAACCTTGAATTTCTAAAGAGGACAAATCCATCCTTTTCCGTGTCCCAATTTAGGGATTGTTGGAGGCACTTCAAGTTTGATTATTACCCTTAATCCAGTGCTACCCACATCCCAAGGGGAAGGTCTAGAAACCACTTTTTGGCTGAAGAAATTATATTTCTTAATATTTCTAGGGAAATTAAAAGTTTTCTTTTACTTGTTTGTTTTAAAAATATGCTTCCTCTTGGGGGCAGCTGGGTAGCTCAGTGGATTGAGAGCCAGGCCTAGAGATCCTACAGATGGGAGGTCCTAGGTTCAAATGTTGCCTCAGACACTTCCCAGCTGTGTGACCCTGGGCAAGTCACTTGACCCCCATTGCCTAGCCCTTACCACTCTTCTGCCTTGGAGCCAATATACAGAACTGACTTCAAGATGGAAGGTAAGGTTTATAAAAACAAAAGGCTTCCACAAAAGATAGACAAATAGCATATACACTTAGGCTAGAAGGATGGGTAAGAGACATTTGCTGAGGGGTCTTGAATGCCAGGCTAATAAATGTGTATTTTATTCAGTAGACACTAGATATCCATGGAAGATTTTGAGTAGAGGAGGCTACAGGACCAAACCAGTTACATAAGGAAGATTAATATAGCAAGATTTTTTTAAAGCAAGTACTAAGTTTTTAGGAAGATTTTTTTAAAGCAAGTACTATATAAACCACGGTCTCTGCCCTATATAGCAAGATGAAATGAAGGAGGTATTGTCAACGAGAGACTCCAGACATAGAGATTAGTTAGGAGGCTATTCCAATTGTTAGGCTAGGGGTAATGAAAATGGTGGCAGTGTGAATGGGAGAGAGACAAAGAGATGTGAGATACTATTATCGCGTAAGCCTTCTTAAAGTATGTCTTTCACCATATCATTCCCCGCACAAAAATCTACAGTGAATCTCTATGATCTGAACTATTTGTATTTGCACTATATATTTTGTATGTATATATCCACATTTACATCTCATTTCTCAAGAAACCTAGACCTTCCCAAGCTTCTTCACACACCCTTTGCTCCTTTAAGGCAGATCTCCTTAGTGTCCTAGCAATAACATTTTCGTTCCCTCCTTTGTGTCTTTGCTCATGCTATTCCTTTATCTCCTCTTCCCCATTATAAAAATGCTCCCAGTCCAGCTAAAGTCTCATATCCATGAAGCTTTGCCCAGCCTTCATCTAGCCTCCTATGATCTTCCCCTTCTCAGAACCACTACTATAATTAAAATAATTGCTGCATAGTTTAACACATTCCCCCTGCCCTGGATATTTTTTCATGTCGGGCCTGTTTTGGACCAAAACAAAAGCTGCTTGAGGTAAGTGATGGAAAGAATGATCAAATAAGAGAACCTGTGAGGTGGAAGAGACTTGAGGTCACAGAGTCCAATCTGTACCTGATAGAAATCCCATTTATAGTAAGAGACTATCTAGACTCACTCAAAGTCTTGTGATTAGGAAATACACTCAGTACTTAGGCTGCTAATTTAACTTTTGACCAACTCTGTCAGGATGTTTTTTATTTACACTAAGAAAAAAAATTCCTCCTTATAAATCCTGCCTGTACTTCCTACTTTTGTTCTTTGAGAACAAAATAAAGAGAGATAAGTCTGATCTCTCTTCTTCAACATAGCCCTTCAAACACTTGAAAATAGGGAATCATATGTCCCTTTAGCCCAGTCTTCTTTTCTCCAGCATAAAAATGACCATTTCCTTCCTAGAGATCATTATATGACAGTGTCCAGATCTCCCTCAACTCTGTTCACCTTTCTCTGGCTGGGCTTCAATTTGTCAATGTCCTTCCTTAAAATCTGGTACCTGGATAAGAATATAACCCTGAGCAAGTCACCCAACTACTCTGTGCCTTAGTTTCCTCCCATTTATAAAATGTGGATAATGGACCTCTCTCAGTGCTGGTGGGAGGATGAAATTAAATAATATTTGTAAAGAACTTTGCAAACCTTAAAGTGCAATAAAAATACTAGCTGTTGGTGTTGCTATTTATTATTATTATTATTATTATTATTATTATTATTACTATTATTATTATGTCTATACCAGAATATCTAACACAATGCTAATGACTAAATCTGCTTATGTCTAAAATAAATTTGACTAAGGGCAAATAAACATAGAAAACATGTCTTGTTTCTTTAGGGTACTTACAATTATTTCCATTAAATCCACTAAAACAAATTTTCATTCAATTACATTTATATTCAGCAATATATACATATGTATGCAGATATTCATATATATGTTGATATGTCACCTATACAGTATTAAGTACTAAGTTTTTAGGAAGATTTTTTTTTAAAGCAAGTACTATATAAACCACGGTCTCTGCCCTATTTTGTTGTTTTTCAGTCATTTTTCAATCAAGTCCAACTTTTCATGAGACCATTTAAGGTTTTATTGGCAAAGATACTAGAGTGATTTGCTGTTTCCTTCTCCAACTCATTTTACAGATGAGAAAACTGAGGCAAACAGGGTTAAGTGACTTGCCCAGGGTCAACAAACTAGTTAAGTGTTTGAGATTAAGTTTGATCTCATAAAGATGAGTCTTCTTGAATCCAAGTCAGGTACTCTATCCACTGTACCACCTAGCTGACCATATAAGAGCTTACAGTTTTGTCGGGAAGACATAACCTACCCAGATAAAACATACTGATCAACAATATACTGTGACTTATTAGACAATAATGGCTTTTAAAATTGAATTGGATGCAAAGAAACACACAACTGCCAGAATGAATGAATTACTTAAATAATAAAGATAATGATATCAACCATTTTCTCAAAAATCTTTGCTGTTTTCCCACTTGTCTATAAATACCAAACACTTTAACTTGATGTCCAAGGTCTTCTATTTTATAGCCCCAATCTCTCTTTTGACTTTATTTCCTATTCTTTTAATATGGTTTAAGATAGTTCTTAGAACCACTTTCTGTATCAGTCTTTTCCTGGTCTCACTAGCTTATAGAGCCTGTTCCCCTTTCCCCTGTCCCCAGGTCACCCTGTATCTCTTTGGCATGAATTTGATGTTTACCCATATGTACATTGTGTCCCCCGTTGAAATGTATGCTCCCTAATGGTAGGGACCATTTTCCTTTTGTCTTTATATCTCCCATTATATCTATTTGTGTGTGTGTGTGTGTGTGTAATACCTGGAGTATAGTGAAAGGGAGGAGATAAAGAGAGTATTATTTAAGTGCTCACTTTAATAAGCTTTTTATTAATATGATCTCCTTTTTATTAATGTGGTCTCCTTTGATTCTCAATAAAACCCTGCTAGGTAGGTGTTATTTTATTGCCCTTATTTATAGATTAGGAAACTGAGGCAAACAAATTAAGTGTTTTGGGGCTATACAGTAAGTAAGATCTAAGTTCGCATTTGAAATCAGGTCTTCCTGACTCTAAGCCCAGTGTAGTATGTCACCTAGCACATAGCAGGAAGTTAATAGATGCTTTGGTGACTGACTGGTTCTTTCATTTCATCCAAACTATTTCAGTTCTTGAATAGGCTTCAAACTTTTCTACTTGTACTAAGTAGCTCATACAATTTCTTTTAGACAACTCTTCCTGAATTTTTACCAGTAATCCTTTAGAATGCCTCCCCTGATTATCTCAATTCACTCCACTCCCTCACCTGAATTCCTTTAGCATTTATCATCTGTAACACTTACTTAGATCTGATTATTTCATACTAGTTAACTGTAGGCAATCAGGTATTGCCTGGGGTCAGGAAAATTCATCTTCCTGAGTTCAAATCTTAACTCAGACACTTACTAGTTGTGTGACTCTGGACAAGTTACTTCACCCTGTTTGCCTCAATTTCTTCATCTGTAAAATGAACTGGAGAAGAAAATGGCCAACCACTCCAGTAAGTAAACTTTAAATGGAGTCACAAAGAGTGGGACACAAGAAAGTGTTTCTGCTTTATGTCTCAGTGGATTGACCCCAGGCAATCCACTACCTGATTGCCTACAGTTAACTAGTATGAAATAATCAGGGTGTTAGTGGCTAAATTTAAAGGATTATATGAGCTTGGGTAGGGAAAAATTTACATCTTTCTTTCAACATAATTGATTTCTTTTGTAATCTATTCTATTTTATGCATTTAAAAAGATTCTGATAAAGTGTTCACAGGCTTTATCAGACTGCTAAAGGGATCAAGCAAGAACTCCTAAAGTAGAACATAAGTGCTTTGAAAGCAGGGAACATAGTATTACTTACTGGAGACAAAGTAAATTTTTAGTGGTTGGATCTGTACACAAAAAGATATTGAATATTTAATAAAGAATTAAATATCATTATTTATAACAATCATAACATTTAAATGGCACGATATATTCAAATTTTAGTAATAATAATATTTAAGGGCAAACCCTTTTTATTTTAAATGATATACATTTCAAAATTTAAATTTGTACTATCTACATCTCAGTGGTTAAACCTGTGATTTTTGTCCACATGCTTCATGCAACTCAGGTAGCCTATAAAAATAAAACTAAGAGGCAGGGATTATTAAACATTAAGGGAGATTACACTGTAGCTGGTACAAAATATTGCTTTTCCCAGGTTCTGACAGTTAAATGTTTTTTATTGACAGGTAGAGTAAGCATTTGTCCTAGTTCTACCCCATTAGGAAATTGACAACAGTCTCTCTTCCACCAAATTAAACTGTCTGTCTTGAAACATGGACCTCTAGGTTTTCAACATGAAGTCCAAAGCACACAATTAGTCTGTTTGATTTCAGAGGGCTTGACTATAGGCACCACATTTGGGACTTTTTTCAGACAGTTATACAAAAGGGTGAGATTATTTATATCCCCAAGCACATAGCTAATTGAATTAGGTTCTCAATGTCTCCAGTCCAAAACAATCATATGATTTAAGTTGGGGTAATGAGGTAGTTGTTTATAAAATAAGGTTGTGACACTTCTGAGCACCATGTTATGAGAATATCGAGGTCCTTAGGGAGATCTAGCCACTTCAGTGGGTTGCCTTCCAGCAAATTCCTTTCTGTAGATATTGAGCGATTTCAGTTGAAATGATTATAGCTTCCAACATGACCTCGCTTGAAGAGAGTCAGAAGTCATGAGCTCTGTCTGAGTAGTTCAAAGTATGAGCAGAAATGTGTGAAGACATGGTTCGGCTGTTTTGGTTGGATTCTTCTTTTTTTATTTTTTGCCTCCCACAAATTCCCTGAGGGACTTAAGTCATAGAATCACAGTGTTAATGCTGGAAGAAGCTTTTCTCAGATCATCTAGTCAAACCACTGATTTTTATGGAAGAGACAACTGAGGCTCAGAGAAATGGAGAAGGTCACCCCAGGTCATAGAGCAATTTAGAGCCTGAGTCAGAACACTTCCATATAGGCCAGGTCTTTCAAATACAAATACAGTGCTCTTTATGCTACATCAAATTATAATACAAACTAACAGGAACAAAGGATGAAAAGAGCAGCTAGATAGTACAATGGATAGAATGCTGAGCCTTTTGTCAGAAAGACTCATCTTTATGAGTGCAAATCCAGCTTCAGACACTTAATAGCTATGCAATTCATATAACCCTGTTTGCCTCAATTTCCTCATTTGCTGGAGAAGGAAATGGCAAATCACTCTAGCATCTTTGCCAAGAAAACCCCAAACAGGATCACCAGAGAGCTGACCATGACTGAAAAGCAACAGCTAGCAGAAAAAGGATGGTTTCAAAGAATTGTCTTTTAGGTTACAGGCTCAGAGAATCCCAGAATTTTTGCCAGAAAGGACATTAGAGGTGATTCTATCCAGTAGGGGAGCAAAGCATTTTTAATTTCCCAATTTTGTGAAATGTGGACCATGATCTCTGTCCTGACTATCTCAATGAATTGTTATTAGATTCAAAAGAGAAAATGTATGGAGACTTGCCTTGGAAATTCTAAAGCACCACATAAATATTCTGCTTTATGGTTCATGGTGGGGAAAAAAAATGATTTGTGGTCTGGTGGCCAGCTTTCTGGTGATGACCTACTCTGAATAAAGCTGGGCTCAGAGAGCTCTCTGGCACCAAGGCCATACCTCAAAGCCTTGCCAGCTTGGTAGTTTGTACTTCAAGAACACCAGGTCACCTTTACACCATAATGAGGTATCAGAAGATCTTTCTATCAAATTTCCTCCTCTTCCTCCTTCTCCTCCTCAATTTCCCACCAAGGATCGTAGGGTGGTGAGTACAGAGAACAAGACTCTCGCTAGAGAAGGGTTAGAGGGTCTTAAGTAATGAATAAGGAAGCAGCCTTAGTGTCAAGATAACCTGGGTTCAGGTTCTATCTCTGATATATGCTAGTTACATAACCCTGAGCAAATATTTTAACCTTTCAGTGCCCCCATAAAACTCCCTACAATAACAAGAGAGTTCTTAATGCTAGTGAAATCACAAGTCCAGCCACCTCAAGAGAGAAGAAAAGAAAGACACACAAAGAGTAGATGGCAACATAGGCAGGAGATTCTCCCCATATGGTGCTCAGGGTCTGGAAGGGAGATGTTCATGTATGAAGTCATATAACTCATTTCTCTACAATTCCTTATATGGATGTGAAGCGATTTTATGGGTCATATCAAAGACTCTATAGCTCACAAATGTTTTCCTGATTATTTGGAATTTTGTATTCTCAAAGGCTAAGTTAACAACAGCAACAACAAAAAAATGCCTGAAAACACATGGCAAGCAGTAAGTGCTATACAGAAGCCAATTGTTAATCATTTCCATAAGCCTTTTTACCCCAGTACCATACTCTTCCCCCCTACTCCCATCACCTACTACAGTAGCACTGAACTTAGGAGGATCACAGTTTCATAGCTAGTTGAAAGGGGACTTTTAGAGACCATATAATCCAACACCTTCATTTTAAATAAGGATAAATTGAGTCCCAGGAAGGTGAGGTGATCTGCTCAAATTACAGAGTGATGAAGGCAGGATTTGAACCCAGGTCTTCTGACTCCAGTCAGTAATTTAATTTTTGCCCTATATTCTGGTGCCATTTTAGCATTCCTGTTAATCAAATAAATTGCTCAACCTAAAGCAGGTCCATTTGACATTTGTTGTAGTTGCCCTTGGAAGGTAGTTACCAACATGACCAAATCACTTTGACTCCTGTGAAGCTCTGTGTTACCTTTCAATAACATAGGCTGTGGCCTCGTGGCTGATGGATGAGGAGTAAGTTTGCCACTCGCCCCCTGGCAGTTCTCGGATTTGCACTGTGAAATACCGTATTGGTGATGACCCATCACTGCCGGGGACCCACTGGAGTTGTAGGCTCCGAGAGGTCACTTCTGACTGAGGAATCAGAAGATGTCTGGGTGGTGCTGGCCGATCTGAAATGAAACCAAAGAATGGCTGAGGCACAAATCCAGAAATCCTTGATTTTGAAACCTTATCTGAAATTAACCTATTCTTCAGATAACAACTAGCTTATTCTGCATTGTCCAATATGTCATTTTTGACAGTACAGATGTACATGAGAGCTACTAAAAATGCTTGCTAGTTTCACATGAAATACAGATGCCTTCATGCAGCCATCCTTACAACTGAGTCTAGAAAGATTCCAACTCTGATGCTGAAATACTTTGATTGGAAAACACCTGCTTCCTCCTAGAACACTCCATTCTCAACATAGACAAGCCAGTTACTGGTGGAAAACAGAAGAGAATCAATAAAAGATTTAGCAAACAGCACCCAGGACATCAACTACAAGTGACTTTGAGTGACATCTGAGACTGTAGGAAGCCTGTCTGTACTTCTAATCACCTTCCAATTTTTAAAAAAAAAAACTTTCCTCCCCTTTTTAAATTTTTTCTTCTTTTCTTTTTCTTTTTCTCTTTCTTTCTTTTCTTTTTCTCTTTTCTCTTTCTTTATTTCTCTGTTTCTTCCTTCCTTCCTTCCTTCCTTCCTTCTTTCCTTCCTTCCTTCCTTCCTTCCTTCCTTCCTTCCTTCCTTCCTTCTCTGACTGGAATATATTCATTTCATTGCATTAACTTTTCTTCAGCTTTCTTGACCTGTACCTAAAGAGTTAAGGCAATTGGTTCCAATGTTTGTGTAGAATTCTCTGGGGTACTGGTGTGTTACGCCATCTCTCTGAAGATGGAGAATGGGCATGCAGGTGCTGTAGATGCCAGGACATGGTTTCTGAATATAGATCTGTTCTCCTGTCACCATGTCTCCTCACCCCATCGATTTCAATAGAGAAACTCAATAGAGTGAGGAATAATTGTTTAATTGTTTATCATGAAGATTATTGATTCTGATTAAAATGGGTGGCATGTAATAAAGCAGCAATTGATTGTCGACACCACAGTGACTTGTCTGTGAGAAGCTATTCGATTCAACTTAATCAGCACTTGTTTCCATAAGCACACACCTCACCCAACCTGATTTCTCTGAAGCACTGTCAGTATTAATAGCATTTCATTCTCTCCTTTCCCCCTTTTTAAAAATGCCTACTTTCTCGCTTCGTACTGCTATCAGATTTTCTCCAGTTGAACCACAAGGGCTGAAAGAATTATATATATTGAAGCCAGAAAAGTTCCTTAACATTACCAGGAGATATTAGGGGGGCTATAACTGTGTAAGCCACCACTCTGTTCTACCAGTAATGGGCAGGTATGGATTAGAACACATCAAAAAGGGTCTTAATGTTAATACCTAACACAGATATGATTCATTTTAATGCACTCAAATTTGACTTCAACCCTTTGGCAAAACTCTAATCCCATGCTCTTGATATGGGTTTAATTTTTTTTTTCTTCCCTAATAGATTACCATAAAAAATGCTGAGTACTTATAACGGTCTGTACCAACACTCAAGAAGACAATGAGTTCTAAACCCATGAAAGTGGCATTTAGTTGTATGCCAATAGAAAGTTTAGTTCTAACACTTTGGAGTTCTTGCTTATGAGAGAAATGCAGCTATGGATAAGTTCCAAAGAAGATACAATATTTAGAGCAAGACTTTCACGCTTAACCTATTCTCAAATGCTCAAATAACTGAAAAGCAATACTGTTAGCACAATGTCTACATAGGAATTATGTTCTGTGGCTAAAGTGTAATCAGTGATAATATACAAGTAACTTTAAAAAATAGACAGAGGATGTTAAAGTAGACCCAGTTAATGGGCCAATGAAAAACTATCCTTGAAAAATCATGTGATATAGAGATAACTTGGAAGGTAATTATGGAACATTTATGTCTTTGAGTTTGCAATATAGTATACACAAATAGGTTGTGTGAATTCCCTTTTCCTTGTAATTCTTTCAACATCAAGGTTCAAAACTTTTGAATTTTATGATGATGATGATGATGAAGTCTAAATAATTCATAATTTTTGTTATTGTCTTATTTATTATTGTCCTTATGAAGGACAGGAAATTTGTCAGCATGTTGATCCCTCATTTCAAATAGTTTTTCTTTTTTTATTTCAAATATTTTTTGAGCATTTACTATCTACTTACTATGTGCTTATGATTAAAGTGGAAACAAAAGAGGCTTAAGATACAATTCTTGCTCTCAAGGAACTTAGAGTCTTATTTGTACAAAAATATTTATAGCAGTTCTTTTTGTGGGGGCAAAGAATTGAAAACTGAGAGTATATTCTTCAGTTGGAGAATGGATGGACACATGACATCTAATTGTAATGGAATACTTTTGTACTATAAGAAACGACAAACAAGATGATTTCAGAAAAACTTGGAGAGACTCATATGAACTGATACAAAGTGAAGTAAGCAGAACCAGGAGAACAGTGTATACAGTAACAGCAATATTGTATGATGATCAACTGTGAATAACTTAGCTATTCTTGGCAAAACAACGATTCAGGACAACTGCAAAGGACTCATGATGAAAAATGCTATTAATCACTAGAGAGAGAATTGATAGAATCTGAATACATGAAGCATACTGTTTTTTACTTTATTTTCTTCCTAGGTTTTTTTTTCTTTTTGTATGGGTGATATATGTGTCTTCTTTCATAATATGATGAGTATGGACATATTTATTGCATGATAGTATACATATGTCCTATATCAAATTATTTACTGTCTTGGGGAGTAGAGATGCAAAAGAAGGAAGGAAAGGATTTGGATTGCAAAATGTTAGAAAACAAATATTAAAAATTGTTTCTACATGTAACTGGGGGAAAATACAATAAAATATTACTGGAGGGGAAATAAAAGAAACTAGTCTTGTTGAAGAAAGAAGGATTACAGTCCAGAAAATATATAGTGAACAATATAAAAAAAGAACACAAGTGGGAGGTCAGGAAGGATGGGGAGTTATCGGAATAGGCTAGAATTGCCTGGAGAAAGTGAAACTAGCAAGATGGGTAGGATTTGAATGGATAAAGAGAAAGGCAGAGAGACAGTGAAGGGTGAATATGGACATGGACAAAGAATGAGCAGTGTGTTCAAGGGACAGTTAGGAGATAGACCTGGCTGAAGAAAAGTTAGGGATAGAGTACAGGGAAGCAGTTGGAGAGAAAAGAAAGAAGAGATAGATGATGAAGGACCTTAATCTAGCCGGGATGAGGAATTTGGGCTAGGAGGCACTTAAGCAAAAACAAAACAAAACAAAATCAAACAAACCAAGTCAACAATTCTTTCACTGGGTCCATCATAAGTTAACTTTAGGAATAAGGACTGAACCTAGGATTTCACTGAATAGAGATAACACAAATAAGGAAATTCCTTCAACAGATGCAGGCAACTTCTCTGTAACATATTAGAGTCTTGCTTAAGGCATCAATGAGAGTTTAAGTGACTCACCTAGGATTACATAGCTAGTATATGTCAGAAACAGTACTTGAATCCAATTCTTAGACTCTGAGGACAGCTCTCTATCTGACTCAGGGAGTGGGGAAGAAGGAAAAAGAGGGAAAGGATTTGTATTGCAAAATGTCAGAAAACAATAAAAACTAATATTAGTTCTGCATAAATGATTATATGAAGGGGTGACTTATTAAAGTAGTGTGAATACAATTTGTTTATTCATATAGTTAGGACAGGAAGAGGACCAAAAGGCCTTAACACCTGAACATTTTTAGAACCTGAAAAGGAAGTTGCCTCTTTTAAAATATATCTTCCTTTTTAGTATAGGCGTATTGTGTAATTTTTTTTTCTTTTGAAACCTAAGATCTGGTGGCTGGAAACTCTAGTAATGCTTGAATTTGACCTCAGCATCTCTTGTTTCTTTTTGAGTATATTGGGTTTGGTGCATTCTTCCTTAACCTTGTAGCTTAGAGTGTAAATGAGATCTATATTGATTTACTCATCCTTTTAGATTGTCTACCAAAATATTATTTTATAAAATCTATTTGGTCATTGGTTGTAACTAGAAATCTTGAACATTAATAGTAAGAAGTCTTCATTTAAAAATAGCTGGCAAGCTGAAAGTTGATGACCGAGATGATAGGGACAGTTAAGGGTTAATATCCTCATTGTTTCCTTTTAGAGAGTTGTAGTTCATTCTCATTCTCAGGATTACAGCATATTTGGAAACAGACAGCAGAAACCTGCTTTCAACTTTCTATAGCATTTCACTTAGGAAAGATCAGCATTGAAAGAAACAGGCAGAACAGTTGGCCTACAGAGGTCAGCCTGTACTGATACTTTGGGGGGGTGTATATTAAATCCAGGAAACAATGGCAGGATATTAGGGGTTAGCATTGAACAGAGCCACAAATAAAGCCTTCTGGCAGGAGTGAAGTCTGAGGACACTATCCACAATTTGTTGACTGCTACTAGGCCTTTGTTTGCCATAGTTGGTTGACTTAGGGGTCATGAAAACTTGAATGAGAAGACAACTGAATGAAAAGACCTAACTTAGGTAGTAGTTAGAATCATAAACAGATTAAAATATGGTATAATAAAGAGAGCTAAAGGTTGAACGAATTTAGGAATGGAGAGTATAAATCTGTCATGTATTCTGTCGATGACTTTGGAATATGATCTTATAAGTCTTACCTCTTTTTTCAGTTGTGATGACTGTGGCTTCCAAAGGCTCTCCCCATCCTTGTCTTGTCTTTGCTGATGCCCTGAAGATGTATGCTGACTCTGGAGTAAGATCTGTGGCAGTGAATTGCCTGACAGTAGAGCCAACTTCGACAGTGGTAAACTTGTTGGGGCTGCTAGTTGCAAGACGATATGCAATCTGATACCCTGGATATATGTTAGCCAAGGCAAAAAGAGCAGAAGAAAAGATTTAGCTTTGTTGTACATTCTTTCAGTGAAGGATAATGCTAGATTCCTAGTGCATCCTAATTACTTATTTATTGGAAAGCCAAACAAAACCATTTTTGACTACTTATTCGCCCCCAACATCTCACAAGCGTTAAAAGGGAAATTACATACACAGTGATGAATGGCAGGGCCTTTTGAGCACTAATCCACCATGAAACTTGTTTCACTCTTCATCCTTCACAGGAACGAGAACTGAAAACAGTTTCATCTTTCCCGAGTACATTGGTACGCTGAGAGAATGCCACAAGGACCAGCAGAGTCCATACAATTGTTTTTGACAGGGTGAGTCAGTACAGAGAAACTAATCTCCTTTTCCATACCAACACCATCACCTCTGCCTGTAAACACATACACACCCTTGCAGGGCTGGGGAGCAGAAAGAACACCATGCTGCTAGCCTAGGTTTTAAAATATGCAGTAGCCTGACTGCTTAGATAGTATAGCACCCCGGATGTCCACACCACATATCCAGTTGACTCTCACATCTGTTATTCATAGTTACTCTCTTTCATCTTCCCTATCTGCCCACAGATACCAGCTTCCCAAAGCTGTAATTGATGGCACAAACACATTTCTATTTCTTTATGTCAAAAAAAAAAAAAAAAAAAAAAAAGCTTTCCAGGCTCTTCTGTTCTCTCCCAAGTTGTAGTACTTCAGGCAACTCTGATCTGGGCCGAGAGTGGGGGATGGGGGATAAGGGGTGGCAAGTTCTGCTATAATATCCCTCTTGCCAACAAGCAGGAATACGCTTATTAATCAGTCTGGTGAGGATTCTCTATAGGCACTATACTTTTCTCGAAAAAGTAATTTGGTTATTAAGAGTTGATGGCCGATCAGATATTATTGCTCAGATCCCTTCAACCAGACCATCTCAAAATTTCCTACAGTATCCCTAAGGATAAAATGCCAACGTTTTGATTCTTTTGCCACAAATAGTGCCAGGCGTTTGCTGTGTTTTTGAGTTTGCCATGAACTTGTGATCCAAATGTTTCAGTCAGACTGACTGTACTATAATGGGCCAGGGCCTTGGTTACTCTGAAATTAACAAAATCCAAATTTTTCAATGCTTTCATTTCTCCTTGAGAACTGGTAAAGGGGAGAAAAATCAAACCCAGGCCAGCTTAGTTTTGACTTCCCCAGGTTTTATTAACACACAGTTCATCCTTTGAACTACAAAGACATCTTCAAAGTTTCAAGCCTGTACCCCTAATGCCAGTTATGACACCTCTCCACAGTATAGCTTATAAGAGAAGAAAACTAAGAGTTTTCTAGATGAATATCATAGACCTTCTAAGGGAGAGGTGATGGAGGGAGGAAAGAGAGATTGGGTAAGAAAAGTTGTCAACCAGAGAGCTAACACCTGGGGGTGAGCATCAGTTATGGGGTTAGAAAGTGAAAACTAGAGACTAGTGAAATGGAGTGGTTCTTGTAGTAATTAAAAAAGCAGATGGGTAATAAATGGTTAAGGCACTTTATGTCTTAAGTATCAGGTCTAATGTACTTCATTGAAACACCATAGCATCAGTGTCAGGATGAAAATGAGAGAAATAACCAGAGTCCTTCAGAACAAGAGGCTGAATAAATTAACCAGAATAGTGCAGGACATAACAAAGACAAAAGGGCTCTTTTGAAACCTGCATAAGGCAATTCCTGAGTAGTCAAGGATATACAAATCCCTCTAACAGAAAATGGATGAAGTATATGGAGAAGGAAATGGGATAATTAGATGAGTTTAGCGATATGCATTACCAGGAATAGACCAGGGACAACTATGTAAAAGATAAACCAAGAGATTAGGCAAAGGCCCCTTCTGTTTCTTATGTGGGTGAATTTGTATATGTACGTTTGTGTGCCGGTGGCAAGAGATGGTTGTTTTCTTTTTCCTATAGGTAAGATGTAAAGAAGAAAAAGATCCATGAACTATCAGAGAATAAATTCCTGTTGTGCCCAACTTTCTCGAGAGAACAGGCAATATCTGTCATTGATCCATGCTGTACTTACTCTGCTAGACAATTACTATTTAGTTAATCCCCTGGTTTTATACCAGCAGAAGGCCAAGAAATGAGGGAGTGAAGCCATTGGCAAAAAGACTTTGATTGTGTCTCCCCAGGGGATTGATAGTTTAGTTAATTCATGGATAGGTAAAGACCTTGGGCATTAACCCCAGACTAAGCCAGACTAGGAAGCCACTGGCAAACAGAAAAACTTACATGTCATGGGAAGAAAAGCATCAAAGGAAATGTCATGCAATATTCATAATCATCTTATTACAATAGTAACGGTTTTGGATCTATAGATATATATTAATTTCTGTATCTGCACTGTACTGAATGCATTAAGTCCAGGCACATGATAGGGTTTCCACAGTACAGTTTTCAATCAGTCAAGGAAGTTCAGCTTTGCTATCCAAACAAAAAACCGAAGATAAAGAATGCGTGTGACATGTAATTATGACATGTAGTTTAGCTGGGCAACCCACTTAGAACATCTATCTTGAATAGGCAGTAATGGTGAACAATGAGCTGGGGCAGGCATTGAATAGAAGAAGGTGGTCAAAATTTCCCATTTGGGAAACCACACATGTATTTCAACAATGCCAAGTGTTGGTTTCAGGAAAAGGCCATACTTTAAATCAACAGTATTCTGCCAGTGAAGTACTGTATGGCATAGAACAACACCAAGATCTCAGAAGAATCACAACTGTGGGTAACAAAGAAAATTGTACAGTTAGTATAAGCTACCTGGCACAAGACAGGTACATTTTTTGTATACCAGAAATGATATAAACAACATCATGGAAAAAATGCTTGTGTTACTATTGATATAAAATGTAGGCGTTAACTGGATAATATCGAAGGTCTCTCAGGACTGAAAATGGAGATGTACCAGTCACACAATGAAAATGAGAGATAACAGAAAGGTGGCCTGATTGTTTCATCAGTATGCATGAAATAGCAAAAGAAAGAAATAAACCCAGTATTTTGGTTTTAAAAGATATAGTTAAGAACCATCCAAGGATAGGAAGGCATAGGTGGATGACAGTCTCCCCCAGAGAGGGAGACTCCATATCTATGAGATCATGAATCCTTTGGAGCATCACTGCATATATTACCACCTGTGAAGAGCAGAGTTTAAATGGACTCCAGATGGCAGTCATTATGTTCAGAATGGGTGCCTTTCCATTTTGTGTCAGTGTCCTTTTGCTTTTATAATATAGATCATAATGAAGTTAATGGCAGCTGGCAGTAGTAGGAGACTTAGTGCTAGTATAGACTATAGGTCTGACCTCCACATAATTATCATAGTTGGTGTTTCCCATATGTCATGGAAGTGGTCATCATTTCATGGCTAGACAAATTACAAAGGGCAAGAGCTGGGAAGGTGCCAGTGGCCTCGGTGGATGTTGGAACCAAAGAAAGAGAAAGAAGAGAAAAGGAACTGGAGCTATTTAGCCTGGAGGGGAAAAAATAAAAATGAAAATACCCTCTGGTAGACATGGAAGCCGTCTGCCAACATCTAAAGATCTGTCATTTGGAAGAATGATCAGATGCATTTTGTGTAGCTTCAAAAGAGAGGACTAGAAGACATATTTAATAAAATATTTATTCAACTGATCCAAATTTGAACAATGGGTTGATATTGCAAGAACTCAGATTTTAATTTTCTCTGACCTATTGTTAGGAATCTAGTAGTGGAGAATTTTGTCCAGGTTAATAGCTTCTGAGGTCTCTTCCAGAGTCTTTGAACTACAATGAAGAGGCTCTGTGGGTGTGTGTGTGTGGGTGTGTGGGTGTGTTCCTAGGTAAAGAGGCTGGTCTAGGAAAAGCCTGTGAGAGTGCATAGCCAACTGTAAGGAAGAGAATTACTACCCATGAGAGTCCAGGAGAAGAGAGAATAGAATCAGAACTTCAGGAGATTCCCAAGCTGAAAGACTATAGAAAGATTAAGGGTGTGGAGGATCACTGAGGCTGATGGAGAAAAGAAAATTAAGCCTTAAGATCCAGAAAGTCTTCTCTGAAATGGTCATTGTACCTAAAGCCAAGGTACTGTTCCTAGTAGAAGAAGATAAGGAGGCTCCCTGTGAAGAGATTCCTAACACCAAGAATTCCCAAATATGTTTCTAAAAGGAAAGGAAACAAGATCCCAAGAGACTCTGGCCTAGCTCCAGAAGCTCTGTTTTCCTAGTGACTGAGACTAAGTAAACACATTAAGAAACAAATTATATGGCTTCTGGTATTGGGGCAGTACCTGATACTCTTAGTCAGAGAGATCTAGGCTCAGGAGAGGAAAGATCAGCTGAAGAAGGGTGAGGAAGTCCTGCTTCTGTGAGAAGGATTGAACCAAGAGGCTGAAGAAAATGGTCCAGAGCTCTCCAAGGTCTATCCCATGTCTTCAGGAGTAGCTTCTTAGAGACCAGGATATAGGGGTTCCACAGCCCGGAGCTGGGATTCAGGTAAGGTACATGCTTATGGCCATGGCGGACTTGACCTTTACTGATAATAAAAGTGGAAACATCTGAATTCCAGATACCCTTGTATGTTGTGTAAAAAGCTAGGAGCATGTAAGTACTTTAAAATCTCTGTTCTGAAGCTGAATCTCATTGCCTTGATTGCCACAAGCATAGAGATAAAGGATAGGAGGTTCTGCTTGGCTAGAGAAGAGAAGATACTGGTAAGAGACACAACCAGATTTTGGAAAGAGGATCCATAATGAGAATCCTCAAGAGAAAGGACCCGGAGATGGAGATCCACAAGCTACCAACTCAATTTGAGCCCAGGAAGAAGTACTAAAGTAGAGTGCAAGGATTGGGTTTATAAGTAATATCCAGTCAATACCCCACCCCATGTCACCTTTGTTCCCCAGACCAATCTTGTGGGTATTGCTATACCAGGAAAACTCCCAATTGTAAAAAAGAGAAAAGGAAAGTTTTCAAACCAAAAGAAACCTATCCCAAGAGAGGGAGGGTCTTGATGAATGAGAGTAGTAGTCTTTTCTGGAAAGACCCCTCACCTCCCCCCCAGTAATGCCAAAAATTACTGATGAAAGAACTATGGAAAAAAGCATCCATTATGTATCCATTTACATTTCAACAAAGAACACATATAAGAGAGGAACCATTTAAACACCCTGACCGTGAGAAATATTTTAGCCAAAGGACCAACTTTAACTTCTAGCAGAGTCCACATAGGGGAGAAGTCCTACATCTTTGTATACTATGGGAAAGGGTTCAACTACCACTTCTTGCTTTACATCCATAGGCCAAACCACATGAAAGAAAAACCACATAAATCCTGAATGTGGGAAAGGCTTCAGCCATTCCTTCCACACACACTTCCATCCATGAGGTGACAGAGGAGAAAAGTCTTGCAAGTCTCTTATCTGGGAGAATGTTTTTCAAACCCCCCCAGTTCTATGAGACAGTCAAGAAGGAATCAATGTCTTCTAAGAACCCAGAGTGACACCAGGGAAACTTAGGGCCGCATATATCATTTATTTGCAACCCTTCATTAAACACCTACTGCATTAGGTGATAAGGATACAAAATTAGAAGGATCATGGGTCTTGCTGTAAAGAAGCTTATAGAAAAATGGCATAGATGTAGAATTAGGTTATTTATATATATATATATACATATATAATACACACACATATATGTGTGTATAAATATACATATATACACACATATATAATACACACATGCACACACACACATATATGTGTATATAAATATATATATATATATACTTACCTTCTGTCACTACCAATTCAAGGCTAGGCAGTTAGACAAAGGGCTAGGCAATTAGGTTAAGTGATTTGGCCAGGGTCACATAACTAGAAAGTATTCGAGGTTATATTTTAACCCAGGTCCTCTTGATTTCAATACTGACATTCTAAGGGCTTGCTATATTTTTAAGTTAGAGAACCTGAGTCTAAACACCAGTTTAGCTATGTACTACCTATGTGACTTCAGGCAAGTAAGTCATCTGTTTCCTCTCACCCTCAGTCTTCTCATTTAAAAAAGGAAGGGGTTGGTCAAAAAGTCAGTGTAGTCAAGTGGAAAGAATGCTGCAATTGAAGTCAAAGAACCTGATTTAAAATCTTGGCTCTGGCACATGCTAATTTTGTGACTTTAGGCAAGTCAATTCTCTTCTCTCTTAGTTTATCATCTGTAAAATTTAGAGGGTGGATTCCAGTTATTAGTTTAAGGATCCAGTGTTTGACAAAGCAGTTTAGCAGGAACTATGCATATATCAACATCTCATGCCAGAGTCCAAAATAAATTTCCAATGGATGCATGACTTAGACATAAAAAGTGATACCATAAACAAGATAGAGGAAGAAATTACATTTATCTATGGATATAGAAAGAGGTCCTGACTAAATAAGGGAACAAAGAAGAAAGAATGGCTAATTTTGATTACAGCATATAAAATTTAAAAATTTTTACACAGACTAAACCAGTGCAGTTAAAATAAGAACAGCAACTGGCGAGTGGTAAATATTTGCAAAACATTTTTCTGAAAAGTCTCATTACCAAGATACATAGGAAACTGAGTGCAAGTTATAAGAATAAAATTTATTCCTTAGTAGATAAATGTTCAAAGGACGTGACCAGGCAGTTTTCAAAAGAAGAAATTCAAGTCATCAATAAACATATTTTTAAAATTTTCCCTTTAATAATTATAGAAATGCAAATTGAAGCAACTCTGAGTCGCCACCTCATATTTCTCAAATTGGCAAAGATGACAAAAGAGGTGTTTGAATTGGAATATGAGCATGATAGAATATTATTGTTCCATAAACAATGATGAAATGGTCAGTTTCCTAGGAAACTGAAGATTCTAGGCACTGATGCAAAGTAAAGTGAGCAAACCAATTTATATGATAACGTTATAAAGAAAAATAATGTTGAAAGATTTAGAACCCTGATTGATACAATGACCAACCATGATTCTAGAGGGCGTATTCAACCCAGGAGAGGTAATGAACTCAAAATGTAGGAGAAGTCAGAATTTTTGGACATGGCCATTAAAAAATATTGCTTCATTTGATTATGCACATTTGTCATGAGGATTTTCTTTTCCTTTTGTTATTGTTCACTTTGGGAGGGGAAAGAAGAATGGAGAGAACATAAATGATTATTGAGAAGAAAAGAATAAAATTAAATTTAAAAAGGAAGAAATTTCTAAGAACCAGAACTATTTAGCAATGGAATGGGCTACCTTAGAAAATGGAGCTGCCTCATATCAATATCCAAGCTGTGGGTGGAAAGCCATCTGTCATGATGTTGCAGATGGGATTTCTACACTGCGTGAGAAGTTTGACTAGAAAACCCCTTAGATCCACTTAGAATGTAAGATACTATGATTCTAAAATATTTTGGAAATAACTAAATAAAGTGGAGAATTTCAACTTTCCAGCATAAGAATCAAAAGCAACCTTGTATCTTACATAAAGATATAGATTAGAAATATAAACATATAGCATCAGGGGAATATTGCCAATGATTTTTACTAGGCTTCTAATCATCTTGGCTGGCATCAATTTCTGCACTGAGGCTAGGCAATTAGTCATGTCAGAATAAGTGCACAGCCTAGTCTTTGCAGAAACTAGATAATAACAAATTAAAAGATAAACTTTTCAACATCTGGCCACAAATTTCTTCGGAAGTTTTGGAATGGTGAATATCTGGTATGCCTTTACAAAAGGCTTTTTTATACTTGTACAGGAGTGATACCAGCAGAAAAAGCAATGATATTATTTTTAATAATAATCAATAACATTTACATAGTGTTTCAAGGTTTGCAAAGTACTTTGAAAATATTATCTTATTTTAGCCTCATGACAATTCTGATATACGTGTTATTATCTTCATTTTACATATGAGGCAGACAGAAATTCAATGACTTGGCTTGGGTCACACGGCTCCGTGACTGAAACAGGATTTGAACTCAAGGCTTCCTGACTCCAAGTATAGTGGTCAGGTAGGTGGTGCTGTGGACAGAGAACTAAACTTGGAAGCAGGACGACCTGGGTTCGAATCCTGTCTCAGGCACTTCCGATGTGACTGGTGAGCCTGTTAACCTCTGTCTCAGTTTCCTCATTTGTCAGATGAGGATAATAGCATCTATCTCTTAGAGTTTTGAGGAAGATAAAAATTAGTTAATATCTGTAAAGTGCTTTGCAAATTTGAAAACACTATGCTAACTTTCATTATATTTTTCTTTCTCATTATTATGAGAGGAGCAAGTGTGGTATATAGAAAGCTGGCCTAAGAGCTAGAAACATTTGGGTTCAAGTCCCATCTCTGACACAATCCTGGCTAGTGACCTCCTGAAAGGCTCAATTTGACCTCATAATTCTTGAGGCAACTCTAAGGTCAGAAGCTCTAGAAATGGTACTGACTTTTTTTAAGAGGGAGTTTTCTCACCTAGCAGTTCTGCATAACAACAAAAGCACATGCCCAGTCCTTATTCCTATTCCTGGTAACCACTAGACCTGGAAGTTAAAGATCACTCACCATTAGGTTTTATTTCAGATCTAGAATTTTGTAATTGCTGCTCAGTCAGCTGTGTTCTGAAAGAAGCAATTACAGAGTCTAGTTATAAATCATGGCACTGGTACCTACTGCTCATGGTGATCTTGGCCAAGTCATTTATTCTCCAGACCCCAGTTTCCTCAAGTGTAAAATGAGGTAGTTGGAGCAGATGACCAACAACGTTCCTTGTTATAAATAGAAGTATGATCTATTTTACAGTATATATTAGAGTGGCCCAAGGTAGAGAGATGTAAAAAATCTGTAGTATCCAAAGTCCTGTCTTTGACTCTGAGTTCAGCAAATGTTAAAGGTAAGCAGAAGTCAAGGCAGAGACTTAGCATATAACTCAAATGTTTATAGAACCATAAACAGTAATAGTTGGAAAGGAGACTTGGGGAAGACACATTTCCAAATGGCCATTAAACATGATTCAAACCATGTGCCAAGGAAAACAACGTACCTACTTCCATTTTCCATCTTTTATGCACAGTTAATTTTTGATATAAAAATGCTTTAAAAATAAGTGCCAAAGTCAGTTAAAATCTTACCAAAAGAGACAAAATTAGTAGATATAAACATGACCAATAAGTGCATTTTAAGATGAAATATTTAAAGACCACTTAGAACTATGACCCAATTTCAATGAGCTGCATTTTTTGCATAGCATTTAAGCCTGTCCTAACACTCCATGGCCTCAGGCAGCAAATACACAGAGCCAGATGTAAGGCATCTATCTGCCTCACCATCATCACTATAGATGAAGAGGCAATAGCCCTTTCCAAAAAGAGCAATCACGAAAATAATTTGATTTTGTAAATAAATCCATATTAAGGCAAGTTTTGTAGTACGAAAATAGATAAAGGTTTGGAATGCTTCTATTTGTACCGAATTCACTACAAATAATTCAAGCCACAAATTTCAAATGTGCCCTATGACTGAGTTGAAGATTTCTTTTTAATAAATATTTTCTCTCTAAGATGGAAGGGGAAATGTTCAAGCTATTTAAGAGGAGAAGCTATTTTCAAGGATCCTCAAGCATTTTTGAGATACCTATTCACTACATATGGGCAAATAGCATGTGATTTAGATTTTACTAAAAGTCACCATTAGGCAACCAAGGAACATGGAAGTTAATTAGAAGAGACCTTTGAAGTGACTGAGCCAGACTCTATTTTACAAGGATGACTCTCTTAGAGAAGATAAGTGATTTCCCAGGGGCTGAGTTAGGATTTGAATCTGGGTTTTCTGTTTCCAAATCTTATGTATGTTCTACTGTTTCATATTGTCAGTTACACCTAATTTGAGAAACAGTTTATACTTGGGAATAACAAACTAGCATTTCCTTTAAATTGCTTATAACTCAGGCTTCTCAGTAATTCAGACTAACTTTCCCTCAAAATGATTTTTAACTAGTGAGGTCTTACTGCATTCCTAAAGGCATTTTTATTATGGCTAAATTTCATGTCAGTTCTATACTTTTGGGGTTAATCTCTGAGCAGATCTTCTATTTCTACTTTTGAAAACCCCACTATGGAATTCAGACAGTTTTCATTGCCCCACAGCACAATCCAACATTTTTACTGAGCATCACAGGGAAAATGTTAAGATTTGATGTGAACATAATTTGTATTCTGGACTCAACATCTTTCCTCACCCAACTGGGCTGTACTACCAGTGTCTCTAATATTATAAAGAGGCGGGAAGTAGTAGATGGTGTATTGCAGTTAGGAAGGCCTTGGTTCAAATCCTGTCTCAGATATGAGATGTATAAAAAGAGGCAAGATAATTAATCTCTTTGTACCATGGTTTCCTCATCTGTAAAATGACAGGGTAGGACCTGATGGCCTTTTAAGATCCCTTCAAAATAAAAATCAATGATACATTTCCCAAGGCTTATACCAGGTTAAAACCTTTGTATCTTTGACTTTCTATTCTTCTTCTCTATCTCTTATGTCCAATCAGTATCTGTCTGAGTTTTGCTTATTCCTACTTGCATTCTCTTCTTTCTCCTTCTTCCTCACTCTTTCCTGGATTTTTAACCTTCACACCTGGATTACCACAATAATCTCTTCTGAACTTCAGGTCAGTCATTCATGAAGTAGGAATAACAATATTTGCACTATCTACCTCTTTGGATTATTGAGAAGAAATTGCTTTAGAAACGTTCAAGCACTATAAAATGTGAGTGATGGAAACCGAGTAAAATTCACCCTATGCATGATTTTTCAGTTACTATTCCTGAAATGTCATTTTAATCATGTCAATCTCCTGCTTAAGAATCTCCCCATCTGATACAATCCATACTAGTTAGTCTGTCATGAAAAGTGCTTAATAACCTGGACTTAATTTAACTATTCAACCTTGTTTTTTTCTACTGACCAACATGAACACTCTATTGTACCACTATAAAGTTGGTTTCAAAATAGGATCTTAGATATAGAGCTGGAAGTGTCTTTGGAGTCAAGTTAGCCCAATCTCTTCATTTTACAAGTGAGGAAATGGAGAACCAGAAAGGATTAGTTACTTGCCCAAGGTCACAGGTTATGAGTGGTGGTGGTGTGATTAGAACCCAGGTCTTCTGATTTCAGAGTCATACTTTCCACTGAATGGTGCTGCCTCCCTCTTCTCTTCTCCCATTCCATTCCTACCTTGAATGTTTGTTCATACTCTTTTCCCAGAGATGCTTTCCCCCTTTCTTTTTGGACTATTCGATTTCTATCCATTTTTTACGTTTCATCTCATGTCATCACTTCTATGAAATCTTCTTCGATTACTCCAGCTTGACCTCTCCTATTCTCTGAACTCTTAGAGATTGTTCCATATACATACACACAGTCTGACCCTTGAACAAATGTTGTCTTGTAATTTCTATTTATTTATTGAATTTAATTCTTGTGAGTTCCTTGAGGGCAAGAATTAAGGTTTATCCTTTTGTATGTTCTTTTGTAAGGTCTATTTCTTTTTGTATTCCCAACACAACACCTAACTTGGTGCTAACTCCATAGAGTTCAATAATTAAATGTTGTTTTTGACTTGTTCCAAAAAAAAAGGTTTTGGTGAGGAAAAAATCAAATAGTTAATAAATTAGAAAACAAGCTAGAGAAAGTCCCTTAGGGTGAGATTTTCAAAGTGACATTAAAAGAGCAAAAGTAATTATGCAAAAAATGTGAAATTATAATGCCTATATAGCAACACTATGGATATAATTCAAAAATAGCAGAAATTCCGGATGCAATGAAAGAGTATGGAAAGATCTTTTTGATTTAAAAGGGATCAAAGTAATTTGTTACCCATTTAGAGGTAACTTTGGTCATGATTTTTTTTAAAGAACAATCACTGGATGAGGAAGTAGATTAAATGATGGGGTACAAGGTCAGTGCTGTAAAGGGAGTAAGCCTGAACAGATAGTACTAACTCAGAAAGGAAAGTATTTTAGAGGATATGCATCACCTTGCAAAAGGCAGAGTGACTAGTAGGAATCATCTGACCTAAGAAATGGTGATGTAACAACAATGCCTATCAAAGAGGAAGATATGTAGAAAAGGGCAATATGACTGGATGTTGGAGTGATTAGGGATTTAAAAAAAATCTTTCCCTAAATAATTCCAATAGCTCACATTTATAGGGCATGGTAATGTTTGCAAAATGCTGTACAACTATCTTATTTTATCCTTTCAACAACTCTGGATAATAATAGTAGGATAATAACATAATATAATAATATATTAGTAGGTGCTATTATTATCACAATTTTACAAATGAGGAAAATAGGCAAATAGAGGTTAAATGACTTGCCCAGGGTCACATGGATGTTAAGAGTATAAAGCTGGAATTGAAACTTAGGTCTTCTCAATTCCAGACCCATTGTTCGATCTACCATACACCCCAGTTGCCTTAGTATAAAAAGGAAAAAAAGACTACAACACGCCTTCTTCGGAACTCATTTCTGATTTTAGAAAGCGAGATAATGTTTTCCAAGTGGTAATATTATAAACTAGCCTGAATGACTGGAAAAAGTTCAACCTTAGAGATGGAGAAGCAAGGTGAACTTGGAATAGTCTGATATGTTGTTTAGATCAGTGATGGCAAATCTATGGCACAGGTATCAAAGCTAGCATGCAGAGCACTCTCTGTGGGCACTTGGCCACCCTTCCCCCCAAATCCTCCAAGAGTTCATTACTAGAAAGGCAGAGAGATTCCCTGGCATAGCTGCTCCTCTCCCCCTCTCCACATCCCCTGCCCTTCTGCTCAGCAGCCCAATGGGAGTGCAAAGGGGGTAAGGTGGGCAGCTCACAGGTGGCAGAGCTAGAGGGGAGCAGTGTGCTTGGGTCACTCCCCACTCTCCCCACACACGCCTCTCATCACCCTCCCCTCTGCTCAGCAGCCCCATGAGAAGGCTTCCTCCCTCCCTTCTCTGGGGTAAGGGGGTGGGTGGGATGGGATATAGCATGGCACTCAGTCTCTGGTGGGGGGAAAGGCATGGCACACATTCTAGGGGGTGGAATGGGGGCAAGGCCTGGCACTCCATCTCTGAAGGTTTGCCATCACTGGTTTAGATGATCTTTTTGCTGTTGTTATTACATATAGAAATAATTTTTGACAATTGTTTTCTGACATTTTAGGATTCAGATGTTCTCCTTCCTTCTCCCTCCCCCTACCTGGTAAATAGTCTAATATAGGTTATTTCAGTGCTTTTGTATAATACATATTTCTATATAGCTCATGTCATGCTAGAAGACACATTTAAAAACATTATTTATTTACTGGCATATCCTTTAGATCCAGAAGATGGAAATAGGAAATAGATATTACAGAGAGGCAAATTTAGAGTTAATGTAAAGAAAACTGGTTCTCCACTATTAGAATTGTACAAAAATCAGTGTGGTACCTTCCTGGTACCTCAGAATTAACAAGGAGGCTGCTGGTAAACACAGTACTAGATTCAGAGTCAGAGTCCCACCTTTGCTCCTACCTGTAGGAGTTAGAAGGTGAGAGATTTTATTTTTTTAAGCATATTAAAGATTATACGAAAAGGAATTAAGGAATGAGTGAATTCCACTCCTGAGGGATAGATTGTGAAAATATACAAAGCAAGGAGATCATAGAATCACAGATCTAGAGCTGGAGGCCATCTATTCTGACCCTTCATTTCATAGATAAGGTAACTGAAGCCCAGTAGATATAAGAGACTTGTTTAAGGTCATATAAGTAGTACCAGGGGATTTTAATCCAGGTCCCCTGCCTCCAGGGCCAGTGTTCTTTTTAGCATCCATGCAATAGAGAGTTGGGTTCAGGGAATAGATGAATATTTCAGGCTGGATGCAGTACAAAGTGTGCAGAGGGAAAGAACATAGAATAAGATCTAAAAGGTTGGGGATAGCTAGATTTTGGAGGTTTTAAATACCAGGTTAAGGAGTTTATATTTTATTCTAGCTAGAAGTAATGGTGAAACCACTGAGAAATTTTGAGGCAAAGAGTAACATGATCAGAACTATGCTTTGATGGTATGTGGAAGACAGCCTGGATAGGAGAAAGAATGAAAGCAGGATTGCCAGTCAGTACCAGAGTAGAGGTAATGAGGTGAAGAGGGCCTAAACAAAGGCACTCCCCATGCAAGTTATGAGAATGAGACAGATGTAAGAAATGTTGTGGAGGCAAAATCCATAGAGATAAGAGAAGAGCCTGGGATGACTTGGAAGAATAAACATGAATGACTACAAAGATGACCTTAATCTCAACAGAAATTTGAAGGCAAGTCTGGAGGAAGGGTAGGTTCAGGGAGGATGACAGAGTTTAGTTTGGAGCGTATTGAATTTGAGATGCTTAAAGAGATAATCATATAGAGATATTTGGGCAGTTAGTGATGTGGGATTGTAGTAATGGAGAAATCTGTTGGTTTTGAGATTTGAGAGAGTATAAAAAGCCAGAAGGGGGACAAAGAAGAGCTTTGAAGGGTACTCCCAGTGAAGAGACAGGATGAGGATGAGGAATCAGCAAAGGAAATGAAAAAAAATAAGGAGGTCATAGAGGTAAAAGAACAGAGAGGATAGAACTATGGAGGTAAAAGAAAGAGAAAATAACCATAAGAATGGAAAATAATTGGTATCCGAAGCTGTACAAGAACGAAGACTAAGAAAAGGTCACCAGATTTAGAAGTTAAAAGATCACTGGTCACCTTTGCAGTTTCAGTAAAATAGTAGGTTCAGAAAACAGATCACAAGGTGATGAGATGTCACTTGGGAACATAGAATGAGTGTTAGACTTGAAAGACAGAGACAGAGACAGAGAGAGAACTATTCAAATCCTTCCCTAATGCTAGCTATATGATCATGGGTAACCCTCTCTGAACTTCAGTTTCCTCATCTGCAAAATGGGGGTAATAAGACCTAGAAGATGAATGTCGCAGGGTTTTTTTTTTTTTTTTGTGAGGATTAAATAAGAATGCAAGTAAAATAGTCTTCATACCTTAAAGTGCTATGTAAATGTCAGCTGTAATTAATAAGGCACTAAGCTGTAAAGGGGGAAGATAACAGACTAGATTGCATTTGGGAAACTATGCAGTACTTTTAATATGCCCAAGTATCTCCCTGAAACAAAAGTCCATCTTTTTGACACGTGTTCTTCTGGTGATTTTGTAATGGCTAGAAGTCTTGGAACACCAGAACTTCTGAAGAATCAAAGTTAAACATTGTCCAAAAGGAAATGAAGAGATGCACAGTGGGTGTGAATAGGCTGCTGGAGGAAAACTATAAATGATGTCATCAGAGAAATAGATGAACAGAAAAGTAAGTGGGTTAGGCCTTGTGAAAATAAAGAATAACTGATAGACAGCCCAGGTGCTATCTTCACAATGTCAAGAAATATTGAGGAAGGCCTTCTGGGATGGCAGATGGGCTCCTTGTGGATGATTTGTGGAAGGCAATGATTAAGGGTTACACAGGATGAGCTGGGTGAATTATGTGCTACACTGCTGGAAGTAGTATTTATGTTGATGAGATAATAAAACCATTGAAGTATCAAAGGAGTATTATTGAATATTATTATTATTTCTTTTTAGGAAGTGGGTAATGAAGTAGACATCAAGTGCTGACGACTTCAATGACTGACAGCAATAGAGAGGAAAGATCTATATGTTGATAAGCTTAAGTGTATTACAAGGCCAAGTTAAGGGATTTTGTTGTTGTATTATTTTTTTTTAAGGAAGGGGAAGACTTGATAAGCATGCTTGTCAAAGTGGAGAAGGTTTGGGAGAGAGTCAGGACACATTCTAGCTGGGTGACCTTGGGCAAGTAATCAACCCCCGTTGTTTAGCCCTTACAGCTCTGCTGCCTTGGAACCAGTACTTAGTATTCAATCTAAGATGGAAGGTATGGGTTTTGAAAAAAAACATAGGGAGAGTGATTTTATCAAGAGCCCAAGTAGTTGAGTTGGCCTTGATAAGTACAAGGGATATCTCTTCGTATATAGGAGTAAAGGAAGAGAGGACAGGAGAATATAGAGGGAGGCTTTGATGTGTGTTACAAGATAAATGAGAGCTCATGATGTTTGAGAGAGAAGGCAAATGGTGGCAGAAATCTAAGGTTATTTTTCTGTTTCTCGGGTTTTTCTCTCTGTAAAATATGAAATAGAGTAAGCTCCTTGGGGGAGAGATTAATTCATTCTTGATTTTTTACCCATGGAATGATACATAATGTCTTCACCCAGTGGGCGACTAAAAAATGTTTTGTTGAAGTGACCTAAATAGAAGAGGTTGGGCTAGCTCTCTACCTTATGATCCCATATTCAAAACTGAACTATCCTCCCCTGAAAGCTGACTCCTTCCCCTAACTTCCTGATTTCTATTCATGGCTCCGTCATCTTACCAGTAACTTAGGTTTAAAAGCTTGGAGTCATTGTTGACTTCTACTGCTCCCTCAACCAACAGGATAATTTAGTTTCCAAGTTATTTTGAATTTCCCACAGAGTATCTCTTGCATCTCTTTCTGACATTCAGCTTCCATTGCAACCAGCCTGTCTAGCCTTCATCACTTTCCACCCAAGCTTTATATGTAGACTTCTCATTAAAGAGTTTCTTGGCCTTTTTGCCTACATTCCACCCTCTCTCTAGTTAATCCTTTCACATAGCTGTCTGTATGATCTTCTTACAGAATGTCTCTGATCACTCAGAATCAAAGAATTTTTCTTTGATTAAGGAGCTGGAAAGAAATTTAGGGATCACCTAGTCCAGTTATTCCCAAAGTGGGCACCACTGCCCCCTGGTGTGGTGATGGCCACAGGTGCATTTATCTTTCCTATTGCTATTAAAATTTTTTAAAAATTAATTTCCTGGGGGCTAAGTAATATTTTTTCAGGAAAGGGGGTGGTAGGCCAAAAAAGTTTCGGAACCACTGACCTAGTCCAACCTGTGTCTAAATCAGCATTCTTTCTAAAATAAATCCAATGAGACATTATCCATCTCCTTCTCCATCTACCTCTTGAAGACTTCTAGCAAAGGGGAAACCTATGTCATTTCTATTTTTAAAAAACTTCTGTGGCTCCTCAAAACAAAACAGAAACTCTGATCGTGGCATTCAAGGCCCTCCACAATCTGGGTTCGATTTATCTTTCTGAAGTCTTCTCATAATATACCCCTTTGATGTAGTTTATATTAAAATCCATCAAACTAGACTCCTTGCCATATTCTGCTCTGGTCTTGTCCTCTTCTGTTTCTACAAACTTTGCTCACATACTAGGAATGGATGCCTTTCCCTTTTTCAGTCTGTTTCTTTTTTTCCAGATTTTCTTTTGTATTTGCTTTTTCAGTCTGTTTCTGCTACTTTCTTCCTTTAAATACTAACTTGGGTGCCACTTCCTATAAAACCCTCCCCTATCCTTTATGTGAAGGAGATTTCCTCCACTTCAAATTTCTCATAGTATTTTTTCTGAATCTCTTTTTCTTAAAAGAGATGGTGGTGGAGAAGCAGAACAATTTAGCAGCTGTAAGAGTCAGACTTAGATTCGGGAAGATGTGGGTTCAAGTCCCACCTCTGACATATAGTGGCTATGTGACCTTAGCAAGCTATTTAAACTTCATGATCCTCAAATCCCTCATCCACAAATGAGAATAATATATTCTTAGTTCCCTGCCTCATAGTGCTGCTATGAAGCTCAAATAAGAAGGGGCAAGTAGTTAGCATAGTGGACAGAGAGTGTCAGGCTTGGAGTCAGGAGGACCTGGGTTCAGATTGGGATTCAGACACTTCCCATCTTTGTGACCCTGGGCAAAACACTTAACCTCAATTGCTGATCACCTAGCTCTTATCACTCTTCTATCTTAGAACTGATACTGAGACAAAACATTTTTAAAAAGGAAGAAAAATAAAAGGTGTTATATATAAATATCAATTATTATCACATTGTTTTTTGTTTCATGATTTATTATGCATGTATGTTACCTCCCCTGTAAGGTCTATTTTATAAATCTTTTGAGTCATAACAATACTTGACCCAGAGTCTCATAAGTGACATGAATTCTATAAATATTTGTTGAATTAATAACCTCTTATCTACACTAGGACTAGTACTGAGTGACTTTGGGCACATTACTTAGCCTTTGTCAAGTCTCTGTGCTCCCCCTTTCCTCATTCCTAAAATGAGAATGATACCATCTGGCTTCCACTTAACTCTAATGCTACAGACCAGGAGAATTAATACCTCTAAATTGCACTGATGTTCCCAAAGGAAAGCCCCATAATTGATGAAAGGTATAGGAGAGCCTTTTTCCTTGTATAAATAGGAAAAACATGATGCAGTCCAAAAGTGTTCTTGCCGTTGCTATGAGTAATGGCTAGAGATGGTGTGTAGGTATAAAAATATATCCTTGAAAAAGACCTAGTTATGTAATTATGGTTAAAGTGAAATCAGAAATATCAGTACATTGAATTTCTAGCCAGGCAAGGTCGGGGAAAATGCGGTATGTATTAGGTGAAGATGAATGAGCCAAATCAATAGCATGAGTAAGAAATGAGCAAAAAAAAAAAAAAAAAAAAGCACGCATTTTTAAGGTTATGGGTGACTTACGATAATAAATGCACCAGGAGGAAAAAGTGGGGAAAAAATCCAAATAGTAAGGATTAGATACACAAAGTATGAAAAATATGATGCAAAGGAAGGCTCTACCGATTTCTGAAAATAGCTTAGAGGTTGAGGAAATAGAAAGAATCAAAGAAAACCAGAGACAAAGAAGAACCATACCAAGGTTTAGGACAATAAGCAATTTTTTCCCACTGATGGGTAGAAATCGGATGCTAGTCCAGGAGACAATAGAGTTAGTAAGAAGTGGCAAGAGTAATTTATTGACAAAAGATTTTGCTTTAGAGTGGGAGTCAGAATGAGCAACCAGAAAGGTGGGGTTTTTTTTGACCATCTCAAGCATCTTTGTTCCTTCTGATCCACCCGCAGTTGACTACAGAGAGACATGCAACAACAGTAGTCATTTCAGGGGAGTGAAGCTCATTTTGTAAAAGTTGTATTTATCCTGGCATTAGCATCTTCTAAAATATGTTTTGCACGGCTGCAAGCAATTTCATACGTCTTGCGCTTTCTGAATAAACAAAAGACAGCAGTTTAAGCTGCCTGTTAAATGTTAGGTCATTGTAGCACCACCATTCGATTGCCCATAGCAAAGAAGCCAGAAGATTGCCTTACACGGTGCATACTAAGGCAGCTGGCGTCCTAGTCACCAGACAAAGCCATCGGCACTGGCTTGTGGGGGCTGTGATGCACCCAAAATACAAACAATTATTAATTGGTTAGAGAACCTACAAAAAGTTGAAGGATATTAGGAGCCTCAAGACTGCCTAGCAAAGTGGCTGTGTGGTTTGTTGATTTTATAGCTTATCCGTTTGAGAGCCAGGAGCGTGCAAAGGCAACATTGGATCAAAATATGAATTTGCAAACATGGATTACATTCAATTTAGTTCTTAATTCTCAGAGGAGTTCTAGCGCATACTTTTGTAATAAGCTCCAGGTAAATGTTAGACACATGGAGGCCAGGAGGAATGCTAACCAGGGAATAGAAGGGTGCAGAGTCTGGCTCGCCTAGTCAAGAAATACACTTAGGGGCAGGATGAACGCAGATTCTTAGTAATGCATCACTTTAGTTTAATAGCAGTTAAGCATGTGTAGTGCATTGGTGAGTGTGGGGAAGACAGCCATTTTCCAGTGGTTACTACTGCATTCCCCAAAGGAAGGCTCTAAATGCTAAAAGCTCTCCATAGTAAAATATTTAAACAAATAAGCAAGTGGTTCTCCCTGTAGGCTCCCGCCTGTGTGTTTCATGCTGTTAATCTCTTTTTGAAATGCGAGAGCATGTTTTGATATAGATTACAAAAACACTAGCTGCCAAGGTGCTTGTAGACTCAGAAGGCCAAGCTATAAGAGCAAGAACATTGATTCAAGATCTCTGGAGCTAAAGTCTGTCTTGCAAAAAGATGTTTTCTTTTCTCCATGTATGGTTGTCTTGCACCTTATGAAATTGTTTTTACATATTTCTACAGCAATTTCCAATTTCATATGCTGGCTACAATATCTAGGAAATGTTTATTACAATTATGACTAAATGCCATTTCTACAAAAGTAATTCAAATGTGTGCTGTCTTCTGTGTGGGAGATAGCTATGGCATTAATTTATTTTTTGCCTATTTTGTCATGGTCTGTGAGGACAAGCTAGAAGGCTGAAGACATTTAAACACTACTCTCCCTTTTGCTTCTCGTGTTCTTTTTGCCTTTTTGTTGCATATTCAGTCTTCTATCGTGTTCAAAGGCAGGCACTAGAATTAATGTTCTGACAACCTCCTGAGAGCACTGACCATGTGTGGTTCCCTCTTATTACATATACTTTGGGTTCAGAATCCAACTAGAGATCCAAAGGGTCTCTAGGATAAAGCTCAAATGCCTCCATCTGGCATTCCAAGTCTTCTGCATCCTGGCTATAACCTAGTTTTCCAGTTAAATTTCTCTCTAGTTCCATTCATAGGTCCTCTGTTCCAATTCAACTGGAGGAACTAACCAAACCAAATCAACAAAAATTGACCAAGTTGATTGTCCACATGAAGCAGTGGAGAGGGGGCTGGATTTAGAATGAGAGAAGCAGGATTTGGACCTTGGCTCTGCCACTTTCCACTTATATTACCTTGGATAAGTCACTAGGACAAGACCCACCTTCTGTGTCTCAGTTTCCTCATCTAGAGAACGAGAAAGTTGGACTACATGACCTCGAAGGTCCCTTCTAGTTTGGAATCCATGATCCTACTCTGTGTAATGCACTGAGAATGTGGTAACGGGTAATGATTAAAAATATTGAGCCCTTGCACTGGAGGGGCTTCCAACTTAACTGTAGAAATAATATACAAATATGTGAAATTTTATATAATTATACTTCAGTCTTTAAATAACCATTCAAGATAAGAATAGAAGAGATGTTATGAGGTTTGCCATGATTAATTGTCCTCTGAATTGTACAGACTATAATTGCTGAAGGGGGAGTTTAGCATAAAGACAGCTGATTTCAGGCTAGAGTGTTTAGGGAAGGTTTTACGTAAGCAGTAGGAGTTGAAGAACAGTAAGAATTGGTGAGGAGCTGTATCACCATTTAGTTTTTCAAATATTTGTTTAAAAGTAAAAAATTTAAACTCCAAGCCTGTTGAGGGCTTACACTGTATCTTATAGTTTTGTATCCCCCAAATTACCTGGCACAAAACCCTAGCTAAAATAAGTATTCAGTAAACACTTATTAATTTGATTTTGATTTCCAGTTAAAGATTCTAATCATGTGGGTTTTTTGAGTGCCCTGGGAAATTCTCTAAATCTACATAAGTTGTAGAAGAGGTGTTGATCTCTTAGGGGAAGGAATTGTCACAAATGTTGCTCCTATTGGAATAAAATCATAGGTTTGACTTTTTAAAAGACAATATAGGGATAACTGCCTGTGGGGGCTTTCAACAGCTGTTGCCATCTTGGAGTAAAGAGCTAGTTGAAGAAAAGACAATGTCCTTGAATAAGGAAGGATGAGCAAAAAGGTGAGCCAAAAGGAGGAGCCAAATGAGCCAACAGGAAAAGTGAGTGGAGATCCTTCCAAACTCCCCAGTACTGCTTGTATTGCATGCAGAGCATATAATTTTCTCTGGCTCATAATTGCGGAGTTAGGAAGGCCATCTCATCCAGGCCTCTGGCTTTAAAAATGAGAAGACTAAGGCTAAATGATTTGCCCATAATTTCACAGTTATAGTTGGTGGCAGAACTGGGATTTGAACTCATTCCCACTGTGATTTGAAGCTCATTTCTCTTTCTACTAAGCCACAATGCCAACTTGTTCTCTCCGTGGTAATTGGCAACACTTTCCTGTAGTGTCTGAAACACCTTTTCTTGGTTAAGAATAATTGTGAGAGGGGGACAGTGGACTCAGTGGATAAAGCGCCAGGCCTGGTTTAGAGAGGATCTGGGTTCAAATATGGCCTCAGACATTTCCTGACTGTATGACCCTGGGTATGTCATTTAACCCCGATTGCCTTCCTCTTGCCCTTCTGTCCTAGAGTTGTTACAAGGTCAGAAAGTAAAGGTTTAAAAAAATAAAGGAATAACCATGGAAGGAGGTTTAAGGCAAAGCAGTGTATCTCTAGTTGCAGGGAAGATCTCTGGGAGCAGGTGAAACATTGCAAAGAACTACTTATTTTAAGAAACTTAGGGGGATATGACACACTCCTTCATTTGTTTAAGGACTTCATGTAATGATTTCCCTGTTTCTTTTCTGCCAGGTGAATTATATGAAGGCTCTGAGGGCAATGAACACCTAAACAAAGCATTCCTAGAACTAATAATTTACAATTCCTGTAGCAAGAACCTGCAATTCAAAAGGTCACCCAACTCGGAGATTCTATAATCATAAACTATCTCCCCCCACCAAAAAAAAAAATAATTGACCAACACAAACTCCACAACTCTAGGGAATACTAATAAAGGGTCAATGCCAGAGTAAGATGAGTATCACAGTCTTTTCATACAGTATTTATAGAAACATGCAAGTACATGTTTTGTCTTCAAGTAGGGGCCATTAATTTTTAATATTAGCAGCTATCTCTGGAGAGTAGAAGCTTTAGGACTCATCATAAACTGCCTCCCTGGACAGAAAGTCCAAAGCAAATGCATCCACTGGGCTCCAACAGTGGATGCATTTGCTTTGGACTTAAAATCTGGAAAAGATAATACACAAGTACTGTACTTCCTGGCAGGTCACAGATGGTGCTGAGACCAGGGGAGCAAAACTGAGTATATATCTTCTGTCAGAAATGAGCAAGTTGCTTATCAAATCTTGGTCCCAACCGTATACTGAGTTCAAAGCTGAATGGCAAGTTAATTTCAGACAGCTCTACCAGTGGCATGGTGTAGAGAACAGTGTATACACAGAGGGAAAGAGGCCCTGGAGAACCCACGAAATGGAAGTTTAATTTCATGGAAAACTTAGAGCATATCCCACAAAAGAATGGGGGGAAGAGATAGACACAGCTGTGATTTTTTTAGTTCTTAGATGTGGCCTATAAATGGAAGTCCTCGGTGGGCTTTCTCCTTCTTTCTCAAGCCCTGCTTTCCCAGACATTTGCCCATGTCTAGAAATGATTCACTCAGATTCTCCTCTCTTACCCAGAATAATCCCATTGGGTTCCTCTGGTGGTTGCCACACAATCCGCACTGAGGTCAGCCTCACTTCAGGAAACACAAGTCTCACAGGTGGACCTGGAGCTGAAGGAAATAAACCCGACATTTCAGTGAACCAGATCTTGGGCACTTAACAGCATCTTTCAGGCACATTATGGAGCAAAAAGGCTTCTGTGTGCTGGCCTGGCCACCTAACTAGGGTGCAAGAAACCGTTACTCCAAGAAAATGTGTTCCAAATTAGAAACAACTGACTTGCAAAAACAAGCTTTTGGAACACAGCTGGACTATAAAGGGAGTTGGCTATAACTATATAAGCCTGAGGAATTTCCTCATTTTATCCTGCCTATATTTGAAATGACAGAATCTAAACCTTAGAACATAGCACCTAACACAGGGTAAGGTAGTTTGTTAGGTGCACCATCATGTTATATATTCCAGAAATCTGTGGGGGCATCATATTTCCCTACTAAAATGTGAGCTCCAAAAAGGCAGGGACTATATCTTGCCTAAACTTGGTGCCTGCCCTAATGCCTATCACAGTGCTCTGTATAGAGTATGTATTTAATAAATGTTTTGAATGCCATTACTGGCATGAATAGTAAATAGAAAGTTTGGCTAGATTACTGTATTAACCACTATATCTATACACCCCCCACCCACACACATTAAACTCTCACTTTCTACAGAAAGCCTCCCCCAATTCCTTTTTTTTTTAAATCTTTTAAACCCTTACCTTCCACCTTAGAATCAATTCTAACTATTGGTTCCAAGGCAAAAGAGCGGTAAGGAATAGGCAATGGGGCTTAAGTGACTTCCAGGGTCACACAGCTAGGAAGTATCTGAGGCTAGATTTGAACCCAGGACCCTTGTCTCCAGGTCTGACTCTCAATCCACTGAGCTACCCAGATGCCCCACCACCAAAACCCTTTTAAATTCAATGTCTTCCCTCTGTTAAGTTTCTCCTGTTCATCCTGTATATAGCTTGTTCTGTATATATTTGTTCGCATATTGTCTCCCCCATTAGATTATAAGATCCTTGAGGGTAGGGACTCTCTTTGGCCTCTTTTTCTATCCACAGGATTTAGCACAGTTTCTGATACATTGTGGGCACTTAAAAAAAATGTTTATCCATTGACGATTGATGGATACACCTGCAAAATGGAAGTAATTAAATAAATAATCTAAATTTAGATACCAATTTGCTATGCTATCTTTGGCTAATCACTACATCTTCTGTACTTTAGTCAGTTCATTTGAAAAATGAAGATTCACTTATATTCAATAACTAGTTTTTGAGCTCCTCTTATTTGTCAGATACCATTCGTGTCAGGACAAAAATATGAAATAGTCCCTCCTCTCAGAGTTTCTATTGTACTGGGCATTGGGGGAAAGTGCAATATATACATAGAGAAATGCATATAAACAAGGGTTAACCACTGGGAACCTGCTTCACAAATATTAAGACTCTAACACAATGGTCGGCAACCTTTTTGATCGTGAGAGCCATAAAGGCCTTCAGAAGGAGGAGGATGGAGGCAGAAGGCGCTGGAATATGGGGCGGGGGCCGAAGGGCCCCCTGGGGCACATCCTGGGGCTCTGCCCTGACTGGCCAGTCGGGAGGTGGAGCCAGATATGGCACCAGAGCTATACGTTGCCAACCCCTGCTCTAACAGCTTAAAAAACGCAATGAAGGCAAAGCCATAGGGATCATATTGTCAGGTCTTGATTTCTCAGGGGCTGTGTTCCCAGTTCATAAATTATCTAGGTCCCTTTCTTCCCTTCTTTATCTCTCCTGCTAGATACCCTTTAACATTTTTAATATTTTCTAACAGTTCCATTAGTGAATCATAACTCTACTCTATATTAGTGGCCTTGTGCAAAAGGAAAAGGAAAAATTTAGGTCATTTGATCCAGCCCCATGTTTGCCTTTCCAGCTATGAGACCTTGTTGAAGAGGCTAAAATTCTCTTTTGAAATGATTTTTTAAAATATCATCTGTGATTTTCAATTATCCATGCTAATTGAGAGCTGACTAGACACAGATGGCTATCTCAGTTCTTTTGTGTGGTACAAGGGCACCAAGAAACTAGGATGTCAGAGTCCTTGTAAGATATATTTACATGAATGATTAGGCAAATAAGTTGTGTGACCTGTGTAAGAATGATTCCATCATCAGATTTCTTTCTGGTAACTCAGTACCTGATTACATAGCAGGAAAGAAGGCTCATGGATCCAGTTATACTAAATGAAATGCATCTGTTTCAACCCCTTCAAATGGCTGTGGGGATCAATGCCCCTTTCTCCTCTCTCCCAAGCTCGCTCAGAGACCTGCCTTTCTGACTTTGAATATGCATTATGAACACCTGTGTTTGAGCATAGTAAGTACACAAATGAGGCCATGAGCACATTAACGGAGACAACTGGCAGTCAAATCTTCTGTCTCAGGTTCACAAGTTGGTGCTAATTCAAAAATGCGTAGGCTCTGAAATTGGCCTGTAGCATAAATCCCACCTGTGTTATCATTCAGGCTGATATTTTTAATTAAATTTGAATAGAGAGGGAGACACAACATGTTTATGTTGGGAGTGTGGAGAGAGAACAATCTTTGTCACTCGCCAACATGTACTTTTGGAGGAAATGACTATAATTGACTCTACTTGAACAGCTTCAACATTTTCCCTACCTCCTTTTGGTTCATGGCTTTCAAAAGACTCTCTCTTTCCCTACTGAGTTTTATAACAAGGATCTTGCCCCCATTTTCCTTCTTACCAAGTGGCTCCATGTGTCCCTGAGCTCTTGACTTACAGGAAAGACAAAACAATTAGAGATTATCATCTTCTTTATCTGGGCGAAGCCCAGTAGCCTCCATCTCTCAGACTAAGGTGGAGAAAATAGAGCTTTCACTCAGCAGTTCAAACATGTTTGCAGCTAACTTAATTACTTCAATAAAGTTGCTTAAGAAAATTTACAGTTATTTCATTTCTGTTAGGAGCTTTTGATTCCCAAGGTGGATTTTTTTTTATTAGGATCAATAATTTTTTCCCTTGACATATTCATTATACTCTACTTAATAATGAAAATGTAAAGGAGCTAACCTTTAAGTGTTTGACATCTGCAAAGCGGAAAAAACATATTTACTGATGATTTAAACTTCCATAAAAACAAAGCAGTAAGGATGTACTTGTTATTCAGTCCTGCTAATACAGGAATCTGGGGAGTTCTCCAAGCCCTTCAAACACATCAAACTGTATAAGGGAACTTCTAATTATCTCTGGTAATGCAAACAGTGAGAAGTGGAAGAAGCACCAGGAGGATTGAGGCATACAGGTCAATAACAGATTTTTTTTTTTTTTCTGGATTTGTATAGACACCAAATAGAATGCCAGTTTTATATCTTTTATAGTCCCAACCCAAGCCAACATTTACTGCTCCTTACTACAGCACTGTCTATTGCAGAGATATGATTGAAATTCTGCATAGGTTCATAATTAGGCTGTAAAAATTCACTCCAGGCTGAAATTGGCCATATAAATGCTCTGTGACTGAAAAACAACTTTGTTTTGTTTTCATCAACGGAAAAAAAATTAGTTTGAAAATTAAGTTGAAAATGACAAAAATCCAAATTGTTTTGATTAGAAAGGAAAATCTGGAAAATGAATGGGGAAAGCAAAGGTGCAAATCATCAACTCACCATCATCCTTCGTTCGCTCTAAAATGGGAGGAGAGCTTGGGACTCCATTTCCAATGCGTGTGAATGCCAGCACCTGGAGCTCATAGAGAACATACTTCCGCAGCCCTGCCAGGAGAACTGACTGTGTGTGGTTCCCTCTTACTACATGGGTTTTGGGTTCGGAATCCAAATCTTTGGCCTTGAATAGAATCTGAAGCATCAACAGACATGAGGGAATAGTTATTATAATGCAATACATCTGTACACAAACTCCCGACATGGATACTGTGGGATGCTTTTAAATAGAGGGCAAAGATATGATTACATTTCTCCTGAAAACACAACTGTGTTGGGCACCAGGGTGGCTCAGTGGATTGAGAACTATGCCCAGAGATGGGAAGGTCCTGGGTTCAAATCTACCTCAGATACTTCCTAGCTGTATGATCCTGGGCAAGTCACTTAATCTCTACTGCCTAGCCCTTTCTGCTGTTCTGCCTTGGAAATGTAACACAGTATTGTTTCTAAGATAAAAGGTAAGTTGTTTTTTTTTAAAGTAACTATGCAAGAGATTAATGGCTTCAATATTTAAAGATGGCATTTTGGAGGGGATGGAGTAGAGAGAAGGACAGTGTTGATAAAATTGCAACATTTAGTTTGAATTATAACTGTCCACCACTTGAAAAGTTATTTTCTTCTTTGTTATTTGAAAGAGTTGCAGTGTCCAACTGGAAAGGTACAAATTGTGTCTTCCTTCACAAAGTCTTGATAATAAAGACATACAGCCTTCTGAGGGAAGAACCAATGTGCATCACATTTATACCATCCCAAGGGAAAACTTGGTTCATGCTTCTGGAGAATGATGGCTAATCAGACAGAAGGGACTTTGGGAAATGAGGCAAGCAGTGCCTGAAGACCATTCAGTTACTTCTTCATAAGCCATCTCTGGTTTCTAGGGTTTCTAGATGAGGTTACATTACTTCAAAGGGCTTTCGGAACCAATGAATCAGAAAGGAATGTCTAAATGGGAGGCTGTGAGCTACTAGTCAAAACCCAGGTAAGGGATCTGGGACTATTTGTTCTCTGAGAATGTCAGTATAGTACGTAGCTGCAGCCAACAAAAGGGACAAAAAAATGAGGGACATCATCAAAAAAGGGTAATATAAGCCAGAAAACATTATCCTTCCATTATGTAAAACTGCCATCCCTCTACACTGCACTTTAACAAAGAATTACTAAATGTAAAAAAGGTGAAGAGAATGGAAACTAGAGTGATTTCACGGATGGATGACCACCATATAAGGCTAGTCTTGAGAGTCAAAGTTTCAGAGGAGACAAAATCAAAATCTGCAACACTAACGGTGTGAATCGGGTCAATAGGGCCTCGATCCAGATGAGAAATGTTGGGTGCCCTGGGTAATAGAAAGGAAGAGGGACAGTGATGGAATACAGTGTTGGATGTCTAGTCAGGAAGACCTGAATTCAAATCTAGTCTCAAATACTTACTAGTTGTTTGACCTTAGTGAGTCACTTAATCCCTGTCTGCCTCAGTTTCATTACTGTGAAGGGCTTTCAGAACCAATGAGTCAGAAAGGAAGGTTTAAATGGGAGGTTCTGAGCTATCAATCAATCAATCAATCAATATTTATTAAGTGCCTGCTATTTGCTGAGCACTATGCTTAGCACTGGGATATAAAATCAGGCAAAAGACACTCCCCGCCCTCAAGGAGCTCACTGTCTAGTGGGGAAGATAACATGCAAACAAACAAACAAACAAAAAATACTCAGGATGAATAGGAAATAATTGACAGAGGGAAGGCAATCAAATTAAGAGGGGATGGATTTAACTTGGGACTTAAGCCAAGGAAGACAGTAAGTAGGTGGGGAGAGGGAGGGAGAGCATTCCAGGCATGGAGGACAGGCAGAGAAAAACTTGGAGCTGAGAGATTGGAGTGTTTTGTTTGTGGAAGAGTAAGGAGGTTAGTGTCATTAGATCAAAGGGTACACATTAGGGACAAAGGTATAAAAAGGCTGGAAAGGTAGAAGGGGGCTAGGTTATAAAGGGTTTTGAAGGCTAAACAGAGGATTTTGTATTTGATCTTTGAGGGAACAGGAAGGGTCTGGAGTTTATTGAGTCATAAGGCAACATGGTTAGACCTACACCTTAGGAAAATTCCTTTGGTGAATGATGGAGGGTGGACTGGAAGTGGGGAGAGACTTGAGGTGGCAGACCTGCCAACAGTTCATTGCAGTAATCAAGGTGTGAGGTGATGAGAGCTTGTACCAGAGTGGTGGCAATGTCACAGGGGAGAAGGGGGCATTTTTGAGAGATACTGCAAAGGTGAAATTCACAAGCCTTGGCAACAGCTTGGATACGAGAGATAAGAGATAGTGAGGAGACCAGGATGACCCTTAGGTTGTGAACCTAGATGTTGGGAAGATAGCACTGCCCTCTACAGGAACAGGGAGAGTTCAGAGGTAGGAAGTATGTAGGGGAAAGATAATGAGTAATATTTGTATTTGTAATAATGAGTAAAAATCATGCTGAATTTAAGATGTCTACTGGGCATCCAATTCAAGATGTTTGAAAAATAGTTGGAGATATGGGAATGGAGGTTAACAGAGAGACTGGTGTTAGGAGAATTGTCTCATTCAATCTTCCTTGGCCTCAGTTTACTATGTAAAATGGGGCTAACAATAGGAATCACCTTTGAGGGCTGTTTTGAGGATCAAATTAGATATTTATAAAGTGCTTTCCAATACTCAAAGTACTATGTAAATGCTAGCTATTATTATTATTAGCTGTTATTAAAAGAAATAACAAGACATTATTCTTCACCTCAAAACCTTATGACCCTTAATTGAAGTGTGGCAGAATGGTATAGTGAACAGAATGATAAACTTGGGAGTCAGAAGATCAAGTTCTTTAACCTTTCTTAGTGTATTCATCAGTAAAATGAAGATAATAATACTTGCCACCTCTACCATTCAGGATTGCTGTGAGATTCAAGTGAGACCATGTTTACAAAATGCTTTGCCAACTATAAAGTGTCACACAGATATCATTTTAAAATAAAACAACATAATATTTACATAGTTAATATATAATTATATCAATATATTATATATCATGTTATGTTGTGTTATAATTATGCCATTATATTATTATAAGTATAAATTAATATATTGATAATCTAATAAAAGGGAGTCATGATGCAGGTAACAATTAGGCAATTTCTCTTTCTGGAAAACAAAAATGGACTAAGAAAAGGACTTGGACATATTTATGGACTACAGAGCCACATGCACCATAGAATCAGAAAATTTTTGAGTTTTAAGGGACCCTCAGTTGACATCTAAATCAACTCATGATTGGATTTTTTTTTAAATGCCTTTAGAGGCAGCTAGGTGGCTCAATGAACAGAGAACCAAGCCTAGAGATGAGAGGTCCTGAGTTCAAATCTGATCCCAGAGACTTCCTAGCTGTGTGACCCTGGGCAAGTCACTTAATCCAATTGATTGGCATTTACCACTCTTTTGCCTTGGAACCAACACTTAGTAGTGTGGAGGTGAAAAATTCCCTAAGATGGAAAGTAAGGGTTTACCTTTATTAAGTATTGGCTCTAAGGCAGAAGAATGGTAAAGGCTAGTCAATTGGATTAAGTGACTTGTCCAGGGTCACACAGCTAGGAAGTGTCTGAGGCCAGATTTGAACTCAGGTCCTCCCTCTAGACCTAGTTCTCTATCCACTGAGCCACCCAGCGGCCCCTTGATGTCTTTTAAAAATGCTTTTAAATGCTAATATATGCAAGTGCTCATGTTTCATCTGTGCTTGAAGAATTACAGTGAGGGAGAGTGGACAACCTTCTGGACAAACCTATTTCTCTAAGTTTGAGCTCTATGTGTTATAGAAGCATTTCCTTATATAGCTTCTAGCAGAAGCTAACCTAGACTTTAGGCTGAGGTCAGGGGTGAAAAAAATAACCTTTTACTATGTCCCTTTAAGACTCAGGGCAACAAGACACTGAGGGTCTGGCCCTGTGAGACAATTTGTTTCTATATATTTGCTGACCACCTACAATATTTATCTGCTCAGACTATGCGGGGTACGATAGAGGATTAAAAAAAATAAATGTGGGTCTTGTCCTCAAAGATCTTGTAGTTTAGGTTGAGAAGATAAAACATAAGATAATTATAGAATAATAGAAGCCTCTTTAATTCAGTGCTGATTATATTTAAAGGCAAGAACTATCAGAGATCAGTTAAGGAAGAGATCAATGTGACTTGATCAAAGTCTTTGTGAAGATGCTGGGCCTTATATGCTCCAGACACATGGAGGGAAGAACGAGGCCATGTCAGGCAGGCAGGAGAAAATGAACAAAAACTTGAAGGTGGGATTGAGCATAGTGTGTGCAAAAAGGACAATGAGGACACAGCCTCCCTGAAAAAGAGGGCTTGTGTAAGAAAGTAATGAGAAATGAGCTCGATGTAACAAATTCAAAACAAATGGCAACTTTAAAACTCATAAATATCAAGTGAAAAAAAAACCAGTATATACATTTATACCTTATAACCCAGTATGAGTCCATTCTGGTCTTGTTCAGGTACAGAAGCCCACGTTATTAAAATCTGAGTGGAACTTACAGCCTCAACAGACACATTTTCAGGGGCAGCTGACGGAACTGCAGGGAACAGAAATTAGGAATGTCAGTCACCAATCAGTGAAACAATTAAGTGCCTACTAAGTGCAAAGCATTGTGCCAGTTGCTGAGGAACTAAAGACAAAATACTCCTGCCCCCCAAGGAGTTTTTTCCAGTGGGGAAAATAACACATACACATTTGAGAGCAATGCTTGCACAGACTATGGAGCAGCTTGACTATGAGCCCATTTTATGCTGAATATTAATGATAAAACTGTTCTTGAAATGAAAAATGCCTTCTGAATACTTAGGAGTGATCAGAATTAAATTCATCTTGGAACAATAGAAATATAAATCTCTTCAATATTAGCAATTAATATCAGAAATCCTTAGATACTCAGAAGCTTATTCGTGTTTCCTGAATGAGTTCAACCAAAAATATTGTATTATCATTGCCTTCATTAACTTAATGGAAATAAAGGAAAGACCCTTATCTCAAAAAGAGTTAGAAAAAATCAGAAGATCATGAGCTAGTTGGATTTCAGAGGCCATCCCATCTTGCCTAGCCCTCTCTCTTATTTTACCTATGAAGAAACTGAGAGTCCCCAAAGTATCAGAGGCAGGATTCAAAACCTATGCCCATTGACTTCAGTCATTGCTTTTTTCCACTGTAGCATTCAGTTGTCTTAATTCACAGACACCAAAACACAAAAAATTCAGATCTGGGTAAATGGTAGGACTGGAGGGTTTCTAAGCACAATTTACATGGAAACTCAGAGAAGAACTACAAAAATCAGCTTTTGCTTGATTTTGGTCTTATTCCAAAATAGAGAAATGGAGAATTGTGAGCATATGATATTTTAGTTTATACAATTAAGCTATGCTACTTCTGCCCTTAAGAATTTTTTTTTAATTTAAGGAAAACCCCCTAAATACTTTAAAGGTATAGGCAATTCTTGACCTGAGTCATGAATTTCTGGTTTGACCATCTTCTGGCCATGTAAATGATTTTCTTCTTTGTTCAGGAAACATGTTATTTAGGAAATCCCCCTTCTCTCTCTCATGGAGGCCAGGTCTCTATATTCTTCTACTTGAGACTCCCAAGAAGCTAGCTCAAGATCGATGCTACTATATATATATGTATATATATATATATCTTCCTTTTCTGGCTTAGATGATGGGCTCTCATTACATAGGAAATCTAAATCACCTATCCTCTACAGAGGAAATTAGGGTTAAGAAGATAGTCTTATAAACTCCTTTCAGGCTAAGTGGCCCAATATTTCTGCTTCTTTCATGTATTTCTATAGGACCTCTTTTTATTGTCCCAATTGTTGCCATTTTTTAGTCAGAGAAAGCTCATTCTCAGTTATTCTGTTTTAGACATATACTTAAAGCTATGGGTGAGTACATGTAACTCACAAGTACTTCTGCCCCAAATCTATCACTGATTGCTAGGGGATGGAATGGGAGAAATTCTTTCTCCCCTCTTCCTAAGCCCAACTTCCCAAGGATGCCTAGTGGCTCTTTAGAAGTAAAGAACCAAGAACAACAAAAAAAGAAAAGAAAAGAAAAGAAAAAAGAACTGAGAAATGTCTGTTGTTCTGTTATAGAGAGGCAGAAAAAGATGGATGCTTTGAAAAGAAACTATCCTTCCAAATCCCAGTATCAACTTGGGGCAGTTGCAGTTACTAAAAACCCATCAGAAATCATATGTGTCATCAAGAAGGTACCAAAGGACATGGCTGCAGTCTCTACCAGTTATACTTATCAATTTATTATGCATATATTAAATGTGCAATGATGAATTGTTTATATTATCCTCATAAGCTAGTGAAATATGATTGTTTCCATTTTTAAATTTGTTTGTTATTTTTATTATTTTATTATTTTTTACTTCTATCTGTGTCTTTGATTGAACTGCTCTAAATCTTGACCCTAAATGACCAATATGCACAGCACTGGAACAACATTGTTCCCTAAGTTTGAATGTGAGCTCTGTATGGGCAGGAATGTTTGGTTTTGGCTCTGTTTTCCTAGTATTAGTTGAGTTGAAATATATATATATACATATATATATATATACACACACACACACATACACACACACATATATATATATATCTTCCATATGATTTGTTTCTTCTGTAATTTCTCATTTGCATGTTTACTTTTAAAATTTTGTACAAGCAGGCAGAAATTAGAGGATCACAAAAACAGAGATTTAGGGCTGGAAGGGACCTTTGAGGTCATGTAGGCCAGTGGCCTTATTTTACATATATATATATATATGAAGTGACTTGTTCAATTGGTATTCCAAGGCCAAATCCAGCACTCTTTTCACTTTAGGATACTAAACCTATGGATCCTAATAGACTGCTGAAGAAGAATAAAGGAAGTGCATTGTTTTACTGGTTAATTTTCCAAAAGAAGGTCATATTAGTATTAGAAGAAATGTGCTCTTTCTCCAATGTCTTCCTTGTAGCCAAAGTAATAAAAATTCACCTCTGAAGTGCTGGGAGAAACAATGGACTTGTGAGCATACAAACACTGAAGCTAACATTTAAATTTAATTTTTAACTACCCATTAACCAATTAGCCAGAAACCAAGCAGAAAATCTCTGCTTCATAGTATTGTCTACATGGAGTTCGTAAAATCTGTTTCTTAAATTTTCCTACACTGACACAGTTTTATCTTCCAGATTTATCTTCCTTCTCAAGTATATAATTATGTTAAAGGAAAATAGATTGCCATAAGCTATGAATGTCTATAGAGAGCTGCCATAACTTTATCTGGAGATCTTCACCCAGCAACTCTCACATCAATCATTTCTCTAGCTAAAGAGAAAAACAACAACCAAAAAAAAAAAAAAAAAAAAAAAAGGAGGATAAAGAAGGGAGGGGGGGGAAAAAAGGGAAAACTTTAAGAGTTGATTGAAGACAAGTTCTTTTTTTAGCATATTTACCCATTACATCTTGAGCCACTTTCTAGGAGAAAGTTAAGGAAGCCTGGGCGAACTTTCTAGTTGCTATAGTATAACAATGTGCTCCAACAGTGCCACTTTATCAGCAATATCATTTACTGACATTTAGTAAGTACCTGCTATGTACAGAGAACTATTCTAGATATAGTATCATGCAGGGGTCCCCATTAGAATGCAAAAGTCCTTTCAAATTTCTCTCAGTGCCTTGTATGGCACCCTATGTAGCAGTTCCTCAATAAATATTGTTGACTGACAGAGAAAGGGAAACATGACAACAGTATAACAATAAAGATGGGAATGTTAACTTGCCCATGACCTTAAGAGAGCTATCACTCTCCTGCTCCCCAAGTGAAGATGGCTGTCATATTTTATTTAATTATTTCAGGGAAGGCAGCACTGCCCAGCTAATAGAAAATTTTATCAGAGTGCTCATCAGAAGGAAGATAAATTCGTATTCCATGTGTGAAGGCAGAGGATGAATTTGTGGTTAACCATCTGTGGGTTGTCCATCAGGCCTGAACACTGGAAGTCAGTATTTTTTTTCAAGTCATGGGACTTTAATAAGTTCAAAATATGAAAAACTAATACCCATCAGGAGTTGATTGGAATCACTCACAGGAAAGTCTTTGCATTACCGATGGAAGCATCAGCAGCTTTCTCAAATGTTTTAGAAACAAAACCGGACCTTGCCTATGTAAACTTCCCACTACTCCTGGTTTTTCTTGCTAGGTCTAATTATAGTTTTATTTGGTCCACTCAAGAGTGAGGACATTTCTATCCCATACTACTGGCCTGAGTCTAAAATGACTTCAGACCCCAGCTGCAATAATACACATGCACATCGCAGTATTTGTCTCTAGTTGCTCTCACGGTGCTTCGTAAATTTCACTTTGACATTTACCAGGAAATTGCTTTAAAATATGCTTATCATTTAAAATAGGGTGATGAACTGGTACCTTGAATCAGCTATGAATTAAAGGAAGCACTGCCATTTTCATTGGTGAAAATAAAAAACAACATTTCTATGATTTTATTTCCCCATTTTATCTTAGAAGAGAGTGAGAGCATCAAACAGACTTTATGGCCAAAATCACAGCATTGCACCCATTCCTGTCCATTAAAAAAAAAAAGTTACCATAGCAACACAACAAATGCTCCTCTCAATTCCTTAACTGTTTCCTGGAGGTCAATCTCTGAAAAACACTAAGTGCTCAATTCTTATTTCATATCAGTGAGTGATCGCTGATTTTTCCCCCCCAAGACCTGGTTACAGACATCCATTTACAGGAGGTACCCTGTGTGCTAGCAAATGGGTACGACTGAATGGCTTGGATCAGGTTAGTTATATGGACAGGTGGGATGGCTAGATTTCTAAAAACTAGAACATTAAGGGGAGAGAAACGTCTTCATTTTTAGGTTTTAGCCAGTCAAAAGTCATATCTTTATGGACTCAAATGATACTAATGCAACAGTGATTGGCTAATAGCGTCCCAGTCACTCAAGCATCCAGGCTCTTCTGCCTGGTGCCAAAACCAAGTGGCTGCTGGTTTCCTGAAAAAGACTCATATATACTATTTCAGAGAATTTAAGCAGTGAATAAACACTGAGGAGAAATCAATTGCTAATTTGATATGGGGGTAGGGGAGGGGGACTAAGCACATGATAATGGGGGCTTGAGCTGAGTGGAAGATGTAGTAGATGAGCTTTGAGGCTCTGATCCATCTGTACAAGAAGAGTTGGGACAGTAAGTCCAAAGTTTATATACACTACACTGCTAATATATAGAAAAATGCCAGTTTTTACACATGTTGGCACAGTGAAATAACATATTTCAAGCCTTATTCAAACTCTTCTCAATCTGAGTAGCTGTTTCCGGATAGTGATGGATTTTTATCCTTTTCTCACTTCATTTCTTCAGCCTCCTCCTCGACTCTCACCAGACCCATTCACCTCTGCTGCTTTCATAATTTTTTTATATTATACAAGGCCTTATTTATACTTACTATATATTGTAGGTGTCATGAAACCAGTTTAAACCTTTATCAAAACACTGCTTAAATTTGGTTCAGAATGTTCTGTTCCATGTAAGAGATATCAGCTCTTCCAGAAAACAGTTTAGAAAAAGGTCTTTTATTGAGTCAGTATGTACGAGTTATAAGTTGCTAAATATTGCTGAGACAACTTTCCCCAAGAATCTACTGTCTGAGTAAGTAAACACCATACAAATGAAATTACACCTCTTCCAGCAAAGTCAGTCAGCTTGTTGGGGAGAGGAGGGAGGGGGAAGACTGGTTTATTTTGGGGAGGTGGTGGCTAAAAACAAGAGTAAAGTAAAAATTGACCTACTTCTCTTGTTCCTGTTTCAAAGCAATTTGTCTACTTTACCAAAAGGGAACTTCTTTCACTATTTCTAAGGGCCAGGGTGAGGAAAACACTTTTCCATAAAAAGAGCAGAATAGTGTATAAAGAAACAGAAATATTATTTGATAATCAACTGTGAAGTTAAACACAGTTCCAGATGACCCCAAGGGACCTATGATGAAAAATGCTATTAGGACAGTGAGGTGACTTAGTGGTTTGAGAGTCAGGTCTACTACATATAAGTGGTCTTGGGTTCAAATCTGGCCTCATATACTTTTTAGCCCTGTGATTAGGCAATTCACTTAACTTCAATTGCCTAGCCCTTACTGCTTTAATGCCTTGGAATTGATACTCAGTATCAATTCTAAGATAGAAGGTAAAGGTAGTTTTTTTTTAAGAATAATGCTGTCCATAGCCAAAGAAGGAGCTAACAGAGTCTGATTAGAGCAAAGTATGCCATTTTTCACCTTATTTCCTTTATGAGTTTTTTTGTTGTATGTGCTGTATGTGTCTTCTTTGATGGCATAAAGAATATGGAAATTTGTATTGCATTAAAGCACTGGTATAACCTAAATCAGACTATTATCACCACAGGGAAGGGGAGAATAGAGGAGGGAGAAATCTGAATCACAAAATGTCAGATAACAATTGTCAAAAATTGTTTCTATATATAATTGGAAAAAAATTTAAAAAGCATAAAACAAACAAACAAACAAACAAACAAACAAAAACCCAAACTAGAAAAGGGCATATGAATCAGCTTCAATATTAGCAAAGATTTTCCTTTAGACCTTAACAGGTTGTCTTCTTTGATACAATAGATGGGACTGGAGCTATAATTTCATTGGTATAGGGAACTCGCAGGTAAGAAGGCTCTGTCTTACAATGCATGTCAATATATTCCTTGTAACTTTTTAGTCTCAGAGAATAGCCTAAAGACTTTTCAGGGTCACAGAGCCAGTGTTTGTCAGAGGCAAGCTGAAGTCACCTCTGTATCCACCATACCATGCTGTTTCAGTGTATAATACTCAAACACTCCAGTGGATCTTGGATCCTTTTCAAAGTGAGTGCTTCCCTTCAATGATATAAATTAGAATCTTTCCCTTCTGAGAAACTCTTGTCCTAGTCCTTCCCATAAATTTGCCCTAGGGGGACAAACTCAAAGAAGTAGGGCCTTTCTCCACTTTTCTTACCAAATGATATCAATGGAATAAATGGGCTGTCCGTTGTTCACCCTTTACACAACCAGTCCATTTTCTTTTTCTTTCATTCATATCTTTGATGATAGCCTTTATCCCATTTCTTCATTATTCATTGTTTAGAATGTGATTCGGTTTGCTCCTGTTAACCTTTGCTCTTCCACTGCCCCCTAGGTGATACTTAACTTCAATTCTTCTGAGCCTGAAGAGCTCTATGTCTTGCAAAAATACAGAAGAACACTGGCTATTTACAATGGGCCCAGGAACACCAAAATAACTTTGCAGTTTCATAAAGACAATAATCCATCTAGCTTTCCTCCCCCTGCCAATTCTGAGCTCATTTTATAGTCCAGCAGCAGCATCTGCCCAAGGTATATATGCCAATGAATGAGCTTCATAGATTTTCCATCCAATTGCACATCACAGTCTGGACTGTGGGCATACGTTATCCCTTTCCTAGATGAAGACTGAAAATTCTGATTCATTAGGAGAAAGTGCCATGTACTAGAGTTCTGGATAGTATTTCTGATTCTACAACTAAGTTGGGCAAATTACTTTCCCCTCTCTCCTTTCTGAGACTCGGGTTCCATCTCCATAAAATGGAACAGAGCAGGGAGGAGATGAGAAGAAAATAAGAGCAGATGATCAATTTAATCTTCTCCCTTTGGCCTTAATCAGGTCCTTCAAAATCACCCAAGTAAGTTTTGATTGACAACCAGACCCTTGTGCAAATTCTTAAAACCTTTAGCATGTTGAGATTCTGAAAACAGTCTGGTTTACATATCACAGTGGTATGACATCACTGTTTAGTTCAACCAAAACTGAAAAAGTCGTAACAACAAAATTTAAATACACATTGTGGTAAGTTGAAGCTCTACTACAATGCAAGTTTCCATTTTCTTAAAATCTTATGTTTTCCAAGAAATGTTCTATTAATGTTTATTCTTTCTTGGATTAGAATGAATTTCATTTCAGAAAACTGAGTATTAGATATGTTCCCTTTTAAAAAAATGTTTTTCTAAGACCTTTTAAAAAATCAATAAGACAAAGATATCAAAGAAAATATATCTTTAAAAATCTCTGCTTTGTGCATTGTCACAGCTTGGTCTAATCTTTCATTTCTGACATTAAAAAAATTCTCCAGTTTTGGAAGCAACCTTAAGGGGTCATCTAATCCATCTTCCCCCCATCTTTACAATGGACACCCTTAAACATTCATCCTATTTTGAAGATCATCAGTAACCCATTCCAGTAGTTTCTAACTCTTACTCACAAAATTTGTCTTACTATCTAATCCAAATTACCGGTTATAGTTTAAGGCCATTTCCTCTTATTTTGTCTTTGGGAAAGGTGGAGAATAGCTGGTAACTAGCCTATGTAAAAGCTTTTCACATACTTAAAGATCATTACAGGGAGTCCCAACCTGTAGAAGCAATATATGCCCAAAGACTCCATCTTAACATAGATTGTAGTAGGGGCAGCTATGAAGCACAGTGGGTAGAGCACTAGGCCTGGTGTCGGGGAGTCGAGGGGGAGGGGGAGGTTTGGGTTCAAATCTGGCCTCAGGCAGTTCCTAGCTATGTGACCCTGGACAAGTCACTTAACTCTAATCATTTAGCCCTCGCCACTCTTTTGTCTTAGAGCTGATACTAAGGTAGAAGGTAAAGTTTTAAAAAACAACTAGAGTAGATTTAGTAAATCAAAATCCTGACTGTGCACATACTGTAATAGTCTGTCTTAGTAACCAAGTTAGGTAGGAACCAGTGAATGAACACGGACAAACAGTGAGAAGTGAAGTATATGTCTTTATTAGGCAGCTCTGAACAAGTAGAGCAATGAAATGAAAACAGTGAAAAGTGGAAACTGTTGGGATTAAATTGCTCCTCAGCCTTCCTTTCTCAAAGTTCAATAACTCCAGCCTCCTTATCTTTCCTCAAAAATTCAATTTGTCTACTCCTTAATTATCATGGTTGTTCCCTTCAATTCTTTCCAAGTTCTCCGTGTCCCTCTGGAGAACCATGTCTCTCATGATAGGAGATGATACTATAAGAAGAGTCTGCTTAGCACTGAGCATACTGGAAAATATAGCCCAATGCTTCTGTACCTTGGATGGGCTATATAATGATAGATTGCCTTCTGAGGAATCACAAATGGCCAACACATCTAGATGAGCCAGTTGTCTGTATATTTGGGCAGAGATGAAAACAACATGCACAGACTGGGCTCTTATAATGAACTACAGCAAATTCAAATGGAATCAAATGAAAATGACTATTTATGGATCCAATTACCATGTCTAATTCCTAATGGCTATACTACATATCTGACTCATTGATTACATGAACTAAATGGTCATGAAGCTTCTTTTTAGCTGTAGGCTTCTATGATCAGCAGATATCTTCTTTTTGATTAAGTCATACTTTAGTTTATCCTGTTACTTAAACTTTTTATTTGCTTAAGATGACTCTTTACAAAATTTTTTATTAATTAATTAATGTCTTTGTTGATTACATTAAAATCTCCAGTCTCCTTCCCTCCGTCTTCCCTCCCTGCCCTAGAGAAGGAAGTAACTCTCTTAAGGCTAAATTACAGAGAACATAGCTATCTGTTTGCACTGGTAGAGGGAGTTTCCTTCTTCTGGAATTCCTTATAACAATAAAATCACAGGTCAATTCTCTCTCTTCTATTACATTTCCTACATTATAGCTGTGTGATTCTTTTTTTTTTTTTTTTTTTTTTTAGTCTCAGAGCAAAGCCATTAATTGAGATGGAACCTTAAAGAGTAATTGGTTAAATTATAAACTCTGGCTGCCTCAGTTTCCTAATGAGTAAAAAAGGTCATCATGAGGAATAAATTCATTAAATGCTTTGCCAACCTTAAAAGCACTATTAAATTGCTAGCTATTGTTATTATCATTATTATCACCATCATCAATAGTATCAGCTATAGTTACAAAATATAAACCTAGAGCTCATTGTCCCTCAATTACAGATGGCATTGGTGAGATGAATAGATTCCCAGAGTACATCAAGAGAGAAGACTCCTTTAGGGAATACGTGTGGTTAAACAACTCATACTTTTGGCACTGCAGAGCTCCAGTGTCCTTTCCCGTATGACAGTATTCTCATGCTGCTCTATCTTGACCAGCATCTTTGTTCAGTTAATTTTTGTACTATCTTGATGAGCTTGCCAATCTATTCAGGTCACACTGATTTCTGACTTTGTCCTTTGTGATGCTGGTTATCTCTCTACCCCATGGCTGTCACCTGCAAACCTAAATAATGTGCTATCTTGCTCCATCACTTTGGTTCTTGAGGAAAATGCTGAATAATATTGGACTAAGAACCAATAGAACATTGTTTCCATTCTTCACATATCAATCATGATGGATAGATATTTTTAAAATATAATTATAGTGAAAATTAGTGATGTGAGAAAAGCAGAAGGAAATGAGGGTAGCCAGAAATGACAGCTGCAGTTAGTACTAAATAAAATGGCTTAAGATTTTGCTGCTGCTATAATCTATATCATATTACCTGCTGTCTCTGGAATGGAGAGGAGAGGGAGAGAACATGAATTGCAAAATGTTAGAAAAAAATTAATAAAAGTCATATCGACATGTTAAAAAAAAACAAATGAATTTTTTAAAAAAGAAGTAGAACTGACAGGTATTGCCATTGTATGGACATGTGTAGGTGATGTAGGAAAGAAAGAATCAACGATGACTAGGGTTTTGAATCCAGGTAACTGTTAATGTTGTGGTATTATTGATTGGCATAAAGATATTGGAAGCAAAAATAAAACTATTTTGTTGCAGCTAATGCTTCAATGAGTCAGGAAAGCTTGGTGCCTGACCATGGGCTTTGGCATTTCTAACTTTTCTTGTCCCCATTTCTGGAGATAGGACTAGGGGTATTTTTTTGTCAGCTGAAATATTTTTAAGAAAATATTTGTAACATTTTTCTTTAGGAAATAGCTACTCACCTGTCACCTAGGATAAATTATATCATCTATAAGACAAATAGAAAAGGCTACTTACCACATTCATTTTATCACTGGTATACCTGCACTGAGGAATAAGCTTTTAGTAAAGTTAAGCCTCAGATTTGAACTAATTCAGATAAGCCTATCTGAATTAGAGACTATTTGAAAAAAAATTGCACTTTTGCTATTTCCATGAGCAATAACTCAAATCATTCTCATTAAGCTTACTAAAACAGTTGAGCAGTAGAGGATTTTAAGAGCCTTGTTTTAAACAAGAAATATGGCAGAAGAAATGTGTCATGAGCACATTAATTAATAGAATCGTAGGATCTCAGAGTTGTAGAGACCTCAAACAACATCTAGTCCAACCTATACATAAGAATCCTCTATATAAATGGAAATAGGAACATGCTGATCATACCTGTTCATGACAGCCAATTGCTAAATTTTTTATGTGAGCATATGTATCTAGGAAATTAGTAAACTTTATAAATCAGGGCTTGATTTACTGTTTTGTCTATTACCTAGATTTAAGAATGTAATGGAGAAAAAAATGTTAAATCATGCAGATTAAACTGAAAAATGTATTATGTGTACAATCCTCACCTCTCCTTCCCCCAACTGATTGTTAAACTTTTAATAGCATACCATTGATCAGCAGCATCCATGAGAGGTCACTTACTACACCAAAGTTCCCTCTATAATTAAAAAAAACAAATAGATGCTTCTGGAATAATAAAGAATTAACTTTCAATATGAAGAAAATAATCCACTCAGATAAATTTGTGCCCAAAGTCTGTGAACATTACTAGGACTTTCAAATCAGCATCAATGCAATTTTACCTAACTTATTACAAGGTCATTTTTGTGGGTCAGAAAAGAGCTTCATGAGGGTGGGATAAAACAAGATTGACGAGATGCCATTAACATGAAGACAAGAGAATTAGGCAAGTTAATAAGCATCTGACAGTGAAATGAAGAAGAGCGAAATGGCTTCAAATACAATTTTTTTTTCCTACTTACCAGACTCACGAGTCCGGCCTCTCACCATTTCACTCCAAGGCCCCGCCCCAATGGCATTGAATGCCTGCATCTGTAGCTCATACTCAGTCCATTCTTCCAGCTCCTCAATGGTGTATTCTCTCTCCAGTCTGTCACTGATTACTTGCACCATTACTGAAGACTGAAGGTCAGTTCGCCAATATTTAATCCTATAGCCCACAGATTCAGGGTTGCCATTGTATTGTGAATCAGGGAGTGGCTAGAAATGAATAATGATAGAATATAATCCATTCATGAATTTTTTAAATCTCCTAACGGTGATCCAGGTAACATTTTATACCTACAAGACTAAAAATAACTTAAAGAATGACCTCATGGTGCTGGGTCTATGTTTTATTTGCCTTTATTGATCAAGGAAAAATATTTTATTTGGTATATATTTCCCATCCTACTTTCTCCTGGTAGTTTTCATTTGTTAATTAAATGAAACCATGTCATTAACTTTGGCTGAGCATAATTTCTACTAATATATTTTGGCTTTATTTTGCAAGGGAATGCTTTGATTAAATATCAAACTGGCTCTCATACAAATATTGAATATTGGTTCAATGTTGACCTAGCTTAAGGACTTAGAAGTCCAGCATGTAACATCATTGGCTTTTCTCACTGAGGAATATCTTTTAGTTCCAAGAAAGAATATCGATGATTAATAAGGCAGTCTGGGTAGGTCTGAGATCTAAGACTTAATGTAAAATGTAATATTTTTTTGGTTTAATATTGAGATTGGTACTGACTAGAAAAAAAAGCATGGCAAAAAACTTCTATGCTTCTGATTCTTTTTATATACTTTGGTGACCTCAAGACTGCTTATCTAGGCAACTTCTCTATAGTTTATAACTTACCACCCATCGGAGCCATAGGCTGGTCTCACTTGCAGTTCGAACTGTTACGCTTGCCGGGGCAATATCAGGTGGGGCCTGCAAAGTCTGGATAACACGAGATGATGGGCTGAAAGGACTGGGGCCAACAATGTTCACTTGTCTCATCCTAAACCTGAAGAAGAAATATGAAGTAAATAAAAGAAAAGAACAAAGGGGAAAAGAATGCCTTTTTTAAGGGGGAAGTTCAATGGATTCCCAAAGGCTCAAAGTTACCCTTTTTGTTTCTAATGTATTTAATTTAAAATGTAAATCACTTAGTTTGTTTTCTAAGAAGATTCAAAGGAAGGGAAATCAAGCAGAATCAAACAATTTCTCATACCCAAGTGATAGAAAGTTCTATCTATTAGATATTCAGAAACCTATATTGCGAATTACCACTGGCTGAATCAAGATTCAGGGAAAATACCAGATTGTGTCCAAATGACTATTTCTTCTAGTATTAGAATTGCAAAGGCTCCTTAGATGTCACCTACTCCAATTGCTACCTGATGCACAAATTTAATAGTATTGTATCGTCATGTTATTAAACAATAACATTTTTAATGAAAAATACCTTCAGAGAAATTAAGAGCAATTTGTTTTTTCTTATCTCTTGAGGCTCTTAATTCCATCTCATCTTTACATTTTTTATTCATGATAGAAAGGCATAATTATTTCAAGTAAAGAAACAATGCATATGTGTATATGTACACACATATACATGTATATATGGCAATGCATTTTATATATAAAACTACATATATAATAATAAAACATACTACCAAAGCACTTAAAGACAAACTAAATATTCAGTGAGTAAATATCTGATGTCTCAAACTATTATAAATGCCTTAAAATTTTAGATATTTGAAATGATGATAATAAAAGCAATTCAAATTTATACAATGCTTTAATTTTAACAAAGTGCTTTCCTTATGACAATTCTATGATGTAGGTAAGAGAAATATTATTTCCCTTTTGCAGCTGAGCCCCTGAGAAGTTGGGTTAAGTACAAAACTAGTAAGAAGTATCTGATACTTTAGCTTTCAAATTTTAATAATGATTAAAGAATCATACATCTAGAACTAGAAGGGAACTTGGAGGACATCTAGCCTAATTCCTTATTTCACAGTTGAAAAAACAGAAGTTAAATGCCACAGATGGAGGTGGGATTTATACCAAGGTCTCCTGAATGCAGAGACTACCCTTCCAACTTGACCTTGTCCCAAGTCATGACAAAGGTTATTCTATTAAAAAAAAATCCAACCACTGATACAGAGCCTTGGCTGGTCTGTTCTATTTTGGGGAAATACGTTCAAAAGAGTACATGTTAAATAAGCAGCATTTCGTAACCTGTTCTTTTCAACATTTACATCATGCAAAGAAAATGATCTTGACAATTTCACCTCTTAACTCCCTGTATTAGTAATTCTTATTTCTTTCTTCCTTGAGCTCACAAAATGTATCCGTTCTGGCAGAACAATGACATTATCAAACTCAACATCTGGTGATAACTGGAAAATTCATCTCCTTCAATGATCTTACGGGAAGTTATAACATCTTTAACGGCTTGTGATCACTCTACCCTTTGTTAAGGCCAAAGATTTACTGCCAGGCTAAGTTTCAGGATCAAGTATAATAAGTGGCATCCTGGTAAGAAGAACCACTTTGAAAGCCCTTTAATAGTTCCAAACAGAGGGATATTTATAGTATAGCTATTATTTGCACATTGCTCTTTAATAGTCAAAATTGCACATGATGTTTGTGAGAAAAGAGTCATGTCTCTTGATTACCCAAGGTTCTCACTTTTCAATCCTATAACAACAGAGAAGACGTATCTATAGGGGATGTTGCCAGTTAACAGATAAAAAGAACCTGCCAAATCTAAAATCAGCATATAATCTCCCTCGAAACAGTATTTTCCTGTGTGTTTTGCCTACTCTTTAAAGTCTGATTTACTATTATTGTTACCTAGAAATTAGAATTTACATATGTATAACTGAATTTTGCTATCTGCTGACTGAAGCCACCTGCTGGCATGTGGATAAACTTTTGTCTGCCGCACTTTATCACCTGCTGTTCTCACCTGTAATGAGTATAGGGAGTGAGGTTTGGTATCTCCAACATCTGGGCATCAGGCTCATTCTCTTCTTCATAAAGACAGCTCCACTCCTCATCATCGCCTATTGCACCAATCTGTTTAGGGGAAGGATGCCAAGTAGGTTTAGCAAATAATATAGATTTCTAGTTTCTATATGAAATGAATCGCCAAGTTATGAATCCTCATGCTGATCAAGAGCCTGGCCATAGCCACCTAGCCTTCTTCTGTTTGTGGAAGAAGGCTTGCCTTGCTGGGTCAAAAGAAGAGGTAAACTACAACTCCTCTAAAAATCTCCTTTCTCAGGACCATGTTTTATAAAATAGAAGTACCATCTCCTGTCAGATGAAAGGATCATCACAGTATTGTTTTAATAGGCTTCTATGCTCCTTTCCCTGCCATATTCTAACCCCTGGATGGGCAGTGTGTCCCTGATGAGTACTGGCATGTAGGAGGCAGAGGGTATGCAAGGAGCGAATATCAGGCCAAACAAATAGTATTGAGATGAGAACCATCCAGGGTCCAGTGCTGTTTAACATTTCATAAATGACTTAGAAGATGGAATAGAAAACATGCTCATTAAGTTTGCAGATGGAACCAAGTTGGCAGATAGCCAGCACTTTGGAAGACAGCAACAGAATTGAAAATGACCTTGGTAAATGGAAAAAGTGGTCAGAAACAAAAGAGAGTGAAGTTCAACAAAGACAAGTATGGGGTAGTGCTCTCAGTGGGGAAAAAAAAACAAAAGCAAAAACAGAATATTGGATGACTTCATAAAAAGAAATCTGAAAGAAAAAGATCTAGGGGTCAGAGTGGACAATAAGCTAAAGATGAATCAGTAATGTAGTATTGTTCTTTTAAAGAGCAAGCAAAATAGAGGAATGTTGAGTGAAAAGTTTAAAAAATGAAGGAACTATAAGTATTCTCCCATTATTCTCAGTATTTTTAAAATTCTCTTTGAAGGTGTATGAAAAATAAGCAAAGATTCAAGTGAGAAACACAAACATGATTAAGGGGTTAGACAATAAAACCTCTGGGAAAGGACAAAGCCTCTCAGGCTGTTCTGGAGAAGGGAAAGCTGAGCAATGCCAAAAGTAGTTTTTGACAAAGAGAGACTATAGAGCAAGGAGGATGGTGATGAGAGTGCTCTACTGCAGGGGACTCAAAAAGTCAGAGAATGCTGTTAGAAGGACATAAAAACACAGAAACCCTTGCACAACCACAGCGTTCTATAAATGGAGAAAATTCTGTTGAGATCAACATCTGGTATGGATGCCTCACACTACTTTAGTGCAGCCAGCACCAACTTCCCTGCAATGATCCTTGGATGAATCCTGTGGTCCTCTTTGTCTGCCCACCTACAGGTCTACAAGAATTAGATAAAGCCATGTTGTGGAAAACATGAGCATCTGACAGATGCTAAGTTGGGAGTTATGAAGGAACCAGCTGGCCTTCCTGAAACCCCCTGCAGAGGGCAGAGCAGATTTGGTCCACAACACATGAGAAACAGCATAGTTTAGTGGGAAAGGCACTGGACTCAGAGTCCAAGAGTACCCAGGTTCAAATCCCACCTCAGACAGTGATTAGTTGTGTGACTCTGGGCAAATCACTCTCTCTGCCTCAGTTTCCTCATTTAAAAAATGAAGAGAATGGACTCAATGGCCTTCATGGCTTCTTCTAACTCTATATGTACAATCCTATAAATGGGAATTGAACTGACAGAGAAATGACTGGTATTCTTTAGATAATACAATACCCCCAGATGTAAGAAATACAATTAATATAAAAGGATAGATTAAAAAAATTAGAGTTTTACAATGCTACCAAAATTAGAAGGGAAGCAACAAACTGGGAAAAAATCATTATAACAAAAAACTCAGACAAAGGTCTAATTACTCAAATATACAAGGAGCTAAACCAATTGTCAAAAAAATCAAGCCATCTCCCAATCGATAAATGGGAAAGGGACATGAATAGGCAATTTTCAGATAAAGAAATCAAAACTATCAATAAGCACAGGAGAAAGTGTCCCAAATCTCTAATAATTAGAGAAATGAAAATCAAAACAACTCTGAGGTATCACCTCACATCTAGCAAATTGGCTAAAATGATAGCAGGGGAGAGTAATGAATGTTGGAGGGGATGTGGCAAAATTGGGATATTAATGCATTGCTGGTGGAGTTGTGAACTGATCCAACCATTCTGGATGGCAATTTGGAACCAGACTATCTGCCTTTTGATCCAGCCATAGCACTGCTTGGATTATACCCCAAAGAGATAATAAGGAAAAAGACTTATAGCCTCGCTCTTTGTGATGGCAAAAAATTGGGAAATGAGAGAATGGCCTTCAATTGGGGAATGGCTGAACAAATTGTGGTATCTGTTGGTGATGGAATACTATTGTGCTCAAAGGAATAAAGAACTGGAGGAATTCCATGTGAACTGGAATGACTTCGAGGAATTGATGCAGAGTGAAAGGAACAGATCCAAGAGAATATTGTACACAGAGATGGATACACTGTGGTACAATTGAACATAATAGGCTTCTCTACTAGCAGAATTGCAAGGATCCAGAGCAAGGCTGAGGGACTTATGAGAAAGAAAACTAGCCATATTCAGAGGAAGAACTGTGGGAGGAGAAACACAGAAGAAAAACAACTGCTTGAACACATGGGCTGATGGGGATATTATTGGGGATGTAGATACTAAAGGATAACTCTAGTCCAACTATCAATAATATGGAATTAGGTCTTGATCAATGATACATGTAAAACCCAGTAGAATTGTGTATCAGCTAAGGGAGGTTAGGGAGGTTTGGGGGAGAGGGAAAGAACATGAAATATGTAACTATGGGAAAATATACAAAATAAAAATTAAAAAAATTTAATTAAAAATATTAGGGTTTTAAAGGGTTTATTGATAGCCATTTAGGAAAATGAAGCCACGTGCCTGTTTAAAGGGACTTGCCATTACCTGCTCCTCCTCTCCTCGCTCTTGCTCCACAATCACAAAGAGCAAGTACCAATCCAGTCCTCAGTCTTTATACTTTTCTCTACATGATTATGCTTCCTGCCCATGTGATTATGCAAGAAAGGAAGCCAGTAGGCTCTTGGGAAATGTAGTTTGAAAGAGCCCTAAATGTCCACAGGAAGTTTAGATCAGGGACCTCAAAATTAGTTCAAGGATCCCCAAATTCCCAATATCACACAGATAAAGCATGTCTCCACACATGGTTCATAATAATATTTCAATATTATAGCTCAATACCAAAGCATTCATTCAACTTTAGGCAGGAGGGGAGGGTAGTATAAGGGTTTGTCCAAACTGAACACAACAGAATGGGTCCAGAACACCATGAATGTGACCCAGCTAAGTGACCAAAGGGGCTGGAGAGCACAAGAATTTAACAGCAAGGGAAAGGGAGCTAGGACCAAGATCTTGCCCTTGCCAATAAACAACATCATTCCTTATGTTCCTTCTATAATAATAAACAGAGCCAGTACCAATATTAGGGATGGAGGGGAGATAGAGAGAGTCTATGATGGTGAGATTCTCTTCTAGCTCTCCCCTCCTGCCAAATATACACTGCTGAGACTTTGAGGGGGTGTCACCCCAAAATTGGGTGACTGGGATGGTAGTGCCACCTCACAGGAGTTGGGAGTGAGGCTTCCCTATAAGATGAGGTATGGGGGACCCCAATCCAATTTTGAATGAGGGTGGGGTTCACACAATCCTCCCCCAAGGTCAGTCAACTTCACAGCGGGTGGTCTGGCTTCAAGATGGAGGCAGCCAGACCAAGCTGTGATTCCCCTCCCCCTCATCTCTCAGGCACTCTGGAACGATATCTGACTAATGAATGGCTTTTATTAATCACAATTCAGGGACTAGGGAAAATGGTGAAGGGCAGAGGGATTTTGGGGTGCCCTCTTCTCTATTTCTGTGAGGTCCATCACACTTAGGTGCGAAATCCAGTGGTTCCCACTTCTAAGCTTCTCCCCTCGTCCCTTCTCCTTATATTTCTTTTTCTATAATTTTAAATTAGACTGGAAAAGGTCTCTCAGCAAGGTGGGGTAATGGGAGAAGGAGCCTAAGAGATCGCTCCCAAAATGGAGTCCAAACATTTAGGTGACTCGATGGTTGAAGTCTTGCTGGGTGAGATGCGATGGAATCTTTGACCAGGGAATCAGGGTTTCAGTGTTCAAAGAAAGATCCTCAGGAAGCCCTCAAGACTGGATTCGAGCTGAGATGTCCTCCTCCTCTCCCTTCTCACTCTTCCACCGGAAGTCCTTCCTTCCCCCCTTCCTCCTCCGGAGACTCCCAGAAACCTCTCTGGACTCAAGATCTCAACTGTCACCAACTGTCACCAACTGTCAGCCACTCCTTCTCTGGCTCCTCCTGTCCCATCCACCTTGCACGAATGCCATCCTTACAATTCCCATTGATTAGGGTTCCCAAGAGAATTGATGTTTCACTATGAGGAGATGGCCCAGGGATTTGAAACTCAGGAAGATGAGTGTCCCTGACTCTATTCCCTGAACTCTCTCCACTGGGCCACCCAGCTGCCCCAATGAGTAGGGTGGCATTTTGAAACGTCACGGACTCTGGCAAGAGTAAAAAGCATAATAAATTTTGGTTCAGGAAATATGGGTTTGGGTTGCAACCCTGTCCCACCTAACTGAGTTTGGGCAAGTGATTTGGGTTCTTGAGGTCTCAGTTTCTTCTTGTTACACTAAGTGTTCTCTAAAGTTCCTTTAAGCTCTATTATTCTGTGATTGCCTATCCTACTCCTCCTCATATATTCTCATTTGAGAGCTGGTAGGCCCTAATGATTAGGAAATATGATTGTTTTTCATCCATCCCCAATTCCTGTAAGATCTCTAACTTTATAGCTATGGTCATTCTTGTGGGTTTTTAACTTCCCAATACTTAAACTTGCAGACCTCTTTTTAGGCATCTTCACCACATTGTACCTATCTGTTTTCTCTTGGTTAGGATATTTGGCTACATAAAGCTTAGCAATAGCAGGTCATCTCATGTTAGTCCAGACATTGTCATCCTGTAACCAGCTGTCAGATAACGATCAGTGATGTAGCTATGTTTATCCTTCTGTTCCTAACCTGATGGAGTGTGTATTTTACTGAGGATGCCTGTCCTCACAATGGGTGGTTAACACATCAAAATGATGTTTGATGAGCTTGCAAAAGTGCTGATCCTTATCAGAGCTGATCGCTACACCCAGCAAACAACATCCCAGTTCCATGATCTATAATCGCCCACTGGTTAAGTTAAGTTAAGATGCCAGGCAGGTGAGGATGACCCAGAACTTCCCAATTCTGTGTTCAAGTGATGCCAGATAAACCATGAAGTTTGTAAAGGCAAAATTCTGTGAAGGTAATCTCTATTAGCCGAAGGACATACTATGTGATGATTAAAAGACTGAGGCTTGACTGACATTCAGCAGCTGTTGAATGAAGGGTAAGTTAACATATCTGCTTCAATTTCCTCATAAAATGTCAGTCAGTCATTAAGCATTTAAGTGCCTACTATGTATGAGACAATACATAAAGTGCTGGGTATACAGAAAAATGCCAAAGGCAGACCTTACCCTCAAGGAGGACTCACAATTACTGAAGGAGAAAAGCAATCAAATACACAGAAATAAGCTACCCATAGCATAAATGGGAAATAATTCACAGAGGAAAGGCACTAGAATGAAGGGTTGTTATAAAGAGCTTTGAATGCCAATTAGAGGATTTTGTATTTGATCCTGGAGACAATAGGGAGACCATGAAGTTTACTGATGATGACTTGAGCGGACCTGTGCTAAGAAAAACACTTCAGTAGCTGAATGAGAATGGATTGAGGAAATATTTGAGACAGACAGGTCTACCAGCAGGGTATCAAAGTAGCCCAGGCAAGTAGTGAGACAAGAAGGAACATTCAAGACAAAGCCTTGACAACAGATTGGATGTGGGGAGTGAGGGATAGAGAGGAATCCAGGATAAGTCCTAGGCTTTAAGCCTGAGAGACTGAGAGTATGAAGAAGTTAGGAGTGGGGGAAAGATGAGTTTAGCTGTGTAGACTAATGGGCAGATTAATGCTTATAATACCTCTTTGATTCATAAGTTCATTATAGGGAAAATGCTATTAACATTATTAATATTTTTTTTTGCCTTTGAGGCACCATCGTTTCTAAATACATCTCTTCTTGCAGAATTATCTTTTATAACAAGGAATTTTTAAGATTAAAGGGAAATAGTATTTCAACAAAACTATCACATTTACCAAATCTGAGAGTATGTGCAGTAATCCATACCCATAGTTCCCCACTCTATAAAGAATGAAATGGAAGGGGCTCCTAGGTAGCTCAGCAGATTGAGAGTCAGGCCTATAGATGGGAGGTCCTGGGTTCAAATTTGGGCTCAGACACTTCCTGGCTGTGTGACCTTGGGTAAGTCACTTAACCTAGCCCTTAATAGTTGAGGAAATTGAGACAGAGATTAAGTGACTTTCCCAGAGTCACATAGGAAATATTGAGGCTAGTTTTGAACTCAGACCTTCCTGACTCAAGGCCTAGGGAAAGGATTTTTTTTTATTCCCTTTGTCTATTTTGACTTAATCAATCAAGAACTAAAAGTACCCCTACTTTACACTTAGTAAGCCACTAAGTCACTTACTAGAAAAAGAAAAAGTTCACACCCCCAAAGGCCACAAGCACTGCCCCCCCCTTGGGCAGTGCTAGGCAAATTGGGAGGCTGTGATTGGTTCCCATGAAGTGGGAGAGAGACAGGAAGTGACATGGAAAAAGGGCTATAAAAGGCAAAATCGAGAAGATTGAGATATATTTCTTCCTTGGTTCTTCAGTGAGGAGACTCTCTCTCCCAGTTGGCTCTTTGGTGGGATACTTTCTTCAGTGTGAGCTTTGGTGAAATTCTTGGCAGTCTTAGCCTCCTATGTACTGAAGTGGGCTTTTCAGTGGGCTTTTCAGTATCTCTTGGCTCTTTGGCTTCCTAATTAGAACTTTGGATTCTCGTGAGATTCTCATTAGAATTCACATTCACTGTCTGGAAGCACTAGCATTAGGACATAGGGGTAGCTAGGTAATTTTTTTTCTACCTCTTTCCTATATTTCCCACTTTAAATCTCTACCTTAATGTAAATAAAAGCTGCTAACAGTCATTTTGACCTAAGGAGTTAATTATTTTTCATAAATGGTGACCACAATAATAATTTTTTAATTCTTATATTTGTCAAACCCATTTTTAATGATTACACTTTAATATACCACTTTAATGCTTGGGAAAGTCCATTTTAACCTTAAAGTGCTATAAGAATATTCCAATGCATCTGTGATCTCCTAGGGATGGATATTTTCTGCAATGATTCAGATAGCAGCCCATCCACGTCTGTCTATACAGTGAAATTCTGGTTCATGTCCTCCCAATAGTCTGCCACGAGGTATCCATCCACCCAACATGCTAGGGGCCTTCCAATGTGAGGATAGGCCCAGTTATATCAGCAGGAGTTAGCATCATTATTGATGGTTATGAAGACTGATGTACGTAAGCCAGTGAAGAAAATGGTCTGTATACTTCCAGGTAGTCCATGGAAGTATATACTCAAATTAATGATGTTTGAGCTATTCTGAGGATAAAGAGATGATCCTTAGTTTATAGGTTAGTTGATCTGGGACCTTTTACTTAGCACACCATTCAGTTTTTAAATGTTAAAAGGACATTGAGATCACAATCAGGATGATAATACCTTGCAGTATTAAGTGACTAGAATGGACATATTTCAGTTTGAATATGGCAAGCCACCTTCTGGGAACTTGCCTCAAATATTACCATATTCTGTTGTGCCTTTTCTTTTTTCTATTAATTTATGTGTGTGTGTATTTAGATGCATTGAAAGTTTCATATGTTATCAAAATTCCAGAGGCATTCTTATAGAAGATTTACTGGAGATACCTTTGAAAGCAAATTCCTTCTTTTCCTGTGTGACCTCTCCACCCTACTATTTTTGACTCCTCTTGTTTAATATCCTCCCCAATGCGTGCACGCACACACGTGCGCGCGTACACACACACACACACACACACATACACACACACACACACTCACACAGACACAAACTTAAACAAGAAATAAACAAGTTTGACAAGTGATTTCAGCCCTCATTGTGATACCATTCCTTTCAGCTGTCTTCTTCCTTTCCTTTATGGCATCGTCCCTGTGGGCATTAATTCCATCTGTCCAGCTGCTGCACTACTCCCATGAGCAATACTCTGACAGCCTCGTTGCTCCCTGGCCCCTGTGGACATACATCTGCCTGTTCCCATCACTCAGAGGGGCTGAATGTGCTCTCGGCCACATGCAGCATTGCAGGTTGAGGAAGCATGGCCAAGCAACTCGGCAAGGCAGCTCTTTGGAATTAATGCCAGTAAGGTCAATGGGGGAAATTGGAGACACTTTATGTTTCTCAGCCTTTTAGTAGTTTTCGACTGGCCCTGACTAAGAGAAGTGGAGAAGATCTATCAAGACTTCCAATGGTTCCAGTAGAGAAGAGAGACAAAATAAGGAGCTTCTTTTGTTTTGGAAGAGCAAGAGATTGTGAAAGATGAGAGAATCCCAAATAGGTAACTGGGCAATAGAAGAGACCAGAGAATGACAATGGAGTTCAGGACTAGAGCAATAACATGATTTGTCTCCCAGGTATAGAACTAAATCCTATATTTTGACTAATTAAGATCTTTTGATAATAAGTCAGGCCAGCAATGCCACAAGCAAAAAATAGGAGAACCTGGCATTGTGTTATTGATTGAAGGTTCAATTGAACAATGACTCTCTATTTTGCATTTGGAAGGGAAAAATGCTAAGCAGCCTTTCTGGCAAGTAGGCTCACCCAAGGAGGGTGGCCTTTTCTTCCAGAGAACTGTTTATTTTGTTTACCTAAGATTTAGTGTCTACAACAGATGCTCCTACACCTATGGTGAGGAAGAAGAAAAAAGAGTGAGGGTGGGGAGAAGTTTCCCTTCTGAATATTCTGCTTAGAGGCCTACATTAAAATTGGTATTACCTATGTCAGTGATGGTGAACCTATGGTACAGGTGCCAAAGATGGCACTCAGAGCACTCTCTGTGGGCATGTAGGCCACCCTTCTCCCTAACCCCCTCAGAGTTTGTTACTAGAAAGGCAGGGGGACTTGGGTAGAGTTTCTCCCTTCCCCATCTCCACCACACCTGGTGACATTTTTTCACATCCCTTGCCCCTCTACCCAGTAGCCCAATGGGAGCTCACAGGGGGTAAGATGGGTGGCTCACTAGTGGCAGAGCTGGAGGGGAGCAGGGTGCTCAAACCACTCCCTTCCCCCTCTCTACATGTGCCTCTCATCACCAGCCCCTCTGCCTAGCAGTCTTATGGGAGCACTTCCTTCTTCCCCTCTCTGGGGTAAGGGGATTGGGTGTGAGACTCGATCTCTTGGGCAGCATGGCATGGCACTCAGTCTGGGGGGAAGACCAGTTCAGCACTTAGTCTAGGAGGTAGGGTAGGGGTGGGGCCTGGCACTCCATCTCTAAAAGGCTCATCATCACTGACCTATGTCCATGGTTTGCTTTTTTTTTTTAATGTCTTATTTGGGATGGCAAGATGGCTGAGTGGATAGAGAACCCACCCAGAAGACCTTAGACACTTCCTAGCTGTGTGACCCTGGGCAAATTACTTAACCTCAATTACCTAGCCCTTACTACTCTTTTGCTTAGTGTCTAACCTAAGACAGAAGCTAAGGGTTTATACTAATAATCACTAACATTCCATATAATCTTGTTATGTGCTAAACTTTGTGCTAAATGCTTTATGATTATTATCTCATTTGATCCTCAAATCAACCTTGAGAGGTATAAGTTATCCTCATCTATAAGATGAGGAAATGGAGTCAAATAGCAGTTAAGGGACTTGTTAAGGATCACACGCTAGACAGTATCTAAGGTTGGATTTTAACTCATGTCTTCCTGGCTCTAGGCTCAGAACTTTACCCACTGAGCCACCTAACTACTACTGTTGCTTCCTAAAGTCTCCTTCACTTCAGCCTCCCAACACCACCCAATCCCTCTCTTATAACAAAGAAGTCCAGTTCCGCTATATTAGTGGATAATGTCTGAAAATGAATACTTCCTTATGCATCTATAGTCATTCAGCTCTTTGGAGGAAACACGTATATCTTTTGAATGATTAAACCTTAGATTTTGAGAAACTTAGGTCTTTTGGTTATGATCCAGTATAGTGCATAGCTCTTTATTCTGTGATTAGTTGGAGCCGGCCAAAATCAAAACTCCAGAGACAAATTCTGAAACTGGATCATTCTAAATGGGATTCCTGAGACAAATAATTGCAAAAAAGTAACTTTGTTTTTAAAATTCTAGGAAAGGAATTTAAAATTTTACATAAATTATAACTTTACATATATATTTACATATAAATCAGAACTTTAAAAATCTTTTGGCTTTTTTCTCATAGTTGGACAGATGTTCTTTAATAAGCGCTTACTTTTTTAGACTCTAAAATCATATTCTAATGACAGCTGCTAAAGTGTTACAGTAGTTACAGCATAATAGTAGGCAGTCTTCTGTCCACTAATAATCCACAGGCCTGCAAGGAAAGTAGAAGCTTTTCCTGCTCTAATTTCACATAGGGAAGTAGAATTATGATGTCTTTTTCCCCCCTTTAAATTTTAGATCAGATAAGAGCCCTTTAAAATGCCTATCATAAGAGCAAAAACTCCACATTTCAAATGCCACCTACCAGTAGGCAGGTCATTAGGACCCATTAAGGCCCATACCATTCAGTCACTAAAGTAATAGGAATTGGTGAGCAAGTGACAGGGTCAGTCAGGCAGGGGAAGCATCCAACTCCTTGTTTCTAAGTAAAGCATGTATTTGGCACCTGCTGGCTATAAAACGGGGGTTATTTAGAAACTTTTACTTGTTAAGTAACTGTTCCAGACCCTGCTGGGGCAGCGTGTGGCTTCTGTGAAGTGACAGTTTCCCATCCAGAACAAAGCATTTTTTCATTAGGAAAGGACCTGAGCAAGTCTGGTGCTTAAGGCAGGGTACAAAAGGGGGAAGGGAAGGCCTCTTTCTCCCATTATGTGGATAATAGGTAGCACAATTCCTGCTTTAGAGCCTCAAAGGCCACAGGTAGACAGTCACTGACTAGGCAGTAAACATTACCTACCCAGGCATCTCTAGAGTGCCAGGAAAGGTGATAATGAGAAGGAAAGAGAAATCATAGCAAACTCCAGCTCTATCAAAAATCTATCCTTTCATCCATAACTTCTTTAAAAAAAAAAAAAAAAAAAGACAAGAGCCTCCAAGAACTCATTCCATGGAAACTTGCCAACCCAGCAGCACCCTGCTTATCCAAAATCTTAGTGTCAGCAGGAAAAGTTGCAAAGAAAGCAACTTCCCCAAATACTGAGTCCCCTTTTATTCTGAGTGGCTTTCCCCTGTGCATGAGCCAAATGAAGCTTCCCCAAACGGAGATCACTAGAGGGCACAAAGGATGTGTGAACAGATTGGGAACTTGTGTAGAGATATATCTCTGGCAAAACTGCAGCCAGGCTAGGACAGTACACTGAACTGCATAGCTCTTCTGACAAGCTGGCTATAGCCCTCAGGCAGGTTCAGGGAACAAAATATATGTGAGATCCTGCGAACTGAACTGAATTTTTAAAAGGGCACTACTAAGTATTTCATTGATCTGGCCCTTACTAGGAGAATTCACCTTCAAAACCTGTGTTATATTCTTTTTCTGTCTCTCTCACTCTGTCTCTCTTTTTCACTCTATTAATTGCACTAAGGGAGTTTCCTGGCCTAGGAATTCATTTCCTCTCCTCAATGAAATCAGAGGTCCAGTCTCCATTCCTATCCCTACCAGTGAGCTCATTGACATGCAGAAGTCTTCCTGACTTCAAGGTTACTGTTCAATCTTCTACCCCTAGAAAAATCTTAACCAACAAAAGAATTAGGATGAAATATAATTCAACACAAAGGCATACTCACCTACAAAAGAACAAGATTTTATTGTTGAAATCATGTTTGTCATTCATATTTTAAATAGATACAAGCTTATATATACTTCTATTTAAAAAAACAAAACAAAACCTTTATCTTTCATCTTAGAATCTTTTTTTTTTTAAACCCTTACCTTCTGTCTTAGAGTCAATACTAATTGCAGAAGCAATTAGTATTGTCTTAGAGTCAAGGCAGAAGAATGGTAAGGGTAGGCAAAGGAGGTCAAGTGACTTGCCCAGGGTCACACAGCTGAGAAGTGACTGAGGCCAGATTCGAAACTAGGACCTTCCATCTCTAGGCCTGACTCTCATTCCACTGAACTACCCAGCTGCCCCCCCCTTAGAATCAGTTCTAAGGCGGAAGAATGGTAAGGACTAAGCCACTGAGGTTAAGTGACTTAACCAGTGTCATGCAGGTAAGAAGCATTTGAGGCCAGATTTGAACCCAGGACCTTTCATCTCCAAGACTGGCATTCTATCCACTACACCACTTTGCTATTCTCTTTTATATACTTTGAAAAGAAAGTCTGTAGTGAATAAATATCTCCCCTTCAAGTGCTACCTCAGGTGTCAGTGACAGTAAGTTTTTCTTTTCATGTCATATATTTAAAGATATACACCAGAGACCAAAGAGATCTGATATACTAATGAACAAAGAAGCTACATTAAATCATTAATCTCCTACAGATTTTTTTTATATATTGGTCCAGAAATAAGAGAGAGAAGTCATTGGAAAGACATTATTATAGACAATCTAGCAAACAATCAACAGATGAAATATCTAAGTATGTATTTCATCCCTACCTATCACCATAGTACCCAAATGCTCAGGCAGAGCCATTATATCAGAACAAAAGATGAAGCTGCTTTTGCCCAGATGACCACATTATTATTGGAGGAGTCATTAGAGCCGATGACAGCTCTCCTGTTACACAGCAGACTATTCAAATATAATGTCTCTTTTTCTATTATAAAAAAAGAAATTCAACCATAAAGTTGAGGCTTATTACAATAAAAATGCTGACAGACACTTATCAACAAGGCCACAAATGGCCCTAATGTGCATCAGTAATGAAGAGAGGGAGTGATATAATTAGCTAAAAATTCTTAACTTTGGATATGGAAACATAGGTCAAAAAAATACTTGGTTCATAAACCTGGCAACAGGATAGAAAGGATTAGCATGTGGGTCACAGTCTTCTGGGATGAAATCAATCAGTAATCAATTGACATCTACACACACACACACACACACACACACACACACACATATAAATCCTTACCTTCCATCTTAGAATCATCCTGTATATTGGTTCCAAGGCAGAAGAGCAGTAGACAATGGGGATTAAGTGACTTGAGCGGGGTCACAAAGCTAGGAAGTGTCTGAAGCTGAATTTGAACTCAGGTCTTTCTAACTCTAGGCCCTGAACTCTATTGTGCCACCTAGCTTCCCCCTAAAGTTGTGGACTTGTGTTGAAATTCAGTCTTAGTCCCTTGGTATGTGTGTAACCTTGACCAAGTCATTTAATCTCCTCTGAGCTTCAGTTTTTTTCATCCAAAAAATGAAAAGGTTGTATTAGATGACTTCTAAAGTCCTTTCTATTTCTAAATCTATGATGGTTCTATGATGACAATAAGGCTAATGAAGTAAAGTTCAGTTTCATCCCAAGGGGCAAAGACTATATAGTATGTTACTGAACATTCAGAAGAAACACAAAAGGGCATCAGCAGAGGGATGTATACTGGAAAAGCAGGTGGCTTGGCCATGTTTTATGAACAAGGGCTAATGGATGTGAAGCCTTTGTGCTCTATAGGATTTCGCATGAGACAGGAATTCCCATGGATGAATCCCTTTGGACAATTTTGAGAGAGGGCATGGAAAAGAATCGCAGAAGATGAGACATTATAGACATATCATGGTCTGCATCAGAGGAAGATGTATTCACATCCATGCAATCACAGATACTCTAAGTACCAGATTAATTTATCTGATTAACCTACAATACAAAACACTGAGGGGAAGACACACTGAGTAGGAGTAAGTAGAGAAAAGACCAGGGGCATCCACACAGCATAGTTCCTACTGTCCTCCCTGTCCTAGATTTCAATACATGGGAGTAAGGGGCATGAGCACACCTCTCAGCTTAGAATCAATCAAACACCATTAATAAGTATTCCTCAGTTGCCAGTGGGTTATTGATAACTCATAAAATCATGGTCATAGATTTCCAGCTAGGAAGAAATTTAAAGTCCGTTTAGTCTAACTCTCACATCTTGAATATAAGGAAAGTTGCAGAGATAAGGGTTGCAGAAAGTTCAAATGACTGATCCAAAAGCACAAAGAAAGTGTTAGAGGCAGAATTTGAACTCAGATCTTCTTGACTCCAAGGCTAGCCAATTCACCATGTTGCCTCTCTAACTTCTTATACAAGCTTCCTTTCAGCTTGGCTTTGAGTTCACACTGCTTTTATAAATACAAAAAGCCACTTGATGGGAGGGAAAGATTGAGAATCTTGGAATCAGACTTTTTTCCCCAAAAATTCAATTAAATAAACATTAATTAAGTGCCTACTATGTGCCAGGTACCGAGTTAAACTCTGAGAATACAAAAAGAGTAAAAAGACAGTCCTTGCCCTCAAGGAGTTTATACCCTAATGGGTACTAAGAGGGGTTCAAGCAAGGGTTCCTATAGGAGGTGGAATTTTAGCTGGGCCTGAAAGGAAGCCAGAGAGGTCAGTATTCGGAATGGAGGAGGGCGAACATTTCAGATATGAAAGACAGCCAGAGAGAATGCCTAGAGCTGAAAAATGTAGTGTCTTGTTCACGGAATAGCCAGGAGGCCAGTGTCACTGGACTGAAGAATATGTGTTAGGGAGTATGGTTTGAGAAGGCTGCAAAGTAGGAGGGGGCTAGTTTATAGAGGGTTTTGGATGCCAAAAAGAGCATTTTGTATTTGATGCTTGAAACAAGAGGGAGTCGCTGAATTTGTTGAGTAGGGGGGTGACATGAGACGTGGCATTTTAGGAGAATCGCTTAAGCAGTCAAATGAAGAATGGAGTGGAGAGAAAGGGAAAGACTTGAGATGGGAAGATCCACCAACAGGTTATTGCAATAATCAAGGCATGAGGGGATAAGAGCCTGATATCAGTCGGTGGTAGTATCAAAGGAGAACAAGGAGCCTATTTGAGAGATGTTGGAGAGGTGAAATCGGCAGGCCTTGATAGCAGCTTGGATATGGGGCTGTGAGAGAGAGTGAGAAATCTATGATGGCTCCTAGGTTGTGAGCCTGAGGGACTGAGAGAACAGTGTTGCCCTCTAGAGCAATAGAGAAGGTGGGGGAGTGTTTAAGGGGAAAGATAATGAATTTCGTTTTGAACATACAGGATACTGTATTTTACTGTTTAAATTGAGTGGATTCTAAATATAGCGATGCTAGGATTCTCAATTGATGTGTCCTAGAAAGATCATGGGGAGAGTTAATTAATGTTTTATCTTGATATTTCAAAATCAGTCTCAGATTACTCTCCTTCACATGCTCTCTACACTCTAGACTAGAGTCTAGACATACAAGACTAATCTCTGTCCCTTGTGTTCTAGTCCTTCTCTCTTGTTGCCTTTGCTCAGGCCGTCTTCTTAAAATGGAATGAATCTTCCCTTCCCCAACTGCACCTGCTGATATTGCTCCCTTGTTTCAAACATTAGTTCAGTTGTCTCCTTCATGAAGCTTTCTTGGCTTCTCCCAGCTGAAAGGCCATTCAATCTCTAATCTCTCAATCCAAAGTTCAGACAGCTCCTTTGCCCTTTTCTCATTCCACTTTGTATTCTAGTTAAATGTGATGACATCTGATTAGGCTGCAAGCTCTTTGAGTATAGGAACTATATCTTATTTTATCTTTGTATTCCCAGTGACTTCATGTAGTTGAAGGCAAATACAAGTTTGTTGAATTGAACAGACAGCTTACCTCTCTCTTTGTTAGGAATTAACATCCCCATTGTAACTTCAAGAAAAGAGCATCATTGAGAGAACATAAAAGAGAAAATATAAAAAGTTTGTGGGACATTTCATCTCATATATTTGTATATTATCTCTTTCCAAAAGGATCTGCAGGTGTTTACCAATAAGAATTCATTGATGAGTAAAAATGTAATGATAAAAAAAGAACAGAGTCTACCTAAGAGGAGCAGAAGGAGTATTTGCTATCAGGGCTAGAATGGAGAATATTATGATACTCAGTGCATACATTTGGCTCAGAGTTTTCTGGCACTTAAGGCAAAGAAGGGGGATGTTTGGTTATAGAATTTTCATTATTTGGCAAGTAAGATGTCTTCAGAGACAAAATGTTTCCCTGAAACTAACCTCAAACAGAAATTGATTGTGAGAGTCTTGGAAGAAAGGACAGGTTAGGGAAACATAATATCCTCTATGTGTACTAGGTACCTGAGTATAAATCTAAGGTCTTCAGTTAATATCATAAAATCCAAGAGAACATTGGATTCAGAGTCACAGATTTGGGGTTAAAATCCTGTCTTTTCCAATCCTAATATCTCTGGGTCTCAGTTTCCTCATTTGTAAAGTGAGGAGAATTGGACTGGGCTCTCTTTGAAGTGGCTTTCTGTTCAGAATCTGTGATCCTGTGATTCTGAGTCACTTAATGTCTTTGGGCCTCAGTTGTCCTTATTCGGGGGACAGACTAGATGAGCCCAGAGGTCCTCGCTGGCTCTAAATTTAAGTTTAAGGCTCTATGATTGCTACATAAAGTCCATAAAGAGATAAAGCCAAAGTTACCTTAAGTTTTTGCTTTCATGTGGGAACATGCCAAGATTAACAGAAGCCTCCCAAGGTACCTTGAGCTCATGAAAATAGCCTACGTGTGGATTTCTCCCAGTGACCATTCTGAGTGCTCCATTTCCCTTATTCCTTAGTTACAAAGAATATGGCGCTAAACAGACATGAGGTTTATTTTACTAGCATTTTAACACTCTTGAAAACAGTTCCTTTAAAGAAAATGGCCACTCCTATTATGCACAAATAAGCATTAAACGGTGAGGGGCTTTTTGGGGGGTGGTTTTTATTTTTTTATTTTTGCATTTTTAGAATGGAAACAGTTTTGCTTGCACCCAAAGCATTATCACTAACATCTTCATTAGAGAAAATCGCATTCAGAGCTATTTCTTTTGAAGGCTGTATTCTAGCTATTACAACACAGCAAATGGTTGTAAGCTGCAGGGGTTTGCCAAGGTACTGAAGCAGACTACTATAAATGGCAAATGAAAACGTCCAACATTTGAATCGAATCCTTTAGCTGTACAAATGTGGGAAAAGGCATTTTGCTCACTAAAAAGCCAAAGGTTACCAATTTAGAAAGAGCATCAAGGAATTTAAAAAAAAAAGTCTTTTAAAAGCTTCTTTTCCTCCTCACCCCTGGTCCCCGCACATCCATATATATATATATATATATATACACACACACACACAGAAGTGAGCATCAGCTTCTCACTCAGACTTTCAACAGTGAGCCTTCTGTTACTTGGAATCTTTTTCTCTTCTAATTCACCAAAAATAAACCTAAATAGTAAAATGTTTCTGGCATACTTCCAAGAACTGATCAAAATGTAAAGACGACTTCTTTACATAGAAAAAAAAATGGCTACACACCTGGATTAAAGGGACCAAATAAAGGAAACTTTATTGTAGTTTTGTTATTGTGAATCCTTTAAATGTATTTTATTTTGAACCCTCATCATATAATTATTCATGGCTTATCAATACCGGAAAGGATCCACTTAATTCACTCCCTTGATTTTTGCGGATAGTGGAACTGAGGCTCAGAGAAAGAAGGTGTGAGGTCTAGACTAGAACCCAGGGTTTTCTGTCTCCATGTCCAATCCTGTTCCTACCAAACTATACTATTAGGGGGACTTGGGGTAGTATATTTTTATTATCCTCATTTTATAGATGAGGAATGCACTCTAGTGGAGTGACTTGAGTCTGATTACACAGTTGGTTAAGTCGATGGCAGAGCTAGAATTCAAGGCCAGGTCTTTTGACTCTTCCACCTGTGCCAGAGAACAATTAAAAGGTCAAACATCCTGCAGGCTTTTAAGTGCTATATACATTTCAGCTGTTACCTTGATAGCTTCATAATGTGATTGAACCTGGGCATATAGAAAGAATCCTTAGTGTGTGTGTGGCCATTAGAGACCCTAGAGAGAAGAAGTAGATGAAAATTGCAGAGGCCCATGGTCTACCATTGTTCTACCTCATTTTTATATGAAAGGTGACTTAGATGTTGGAAGAACCATAAGGCCAAGGGTTATTTGAAGAGTTCCACATCCACTAGATTGTTAAAAGGGAGTATGTATTCGCCAGTTGTGAGACAAGCTAGCAGGTTTGCGTATTGCAATGTATTGGTTAAACACAGCTGATAATGTTCATCAGATAAAAACATTAGGTTTTTCATGATAAATGAGCAAATGATTGAAAACTAGTTCAACTTGCTCATTAAAAAGAATAGATGTCAACACAATTAAAATGGAATGACAGCCTATTGATAAATTTAACCCAGATATTTGAGGATATAAAATATAAATCTTTCATGAGGCAGGCAGAAATGAAAAGGGAACATATTATAACCAAAGAGGGGAAAAAAGAATTAATCAAGTATGCATATAAAGGCCTGCACTAGACACTTTGGCACAGTATAGGTTCCTATAATGCAATTATAATGCAAACCCTTGAATGATGTAATGTATGGCATTATCCTATATTTCCCCTTTTGACTGATGCTAATACTCTTAAAGATAGTAGGGAAAGAGCCTGTCATTTTGATCTAGTGAGATTTAAAATGAATCTTCTTTTTTTGAAGTTTTTTTAAACCTTTACCTTCCACCTTAGAATCAATACTATATATTGGTTCCAAGGCAGAAAAGAGGTAAGGGCTAGGCAATGGGGGCTAAGTGACTTGCCCAGGTCATACAGCTAGGAAGTATCTGAGGCCAAATTTAATCCAGGTTTCTAGGCCTTGCTCTCAATCCACTGAGCACTCAGCTGCCCCCACAAATATTCTTTTTTAAGGATGAAAGTTCACCAAAGAAGGCCTCATACATAGTGAACCTCATACAGAGTGTCATTCTTTTTAATCCTCTTAAATAGTCCCAACTTCTGCAATACTACAAGGATAGTTCACTTTTTGCAAAAACAACAAACTGTTGTAAAGAAAATATAAAATAAACAATATCTTTTCATTGGCTTTCATAATCATTTCACAAATGAGATGGGTAACTCTAACTGCCTTGCTTAGGAACAAAAGGTTAACATTAGTTGTTTCAAAAAAGCAAATAACTGATGCACCAATTTCTCAGTTTTCTTCTCTCAGAAAGGTAGAACCAGGATCTGTGAATCTTGCTGGTTTTTTTTTTTTAACCCTTAACTTCTGTGCACTGACTTATAGGTGGAAGAGTGGTAAGGGTAGGCAATGGGGGTCAAGTGACTTGCCCAGGGTCACACAGCTGGGAAGTGTCTGAGGCCAGATTTGAACCTAGGACCTCCCGTCTCTAGGCCTGGCTCTCAATCCACTGAGCTACCCAGCTGCCCCTAATCTTGCTGTTTGTACCTTGCACAACCATCAGCAAACACACTTCTCAATCAGATTAGAAGCCTTTTAGGGATTAGGACCATATCATAAAATATTTTCATAAGACTGCTTAGAAAAATGCTGAGCACAGACTACTGTGTGATGAATGTGTTTGTTGATTTATTACATATATAAACAACTGCTCTTCACACCTCACCATGACTACAGCAAGATCTAAGCAACTGAGGAACAACTCTTATATGCTTCCAGAATTTCAATAAGAATTTCAATTTCAATCTTTCAGGATGGTACACTGAATAAGTTCCTGTATTTTCTAATTTTGTATGATGAATTTTCACCAATTCAATGTTATAAAACTCAAGTAAAGCTCAAATAATAATAAAACACCCTTGTTCAATGGCAGAGATTGCCAAAATTTATTGTATAGAAATTATTTTGAGAATATAAGAATGGCTGTGGTCCTTCTCCACCTTTAGCTTTTCATCTTTTTCTTTTGTCAGAAAATAAAACAATTACTACTTTTTCCTTGTCTGATTACCTTATTTTAGGGCTATTATTTGGCCTGTTTTCCTGAATTTTTAGATGTCCTGTCATTCATAATTCATAGGAAATACTTAATCTTCAGGAGAGAATTTAACTATTGCTTTAGATAAAAGAATCAAAATAAATTCTAAAGCTACACAGAAGAGGAAAAATGAGATAAAAGAATAGGGCCATGTTGTATTAGTCCTTTGGAATGATTTAGTTAATGTAGCATTGGTAGAGAGCTATAGCAGTGCTTTTCAATTCAAACTATGCCACAAGTAAGATAACTACATTTTCCACTAATGATTTTCCTTAGCTAAGGGGAAAGAAACCCAGGAGCAAAAAGGGAGGCAGGATGACAGGAATGGGACATAGGATAAAGGAAGAGGCAGAGTTAGGCTTTTCATTGAAGAGACTGAAGAAAGCAAGAGATCTGAGAAATGTAGGGAAGTATTTTTAAGTTAGTTATTTTTTCTCTTGAATTTAAGAAATAGGGCCCTTGCCTCTTAAAACCTATAAATTATATAACCTGGTATTTTTTCTCTCTATTGAAGTATCAAATGTTACTTCTAATCAGGACTATTTCATATTACATTTTAAATTTAATACCTACCTGTCCCTCTACTATCCATCTGGAAATAGAGGTTTTCCCATCATAACCAGGTCGGAACTGCAGTGTTGCTGATCGAGGACTTATATTGGAAATCACCAGATTGGAAGGAGCTCCGGGAAGTTCTAAATATGAAAGAGAAGGAAAAAAAGGCAGAAAGTTAAGCTGTAAGGTCTCAGGCCTTTATGCATATTATACAAGTCAATGATGGTAGTCATTATTTCTTCAGTAAACATCTTTAAATTACCTACTTCAATAAAAACAACTTGCTAATAAGAATCATGACCAGTGAAGCTTTATAAGCAAGATCAAAAAGTTATGATTTGTATAATGAACGTGAGGTTCAAGTTATAGATCAGTCACCCAAAGCCCCTCTTAATCAGAATCAGTACTCAGAGGTGTTCTTAATATGACCTATTGGATTATAAACTTCCTGGTGGACAGAGGCCAAGCCTTAATTATCTTTGCACTTTCCATAGACCCTACCACAGCCTTGAAGATAAAAGGTTCTTTAAAAATTGGGGAATGGCTGAATTAAAGAAAAATATGACCCTTTTTGCATCCTCAAATGTTGCAGATAATTGAATACCCCAACCTGTTGTCTTACAATTCCACATAGGTAATGAATGAGATGAGAAAAAGGGGAAGAGAGCACTTGATAAAGCACTGTTTCTAAGACAAGAAAATGTAAATGAGTATTATTATGTGTAATGGGAATAAGCTAGAAGCCTTCCCATTAAGATGAGGAGTGAAGCAAGGATATATTAGCATTTCTATATATTATCAACAAAGTCCAGCAGGAAGAGTTAGAAAGTGAAATTCCACTTAAAATAACCAAAGACAATATAAATACATGGAAGACTACCAGCCAAGACAAACCCAAGAAGTATATGAGCATAATTACAAAATTCTATTCATACAACTGAAATCAGTTCTAAATAATTGGAGAAATAGTCATTGTTCATGGGTAGGCTGAGCTTAAATAATAAAAATAACAGTTCTACCTAAGTTAATTAATTTATTCAATGCCATACCAATCAAAATACCAAAAAACAAAAACAAAAACAACAAACAAACTTTATAGAGCTAGAAAAAATAATAAAATTATTTTTAATAAATAAAATTTTTAATTTAAATTTAATTTAATTTAAAAATGACAAAAATGACAAAATAAAAAATAAGTCAAATATATAAAGAAAATTGATATAAAAATAAAATGTAATGAAAGTGGCCTAGCAGTACCAGATTTCAAACCATAATTACAAAGAGGTAATCATGAAGACAATCTGATACCAATTAAGAAATAGAGTGGTTGAACAGTGGAATAGATTAACCATACAGTTTATACAGAAGTAAATGGCCATAGTAATTGAGTGTTTGATAAATCATTGAGAAAAAATTGCTAGGAAAACTGGAAAGCAGTTTGGAACAAGCTAGGTATTAACTAAGATCTCATACTATATTCCAAGATAAGGTTAAAATGGGTACATGATTTAGACATAAAGGGTATGACATAAGCAAATATGGGGAACATGGAAAATTTTACCTGTCATAGCTATGAAAAAGGAAAGAATTTATGACCAAAGAATACAGAAAAAACATTATGGGATATAAAATTGATAATTTTGGTTACATGAAATTGAAAGGGTTTTACACAAACAAAACCAATGTAGTCAATATAAGAAGAAAAGTAGAGAACTAAGGAAATAAAATTTTCTGATAAAGGCATTATTTATTAAGTATATAGAGAACTAAGCCAATGTATAAGAATACAAGTTATTCCCCAATTGATTAAAAATGGTTGAAAGATATGAATAAGTTGTTTTCAGAAGAAGTCAGAGCTATCTATAATGATATGAAAAAAATGCTCCTGATTACTATTGATTAGATAAATGCAAATTAAAACAAATCTGAGCTACCACCTCATACCTATCAGTTTGACTAATATGACAGAAAAGTAAAATGACAAATGTCAGAAGGGATGTGGGAAAATTGGGCCACTAATGCACTGTTGGAGTTATAAACTGATCCAATCAATCTGGAGACTAATTTGGAACTATGCCCAAAGAGTTGTAAATATTTATATACCCTTTGATCTAACAGCATCACTATTATACCTGTACCTCAACGAGATCAAAGAAAAAGGAAAATAACCTATATGTACTAGAAAATACTTATAGCAGCTCTTTTTATGGTAGCAAAGAATTAGAAATTGAATGAATGTCCATCAATTGGGGAATGGCTGAACAAGCTGTGGTAAATGATTGTGAAGGAACACTATTTTACTCTAAGAAATGATGAGCAGGATATTTAAAAAAAAAAACTGGGAAGACATATGAAGTGATACAAAGTGAAGTGAGTAGAACCAGGAGAATGTCATACAAAGTAATGGCAATACTGTATGATGATCAGCTGTGAATTACTGAACTATTCTCAGCAATACAATGATTCAAGATAATTTCAAAGGATTTGTGATGAAAAATGCTATTCATGTCTTGAGCAATAACAAAGTCTAAATGCAAATTGAAACATACTTTTTATTCTTTATTATTATTATTATTATTATTATTTTGGTCTATAGTTGCTTTCTCAACATGATTAACATGGAAATATTTTGCATGACTACACATGTATTATCTACATCAAATTGCTTGCCTTCTTATGGAGTGGAAAGTGAAGGGAGAAAATGTGAACTCAAAATTTAAAAATTCTAATGTTAAAATATTTTTGTTTATATGTAACTGAGAAAAAAATGGAAATAAAGTATATTTAAAAAGATGTAAATTGGTGTCCAGCACTTGAGCTTGCAGTTTTCTGGTTCCTGTTTCCAGGACAATCAAATTCAGGTAGACACAGATAATTTCCACACTTTTCTATTTTGTCTTTTCTTCCAATAAAACTAGGGAAAGAAGGGCATGGGTTGTGTTTCCTGATATCTGCAGTTACTTTTGGTCTAGGATAGCTATATAATAGCCGTCCTTTAACACAAGATTTTTAAATAGTTAACTACTTATCTGGAATTACTTATAACTATAAAATGAAAAGTTTCAAAAAAATTGATACTATCTAAATCCTTAAGAGTAATTCAGTAAAAGAATGCATAATTTAAAAGAATTTGACACAAAAAAATGAGACAGAGTTAAGAAAAAGAAAAAGCAATTAGTTCATGTTGCAGAAAACTCCATCAGATGACAACATGTCTGGGTAACAGTTCACCAATTTCTCCTTCCTGGGGATATTTAAAAGGAGCCTCCATATAGGAATAATAACATTATTTTGGTGATTATTCCAATATTGACATAGGTAGAGATGACAGAATTTCAAAGCTTCTTGTCATATCTAATTTTAATGAATTTTGGGCAGAAAATGTTTAAATCCAAAAAAGAGTGATTTTTTTGGAAAGATTTTTCTACATTTCTCAGAGCTTCTGATTCTTTAAATCATTCTTTGTCCATTAAACAGATATAGATGTCAAGCTTAGCAAACAGAATCTAGTGACATCATTGTCATCATCATCATCATATGACTTTTGCTTTAATCCAATTACCAGAATGTGCAATGGCATTTTATGACCTCTTTTCAGTTTCAGGTGATCTACCCTGAAAATGTAGCAATAGGAACTCAATAGCTTTCCTTAACCATGGTTATCAACCATTTATTTAATACAGTTGTGCCTCATTTCCTCATCTAATTCTCTGTTCTGTACATTACCAGGTGTATTGCTAAGCACAAAAATAGAGAAGAAAGAGATTTCCAGAGGTCAGCTAGTCCATTTTCCTTCTCCCTGCTAGGGTTGTACATAAAATTATACAATACACATGCAGATTTATTTCATTTTACACAATGGATTTGCTCTAAAAATGTTATGCACACAGAGCTTGTGATTTGAATCATCATTATGTTAACAATAAAAATTTTTCATCTACTAACATCTTTATTGTGGCATAGAGGTAACTCTGGGTTCCCCAAAGTTATACCAAAAGGGTGCAACTTCCAGAAGGTTCTGCTAAGCCAAAGGTATTTCCAGTATAGACTCAGTAGATGAACAAACTACTGAATTTTGGCCTGGGTAAATCTGAAGATCAACACCAGGAAGTTGGTCAGCCAATCAAATCAACAAGCAATCATGTTTCTTATCAGCCAGGTACTACTACTATAAGCACTAGAGATACAAAGAAAGGCAAAAAACAGTCTCTTTTCTTTCTTTCTTTTTTTTTTTAAACCCTTACCTTCCATCTTCGAGCCAATACACAGTATTGGCTCCAAGGCAGAAGAGTAGTAAGGGTAGGCAATGGGGGTCAAGTGACTTGCCCAGGGTCACACCGCTGGGGACGTGTCTGAGGCCAGATTTGAACCAAGGACCTCCCGTCTCTAGGCCTGGCTCTCAATCCACTGAGCTACCCAGCTGCCCCCAACAGTCTCTTTTCTTAAAAAATTTATAATCAAAGCAAAGAGATAATATCTGAACAACTATGTGTGTGCATATATATATATATATATACATGTATATATGTAATATATACATATTACAAATTTGAGATGTTCTAAGAAAGAAGGCAATAAGGTAAAAAAAGAAAAAAGCCAGGAAAGGTTTCTTCTGGAATGTGGAATTTCAGATGAGACTTAAAAATGTTTTTAACTTTTATTTTCCATGTTGATTCCGGATTCCATATTGATACACTTTTAAATAACTGTTTTGTGATCATATTTTGTGATACATGTTGACTTATGCTTATATAAGATCAATCTGACACCTGAGTAAAGGATGAACTAAAGTAAAATGAGCCTTGAGGAAGGGGATCAATAATCTATTGAAATAGACTTTGGTGAGGTGATAAGGACCATCATGGTTTTCCTTTCAATCCCTGACTACTGATACTCATAAATGAACAAATAAATGTATGGAAGAGCATTTATCAAGTGCCTGCTATGTGCCAAATACAGAGAAAGGACACAAAGCTAAAAGGACAGTGATGGGTACCTAATGGAGTAGATCGACACAGCCCAACCACAAACCATGGCAAAATTGATTTGATTATGGTTCATGATTCCAGAAGAGGAAAAGGATGAAAAGGAAAGCATAGACATGAGAGAGGCAGGTAGGAGGTAAGTTAGTCCTTGGGAGATGTCTATAAAGTAGTCTTTACTTTACTAGTCTGACTTGCATATCAGTACCCCCTCTAGAAAAACAAAAAACAAAAACATGCCCATTCATGACTTACAGCTATTCTGCTAGATAGAAGAGTTTCCTTTTACTAATGATGTTCATTTTTATGCCACAGTCCTTTCCACTGTATGCCTCTCTCATTCTTGAATCCTCACTTGTATCAAAATAAAACTACATAAAACCTATTGACCCAGAAACCATATTTTAAAGTGGATGCAACATTCCAGACCAGTAACTCCCTACATCTGTCCAGAAAAGTTTGTTTCATCATCTGTTCTTTTGTACCAAAATCAGTCATTACAACAGTTTGGCTTCTTTCCGGATTTATAACAACAAAAATCTCTTTATATATCTTATAACTATAAAATAAGGATTTCCTTTTTGTCTAATGGAAATAATATCCACTTCACTTTAACCATTTCTCCTCTATTGCTCTGCTCAAAAGATCAATATAAGCTAAAATGAATATACCTCTTAGAATCATTTTAGAGAGGCAAAGCTATCTATGAGGTATTTCCCTTTAAATATTTCTCCTCTGTTGCTCTACCCACCTCATAGAATTATTTTAGGGAAGCAAAGTTCTCTAAGAGGAATAAATTATTGTAATTGCACTACAATAAAAGCTGAAAGCTATCAAGGTGAAATTTCACTAACCTGGTGGAACTCCAGAAGAAATTGTGGATGATGTCACCAGTCCAATCCCTGTAGCTGTGACAGCTGCCACTTCAATGGTATAGGTGGTAAGAGATGACAGTCCTTTAATTTTATATTCATGGGTTGTATTATTTAGAGTAAGTGTAAGACGGGAGTCATTTCTACTATATACTTCCCAGGAAATTTGATAACCTAGAAAACAATGACAAAACAACTTGACAATCATAATCATTTTATGCTTATTTTTTGCTTCAAGTCCCTTAACTGATTTTTACAATATTTTAATGTTATTGTTTGATGAATAACTTGTGTATATGCACCTCCAGAAAAAGAAATGATAAACAGAAACATACAAGACATAGCTCCATATATACATTTTTTTTTGTCATGATGTCTTCTTTAGTACAGAGAGAGTAGGGAGGAAAAGAGATACCTGGGAACTTTAATGTAATTAATAAGTAAGCACATTTTTCTTAAAAGAAAGAAAAAATATTTTAATGAATCCAATACTCAATTGTTAAAAATCTACATTGAATAATTTGCAGTTGGCCCTGGCTTCCCTAACCCTTACAGTTGGCATACTGAATCATATATTTCCCCCTGCCTCAAAGGGTTACAATAATTTGTGATTTCTAAATTTATTTTTAAAAATTTGCTTTTTAAAGGTTTTTTTCTGTTTATTTTGATTAGTTTTGCTTCTGGCTTTGCATATTCTATGTTTTTGTTTTGTTTTGTTTTTTACCTTTCTCTTTTCTAGTGAAATTTTAATCTCCCATGTACCTTAGTCCATCAAACAGCCTGACACTCACAATTTACTTGACTCTAGATATTTTTGTGATTTGGGTACAGAGGGAAAAAGTCCTTTGTGGCTCTTAAATCAAAACTTTTTATAAGAAAGTTTAATATATCACCACACGCATGTGGAAGCTTAAAAAATATCACTTTATAACAGAAAACAATAATAAAAAGACGTAGTGTATACAAAGTTGAAGGAAAAAAAAACAAGAATATATGATTTCCTTACTTTTAGCCAATGATCTTGATGCTGAAAAATTATTAGGCATTTTAACCTCCTCAAGTAACTTTTCTTTGAGAAGGAAATAAAGAAAATGGTTTTGGACAATGCACATGCAAAAATTGAGAGCATACTATATTTTTAGACTAATTCTTAATAGTTTTAAAAAGAAAAAAATAGTTTAAATGTCAAGAACTTCTGTCAGAAAAAAAACTGTAGGAAGGACTACATCTGGCATCTGTTTCCTTCCTTTGCAATTCTCTCAGGAAGTCACCCTCAAAAATTGGTTCCCCATGAGAAAGGAGTGGAACGAAAGCAGTTAGGATTAGGGGCTATTTACTCTAAATGCCACAGCATACTTGCTACTGCTGTATAGCTGAATCATCATCTAGATTTTTTTTTTGTTATCTTGGCCTACTTATGCCTCCTGTTTCTGGCCCTTCGTTCATTCAACAAGCATTTATTAAGTACCTAATATGTATCAGGCACTGTCTGAGGAACTGGAGTCAGAAAGAAAAACAAAACAATTCCTCTTTTGGGGAGGATGTGGGGAATAACAATAAAACAGTCATTAACAATTTAAGTACCTACTATGTCACAGATACTCTGCTAGGTGCCAGAGATAAAAAAGCAAAAATGAAGTGCCATAAGGAGCCTTTCTTCTGTAGGGGGAACTAACACACACATATAATAACTATTTACAGAGTACATACAAAATTAATACAACATAAATTTATAGGAGTGAAGCAACACTAACAACTGGAGAAGGGTATGGGACCAGGAAAAGTTTGATGTAGAAGATAATGCTTGCCTAGAGTCTTAAAGGAAAGAAGAAATCCTTAAAGTTAAGGTTAGGGGGCATTAAAAAATGTTGTAAATCCCTACTGATTAGAGAAATGAAAAACAAAATAATTCTGAGATATAATTATCTCCCACCCATCAGATTGGCTAAAATGACAAATGTTGGAGAGGATGTGGAAAAATGGGCACACTAATACATTGTTGGTGGAGCTATAAATCGATCCAACCATTTTGGAGATCACTTTGGAATTATACCCCAAAAGTTATTAAACTGTGTATACTCTTGGACCCAGCAATATAGTTGCTGGTTTTATTTCCCAAGGAGATTAAGGAAAGAGGAAAAGAATCCATATGTTCCAAAATATTTATAGCAGTTCACTTTGTGGTGGCACTGAACTGCAAATTGAGGGAATGCCCATCAATTGGGGAATGGCTGAACAAATTGTGATATGTGATTGTGATTGAACACTACTGTGCCATAAGAAACAATGAGTAGGTTCATTTTTTAAAATGAACTTTGAAAGAACTACATGGGATAATGAATAGTGAAATGAGTAGAACTAAAAGAACATTATACACAGGTACAGATTTAAAACTTGAAGAATAACTCATGAATGTTATCTCCAGAGAATGAACTAAAAAATGGAAACATGAAAGACATGATTTATATATACATATCTGTCTCTTGGATAATGCTTTCTATAATGTAGAGAGGAAAAAAAGGGGCTGAGAGCCTTGAAAATAAATTCTATTAATTAAAATAAAAAGTCAGGCTAGACAGAATGCATTCCAAGCTTGAGAGAGAGTTAGTGCAAAGAGAAGGAGACAAGAGAGGGAATGTTTTGTTATGAGGAACATCAGAAAGGCCAGTATGACTGGACGACAGAATTCAGTAAAGGGGAGTACCATGTAATAGAGTTGGAAAAATGGGTCTAGACAAGGTTGAAAAGGGCTTTAAAAGAAAATAAGAGCAGCTTATTTTTGATCCTACAGAAAATAGGAGCCAGTGAAGATTTTTTTTGATAGAGGAGTAACATGGATAGATTCAAACTTTAGGAAAATCACTTTGGAAGTTGTGTGGAGAATAGATAGGAGAAGGAAGAAATGGCAGTTAGGAGGAGAAAGGAGTCAGGGAGTCCAACTTATAGGATATTGCAAAAATCAAATCATGAATTTCAGAATTAAGACAGTGCCTATTTGAGTAGAGAGAAAGGAGTAGGTAGAAAAGATGATGTATAGGTAAATTATATGTCGTGAGGAAGAATGAGGAATCGGGTATAATTCCAGGATTGTGACCTGGAAAAATGACAGTGCCCTTGACAGATAGAAATAGTTAAGTTTGAAATAGAACTGGATTTTGGGGTAAAGTGAGTTAAATTTTGGACATTTAGGTGCCTATAAAACACCCAGTTTGAAATATACAATAGACAATATCTGAAAGAACTTGGGAGAGGATTCCAGAACCTTATGCAGAGATCTAGAAATTATTTAAAGTTGATCACTGAACACATAAAAAGTGCTTAAATCACCAAGTGAGACTGCAGAGAAAAATAAAAGAGGGACAAAAATAGAGCCTTGAGGCACAACCAAAATTAAAGTATGTGATATGAATGATTAATCAGAAAAGCAGCTTGAGGCAGAGTGGTCAGAAAGGCAGAAGGAGAATCAAGAAAGAGTAATATCATGAAAATCCAGAATGGATTAGAAGTAAGTGTGGGGAAAGATAATAAAAGTAATGGGTATAGATAGTTTTGGAAAAGAGATATAGAATATTTGTTTAAAGATACAGTAGGATCTATTGAATTGTTTTTTTTTTCTTCTAGGTTAGGGGAGACTTGGGCACCTTGTACAGAAGGAACTGGGATATAGGAACACATTAAATATTAGACAATTATTATGGGGGCAATCTGGAGGAGAAAATAAAAGAAGAGATCAAGGGTATATAGCAAGAGGCTGATCTTGGTAAAAAGGATCACCACTTCTCAGAGACTAGCATAAAAGAAGAGAGAATAAAGGATGAAGAAGCAAGGAAGAGGGGGCAGCTGGGTGGCTTAGTGGATTGAGGGCCAGATCTAGAGATGGGAGGTCCTAGGTTCAAATTTGACCTCAAGACACTTCCTAGCTGTGTGACCCTGAGCAAGTCACTTAACCCCCATTGCCTAGCCCTTACCACTCTTCTGCCTTGGAGCCAATACACAGTATTGACTCCAAGATGGAAGGTAAGGGTTTAAAAAAAAAAGAAGAAGAAGAAGCAAGGAAGGAAAGGGATGAGAGGGAGAGAGAGAGAACACAGTTTGCAAAATAACAGAAAATGAATAATAAAAAAATGTACTGATATAATCTAAAAAAACTTATAATAAAAAAGTAAGCACATATTCCAAATTGTTTGCAAAAAAAGAAAAGAAAGAAGGAAAGAAGAGGGAGTTCGCGGTGAATGGTCTCCATTTTCTCAATAAAGTATAACGTCAGGTCTTCAGCTGAGAAGGTGGAGATGGCATGGGAGGCTTGAGGAGAGAAGAAAAGAGATAGGAAGGCCTTAGGAGGAAGTAGGATAGGAAATCAGTTAGAGAGGAGGAAAATAATTATTTTACTTCACCGTAGAATCCTGATGAGAGATTAGATAACATTAATTTGCATTGGATTTAATCAGCCTGTATGCTAGCTCCACCATGGTATGAATGTATACAAAGTAAATACACAGTAGTAGTAGGAGGGGAGAGAGGGCTTTAATATTTAGAGCAGTGGTATCAAACTCAAATAGAAAGAGCAAGGTTTTTGTTCAGTTATTCCAGTCATGTTTTACTCTTCCTGATCCTATCTGAGGTTTCTTGACAAAGATACTGGAGTGGTTTTCTATTTCCCTCTCTAGCTCATTAGACACATGAGGAAACTGAGGCCAACAGGGTTACATACATTTCCTAGGTCAAACAGCTTAGAGTCTCAGGGCAGTTTTGAACTCAGGAAGATGAGTCTTCTTGACTTTAGGCCTGGCACTCTATCTATTGCACCACCTAGCAGCACTAAAAGGCATGGCACTGAATCATAAATAAGGATCTTTGCTAACCACATATTTATTTAGAAGACTGTGTATTAATATTACCTATTTTAAATTTTATTTACGTTAAATATCTCCCTATTACATTTTAATCTGGTTCAGGGAGCACTGACAAATTTTGTGGTCCTCATGACATATCTGGATGCGGTGTTTTGATATCTTTGATTTACGAGATAAGGAAACTGCCTATAGGAATTGCCTTGTTAGCCAACCAGCCCTACCTCTGTGGTATTCGGTGTGTCAGCTTGCAATTTTGGCCTCCTGACCATGCTTATGCATGCTTTTAGTAGACTGACTGTTCCATTACTAATCTTTATACTTATTCAGGATTGCAGTATCCATTTTCTCCTCTACCTTGTGGCTACTGCCAATGTCTCTTACCCAAATCACCTAGATGACACCTGGAGTTGCTAACCACCTATAGCCCAACATAATATTCAAGGTCTATAAGCTAATAACATTATGCTTTATTCAGTTCTTTCATATTCAATCATTTAGTGACTTGGAATGATTTTTATGTTGTTGATGCTCAAGGTTAAGTCCAAGTCTTCTAAATAGCAATTGTGATACATATTTTATATGTGTATGGACAAGCTTGGAATAATCACCTATGCATTATCTGAATGAATTTTCTTAAGCGTTCAGAATTTAATCATAATATTGCCAAGCCTGTTTCAAAAACAAAGACCCAGTTTTACATAATGTTGGGCCTATGTGGTAGTTAACTTTAGCTGCTCAAAACTGTTCGCTATCAAAATGCACCAAAAAATGGTTGCCTCGGTTGACAACGCTGACCTAGAGCAAGAGCAGTATGGCGGCATTCAGTGCCTATTCCAGTTATGGCGATTTAGTATAGAATAGTTATGATCTATTGGCATAAAAACTGATCAAATGATATACTAAAAATGTTAAGGAAAACCATGGACATACCAATAAAACCTGATTTCATCAGAATAGGACAAATTTAAAAATTTAAGTTGAATGAGCTGGACCAAGAATACAAACGAAAAATTGCATCTAAAGTCCAGTAATACACAGATGGGCAGAACTTTGGGCCATGTGGTGAGGAAAGATGTCCTCTATTTTATAGGCAGCTTTTCCAGGGATGTGTCTGGTGGAGTCCAATCAGTCTGGACAGCAAATGTTTCATCTGGCTCTAATGTAAGCAAGAGGAGGGAAGGTGCCACAGACCCTTCCTTCTGCGTTGGCACTCTACCTTCTCCATAAATGGCTGCCTAACGGAGACTAACGACCAGAGGAGTTTCAGAAATAATTTTCTGTTGATCTGAAGTAAATTCTCTACAAGAGAGCAGTACATCCAATCACAAACTGTCTGTCTGTATCGTGGCCCTCATAAATCAGAGTTTACAGAGGGAGAGAGGGAGATACTGAAATTTACAATGAGAGCAGCGGGTAATTTACTAAGAAGGCTGGCTGTTTCCCCTGTTCTTTGTGCCTTTCTCTCATTCCGGATCCCAGAAAGAAAAAGAAGCCACAATGAATGAAATCTATGAACCAAAGCCAATAAAGTAGTAGCTTCTTACCAGGTATTTAGACCTTAAAGCAGCATTGTATAAAGCACTAAGCTATTCAGTCTATCAAACAATTCCAGCAGCTGCCTTTAATAGCAATGAGCAGCATTAATAGGAAGTCTCAAATGGATCATTGAGGGATATAAAAATTTCCTGGAATTGGAGCCTTGGGTTCTTGTTTCTCTCACTAACATAGCTTTTTATTTTTGGTTTCATCTCTTTAGGAAACACTTGAAACTCTGGCACAAAAGAGACCTGTGTGGTGGGGCTCTCATGCTCCAATGGAAGTCCAAGTCATTCTTAGAGATGCCAGACTGTTACCCACAGAGCAGCAGTCTACAATAGCCAATGTTTTATGGCTTGCTTTATTGGGGGCAGGCTACTAATTAGTACATTCCTTGGGGAGGTGCCTGAAGCATGGCTGAAAGGAGGCTAATGAAATAATCACAAGAGCTTACTTAGTCTTCCCATCTCCCATAGAGATAACAAAAGAACTATGGCCAGGAATACCTCAACTATTGCTGCACCACCTCTAAGGTGAAATTATTTAATGGTGACTTGAGATTTAGGGAACAGTCTGAAAGACAGAAAGGAGGTGGGAGAGGAGGGAAAAAACAATCAAGCCAAGAGCATTTCTACTTTAAGAGCTTGGAGCTTGAGGACAGAGACTACTTTTCAAGTTATTTTTTGGTTGTTGTTTGGTATGGTTTAGTTTTGTATCATGTCAATTAGACTATTAAACAGTAAGAATTTATTAAGTGCTTACTACAAATCAGGCATTGTACTAGGCCCTGGGCTAAGATGTGTGAAGTTAAACCAAAGCTAGTTTCCAAAACAACATAATGCTACCACACAGCAATAGCAATGCAATCAAGCCATCAGTGGAAGAATGCCACTATCTGTAATTCCAGCATTTCTTTCTATAACATAGAGGGCAAATGGCACCATCTAAAACAACAGATTTTTACTTCAAAGTAAAGGTATTTATTTTAAATAAAATCTTGTAATGAGTTCATTAAATTCTATTAGCTAGTTAAAAAAACACAACAGATGATCATAAATTGGAAGTATTGGCAACAGATGTTTAACAATAAAAGGTTTATTCAACTTAAATGATTGTGCCCATGGATTTTTCTTTTTACTCTAAATAGAAATAACACACTTGCCTTTTCTGAAAAAAGGAGTGTCTACATAGGTGAGGGATAAATGTGTATTTACTTTTTGATTCCTTTTTAAAAAATATTTGATAGTTCTTTAAAACTAAAACTATCTACTAGGCAGAAGAACTTAACTCGAAACTTAATGTTTTGTTTACATGTGAAACTTAAAAGCAGACTCTGCTGACATTATGAATCATATGTAGGTCTCATTCACACTGTCCTACCTCTAAAATCAATAGTAAGTATAGCTTTAATTCAGTTCAAAGAATTGCTCCCCAAGGTATTGACCCCAAACCCTTTTCCTTTTCAAGTTTCAGCTTCCTGTTGGGCTCCTAGGTTTTTGCTGGCATTCATTAGTTTTGTCCTCTTCCTCCTTCCTTTGTAGAAGAGTAGCTGTTCAGATAAACTTCACTCCATCCTCTGCTATTTACAGTGACTTTTCCTTTTATTACTCATTTCCAGGCAGAAAAAAGAATGCCCCATCTTATTGTTCAAAAAACCAGACAAAACAAACAGCAGCCTTATAGTCATTGAGTTTCAAATCTCCTTCCAAAGAATTTTAGCAGTCACAAGAGACCTTTGAACCCTATACTTCTCTTAGTTTTGGACAGTAGTTTTTCTCATCCCTGATTTTAGTTTAGTTATTTTTAAAAATATGTCTTAAATTAAAATTCAACAAACATTATTGAGTGCTTGCTATATGTAAGATGCTATGTGCAATTGGCCCTCTGCAAGTGACATAAAATTTAAAGAGACCTGTCCTCAGGGAGCTTACTACCTAGTGAGGAAAATTAATATTATATTGTATCATTTAATAACTAGTATTACTCTGCAATCCATCCTTTTCCTATTTGGTCAAACCCCATTTCTCAGTCCAGCTCAAAAGACAGTTTCTCCCAGTCTGAATTAAAGGGTGGTTGAATAATGTAATCATTCCAGGACCTCAGGGAATTTGCCAGTTAACCACTTTATTTTTTTTATTTTTTTAAAGTGAGACACTTAAACAATGAACCAGTTTAGGTTGGGCTGCTCCCCTAAACCCCACTTTTCCTTCCTTCTCCTCATCAAAGTTAGGGGTGATTGGTCTCCAAAGGGAAGGCTAAGGAGAAGGAGGGAGCAGAAATGCTGATTGGGGTGGTTCTGATTTTCTGGCCACGCTTACTGAGACAGCTGAAACTACTAAAGCAATTAGCATTCCTTAATTGTCAGAGAGGGGTGTGATCAGGCACACCTGAAGGCTAACCCATTTTCCTCTTAGACAGCTTATCCAGAGGGTTTTCAACTAATGGGGTCTCAATAAATATGGCCCATCAATATCATTGACTGGACAAAAGGGGAGACAGTCTAACCCACTTTATTAACAATTGTACACATCACTGTTAATAAACTGTTACCTTGCCAGTACAAAAAATTGTGACTGGGTGGAATTTTACTTGCCACACTGATAAGGAAGATTAGGCATAAACATAAATAACTATTATGCAAAATAGAATCTGTTAAGTACATCAGGGAGTTACAAAGTTGAAAAGGATTGAGATATCATTCCTGCCTTGGGATAAGAGAATTCCAGCCTGCTTTCAAGAGGTGACTTTTGAACTGAGAATTGAATGGTTTGGATTGGGAAATGGGTCAGAAGGAAAGGCAAACTAGGTGGAAGGAAGGGTATGAGGAAAATAATGAGTGTAGAAAAATGCAAATCATGTTTAAGGAACTGCTGGTAGTGCAGCATGGTTGTTTATGAAAAGAAATAATGTGAAGTATAATGGTTACAAAGGTTAAGTCCTAACTAGGTTATGGAGGACACTAAGTGCCAGGGAAAAGGGTTGGATTTTATTTGTTTTTTTTAGTTAAATTTTATTTTGCTTTTAAATGAAGATTTGTCTTTTTGCTGACTACTCTCCTCAAAACAGCATCTCCATCAAGAAAGCAAGAAAAACAAACCACCTGTTACAAAAAAGGCTTCATTTTGTATGCAAAAGGGAGACACTGTAGATTTTGGTAGAAGGGAAGGAATGACATGACAAGAAAGATGATATAGATATCTATGTTTAAAATGGATTAAAGTTTATTATCATAGTCCAAGCAAAGGGTAATGAGGACCTGACCTAAGGTGGTAGCAATGGAAATGGAAAGAATTAAAATGAGAGATTGTGGAAGTAGAATCAACAAGGATGTTGCAAAAGAATGGATGAGTCCAAGAAGACTCTGGGTGCTTGCTAAGATAGTAGTGATACCATCAGCAAAAATAGGGACATGAGGCAGCAGCTGGGTAGCTTAGTGGATTGAGAGCCAGGCCTAGAGATGGGAGGTCCTGGGTTCAAATCTGCCCTCAGACAATTCCTAGCTATGAGACCCTGGGCAAGTCACTTAACTCCTATTGCCTAGCCCTTAACCACTCTTCTGCCTTAGAACTAATACATACCTATGATTCTAAGGTGAAAGGTAAGGGTTTAAAAAAAAGTAGGGACATGAGGAGGAGAGTCCAGTTTAGGGAGATTAAAAAGAAATTTGTCTGAATATCTTGTTTCTCATTCAGAACTTAATTTTCTTTAGGAGGGAGATGACTCAAAAAAGAGAGGCTGATGACTTTGTGCATCTCTGCCTCACTTAAATCCAAATAACTAGCAAGTTAAAACATCACCCTGTCCCCCCAACAGCTTGATGACATTGGCTCTCTTCTAGTATGAAGGATAAACAATAATCTTTTGGGTATCCTGGCAACATTCATAGGTTCAGTTATCAGCTTTGTGATTAGAGATCATAATATTTTATTAGCCCTTCTTATCTATGCTTTATGATCCCTAACCATATGTTTTACTTTCACTGTGACCTCCACTCCCTCCCTCAATAGCTAGGCCATCTCCTCTATACTGGCTATACATTTCTCCCTTTCCCCTTCATAAACTGATCCAACTCTATACGCCTTTATAGTCAAATCCTCCAACCCCTTGTCCTGTCGCCAATTATGTTTTGCCAAAACCCAACCCCAGAGTATTCCTACCACCCACAGGCTGAATGGACCTAGAGGAAAGCACAAAACCATACTGACTGGGTTTGCTACAAATTAATATTATATAATCTCAAGGCAACCACTTCACTCTTTCTAAATACCTGACTCTCCACAGCAGTTATTCAAAACTTCTCATCTCTCCTCAAGGCTCCCATAACAACCCCTGACCAACTCTTTCTGCTGAACACTTTATTCCATACTTTTCTAAAAAAAAAGTTGAAGTCATTTACCAGCAGCTCCCTTTTCTCCCCTTCTCATCTCACATCACTCAGATATCCTTCTTCACCATCTCCTTCACTCTAATCTCAAATGAAACACTGTCCTTCTCCTTGCCAACGCCAACCCCTTAACATATACCCTTGATCTCACCCCCTCCTATGTTTTCTGGTAGATTGTCCCTGCTATTATTATCTCCTCCCTCTTTCCATCTCTCCTTATTTACTGGCTCTTCCTTGTTGCCTGAAAAGGAAACCATTCCTTCTCCAACCTTAAAAAAATCCTAGCTATCATTCTGCCAAGTCTTGTCTAAAGTCCTTGAGAGAGCTATCTACACAAAGTGCCTACACTTCCTATATGCTTTCTCTGTTCTTAAACCTTTCTAATCTATGTCCCAACAATATTATTGAACTGCAATTTATCTCTCAAAAATTACCTCTGATCTTTTAATTGCCAAATCCAATGTCCTTTTCTAAGTCCTTAGTCTTCCTTAAGCTCTCTGTAACATTTGTCAATATTGATCATTCTTTCCTCCTAGATATTCTCTACTCAAAAGGTTTTTGTGATATTGATCTTACTTGCTTTACCTCCTACCTTTATAACTTCTCTAGTATCCTTTACTGATTTTTCATTCAAGTCATGCTCACTAACTATAGTCATCCCTAAAGCTCTTTCTTGATCCCTCTCCTCCCTCTACACCATCTTTCTTATCACCATCCATACATCTAACATTAGTCTTTTTCCTGAGTCTAGGTTCCACATCATTAACTGTCATTTGGACTTCTAAAACTGTATGTCCTTGTAAGCATCTCAAATTTGATAGATGTGTAAATGGAATTCATTATCTCCTTCCTTCATAACCCTCCAATTCCCTCTACCTTCTCTACTGCTTTCAAGGATACTACTACACTTTGATTCATAACTTCATAATCCTCAACTCCATATACAATAGTTTGTCATTTTACTTTCACATTGTCGTGGAAATTTACCTACTGCCTAAATTTAAACAATTCAGATAAAGTCAAAAGCCAAATTTCTCCAAGCCAAGGTAAAATTTTAGAGTTTATTGGAAGAGGGCCAAGTCTTCCATATAAACACAGAAGCTGCGTGACAATTAGTGAGTTAGAAACCAGCAGTCAACAAATGCTCGGCAGCAGAGACCTGGTTTTTATACCAAGACAATAACAAAGTGAATATTTCCAAACAAGGATTATGACTAAAAGCACAAGACATAACTTTTTAGAAACTATTACCCAACTACAAAGCTGACTGGTTAGTTCATTTAGGAAAACCCATATTAGTCTTAAGGTCAAATCACAAGATAATACCCTTATTAAGAAATACTAATGACCATTATCTCAGGGCTCATCTGATCTTTTCAGGGGATGGTTATTCAAAATAGGAAAGGGTGAGCATTCTTGCACCATATCAGGACATGATGTAGCATTCCGGGACCTGAAACTCATATGGTCAGCATCTTATGATAGAAGGGAAATATGACTTAGGGAGGGGTTGGAAACTCACTTAGAAGCAGTTTTATGCTTTAGTTAGAGATCCTTATAAAATCATGAATTCTACTAATTATAATTAAGATTATAATGGAATTATACTAATCACTTTTAAATCACAATATTGATTAGGTTTAACTTATCACTATCATTAAAATCAAATCGAGGATAAGGGGGTAGGGGTCTTTCTTCCCAACAACATCTTTTGTATATGTCTCTTTTTTTCCCACACACATACCTGGTACCCTAATTTAGGACCTCAATACTTTTCATCTTTTTTTGCAATAGCCTTCTCTAATTTTTTTCCCTCACATTTTCCTTGAATATCCAATCTGGATCTTTCTTTGCTTATATTACACATGGTCTTATATTATACTTATTTGTACCCATGTCTTTAGCCACTTTACTAGAAAGTAATCTGCTTGAGGGCTGTCATTTTTTAAAAAATCTTTGAATCTCCATCACCTAATGGAGTGCCTGGCTAAGAGAAGTCTTTGACTATAGATTATGAGTTTAACTTAATTGAAATTTATAAATTTATGTGTTAACAAGTTATGAAATTTATGTATTAACAAGTTATGAAAGCTTCATTTGATGATTTTAAATATATATGGAGAATAGAACCAAGATGACAGCAACTTAGGTGAATTCTCCCAACATTCTTCTTTAAGTGATATTAAAATAATACCTCAAATTGAAGTCTGGAGTGATTAAGCTAATAAAAGGTTTGAATGAGACATTTTCCCAGCCTACAACAACTTAGAATACCAGTAGAAGAGGTCTATTACATTGAGATAGGAGTTACCCCAGAGCTCAGAACACAGAGTGACAATATCAACAATAGGTCTTAGAGGCAGCTATGACAGTAGTAGCAACACCTTCAAGAGATTTAAGCTCAGATACCTGGTAAGAAAGAGATTATAGAGGTTCCTTCACTGCCACAGGGTTGTAGTTCCAGGGCAAAGAGCAGAACTAGACCTTGCAGTGGCAGGGGAGCAGGGCCCCTGATCCAGGTCCAAGGTAGGGAAGAGTGTTTGTGGTCACTTGCATGAGAGCAGGATCACTGGTCTCAGTTCCAAGGCAGAAAGGAGCAATAGCACTTGTGGCTACAGAGGAACAATCCTTTCCTAGGTAAAGACCAGAGCACAGGCCAAGAGAGAAGCAACCATACCTCTCTTTGGATCCTACCATTTTAGAACACTAAAAACATACAGATCACCAGAACTAGCTCTGAAATAGTAGTAATAAAAACTTGAAGCTTGGGATAGTGGCCTCTCCATGCCAGGAACAGAGTCCAACTTTAACATAAAGCTAAAAATCAAGAAATAGGCTGGAAAATAAGCAAACAAAAATAACATAAAGGATCTGACCAGAAAAAGTTAATATGGTGGCAGGGGAAATAAAGGCACTAACTTAGAAGACATTGATGTCAAAAGAGCTACAAAGTTTCAAAGAAATAATGTGATTTGGATAAAAGCCCAGTAAGAATTTCAGGAAGAGCTCAAAAAGGATTTCTAAGTCAAATAAGAGAAATAAAGGAAAAATTGAAAAAAGGTATGAGAATGATGCAATAATATTATGAAAAAAGAGTCAAAGTTTGGTAAAAGAAGTCTAAAAAATACTAAAAAGAAACACAGTAACTTAAAAAAATAGAATTGGCAAAATGGTAAAAGAGGAACAAAACTTCACTGAAGGGAATGTTTTAAGAAGCAGAATTAGCCAAATGAGAAAAGAGGTACAAAAGCTAATTGAAGAAAATAATTTCTTAAAAATTAGAATTGGGCAGGTGAAAACCGATGATTCCATGAGACATCAAGAAACAATTAGATGAAGTCAAAAGAATGAAAAAAAATTTGAAGAAAATGTGTAATATCTTATCAGAAAAACAAGAGACTGAGAAAACAGATCAAGAAACAATAGAAATAATATATGAATTATTGGACTTCCTGAAAGTTATGATCAGCTAGGAATCTGAACATTATATTTTAAGAAATTATCAAGGAAAATTTTTGTTATATCTTAGAAAAGGAGGTCAAAACAGAAACTGAAGTAACCCACCAATCACTTCCTGAGAGAGATCCCAAAATGAAAACTCTCCAAATTATTTTAGTCAAATTCTCATCTGAAAAAGAAAATATTATAAGAAGGCAGAAGAAAACAATTCAAATATCATGGAGCTACAGTCAGGATCACATAAGACTTAGCAGTTTCCACCATAAAAAAATGGAGGGCGTAGAATATGATATTCCAGAAGTCAAAGGAGCTAAAATTACAACTAAAAATAACCTATGTAGCAAAACCAAATATAATCTTTCCTGGGGTGGGGGAGAATGGATATTTAATATAATAAAAAAACTTTCAAGCATTCTTGATTTAAAAAAAAAAACTGGGCTGAACTACAAATATAAATCTCAAGAAAAGCATAAAAGGGACTTAATATGGAAAGATATTTGTTACTCCTAAGAATTTTTATCATTAATAGAACAGTTAGAAAAAATATTCATAGATAAGAGGCACTGGTATGCATTGGTTATGATGGGATCTAAAAAAAGTTAATATGTGAGAAAATATGCATTGAAGAGAGAAGGTAGAGGAAGAATTGGGAAATTATCTCACAGAAAATGGGCATGCAAATCAAGGTTTCTAGAGAGGAGAGGAAGATGGCAGGAGGGTAGGCAATGCTTAAATTTTACTTTCATTGAAATTGGTTCAAAAGAGGAATAACAGATACATTCATTTGATTTCAGAAATCCATATTCTCCCACAAAAAGTAGGAGGGGAGGGGATAAGAGAAGGAAGGGAGGGGTTGCCCACAGAAGGAAAGGTGGATTGAGGGATGCGATGGTCAGAAGCAAAACAGAATTTAAGGAGGGATACGGTAAAACAAATGAGAGAGAAGGATAAAGTGGGAAAAATAGGAGGGAAATACTTAGTATTAATTACTGGGAATGTGAATGAGATGAACTCACTCCTGAAAAAGAAGTGGACTTCTGAATAGTTTAGACTCCAGAACCCAATAATATGTTGTTTACAAGAAACACACTTGAAACAGAGAGATACACAGAGTAAAAATAAGGGGCTAGAGCAGAATCTATTAAGTTTCAGCTAAGGTAAGAAAGGCAGAGGTAGCTATCATAATCTCAGACAAAGTAAAAACAAAACTAGACCTATTTAAAAGAAAGTAAATTTTGCTAAAAGTTACCATACATAATGAAGTAATATCAATACAAAACATATATGCAACAAAATGGCATGGTATCTTAAAGGATTAATTAAATGAATCACAGGAGGAAATTAGAAAACTATTCTAGTAGGGGGCCTCAACTTTACCCCACCTCAAAGTTACATGAACCTAATCATAAAAATATAAGAAATTTAAGGAAATGAATAGATATGTTAGACCTCTGGAGAAAAGTTAATGGAAATAGAGTATATCTTTTTCTCAGGTATACATGGTAAAATTGACCATGTGTTAGAGCACAAAAACCTCACAAATACAGAAAAGCAGAAATGTTAACTATATCCTTTCCAGACCAAAATGCAATAAAAATACAGATTAAAAATAATTGGAAACTAAATAATTTAAATCTAAAAAATGAGTCAGTCACAAAACAAATCATAGCAACAATCAATAATTTCATTACAGAGAATGACAACAATGAGACAATATACTAAAGTTTATGGGATGCATCTAAATAAGTATTTAGGGGAAATTTTATATCTCTAAATGTACCAATAAAACAGAGAAAGAACAGATCAATGAGTTGGGTATACAATTAAAAAAACTAGAAAAAATGAAAAATCTCCAATTAAACACTAAATTGGAAGTCCTGCAAATCAAAAAGATGATTAAAATGGAAAGTTTAGTTGAAGTTCCAGCTCCTTTGCCCTCTGGAATATCATATTCAAGGCCCTCTGATTTTTTGGTTTAGAAACTTCTAAATCTTGTGTTATCCTGTCTGTGGCTCTATGATATTTCAATTGTTTATTTTTTGATGCTTACAATATTTTCTCCTTGACCTGAGAGTTCTGGAATTTGGCTATAATATTCCTGAGAGTTATCCTTTTTGAATTTCTCTCAGAAGATGATTGGTGGATTCTTTCTATTTCAATTTTACCCTCAGGTTATTGAATATCAGGGCAATTTTCCTTGATAGTTTTTTGAAAGATCATGTCTAAACCCTTTCTTTAGATCATGGCTTTCAGATAGGCCAATAATTCTTAAATGATCTCATCTGGATTTATTTTCCGGGTAAGTTTTTTTTTTTTTTTCCAATAAGATACTATACATTTTCTTCTATTTTTTCAAAACTGAGAGTTTTAAAAAATCAAATTAATAAATAAAACTAGGAGCTGGTTTTATGAAAAGATCAATAAAATAAACTATTGGATAGTTTAATTTTTAACAAAAGAATAATGAAAATCAAATTATCAGTATCCAAAATGTAAAGATAATTGCATCACCAACAAAGATGAACTTAAAGCAATTGTTAGGAGCTATATTGCTCAGTAAGATGCCAATATATCTGACATATCTAAGTGAAACAGATGAATATTTATAAAAAATATAAACTGTCCAGATTAACAGAAGAAACAGAATATATAAATAACCTCTCTTAGAAAAAGAAATTCAACAAGCCATGAATGAAATCCCTAAGAAAAATCCTTGATCCAGACAGATTAACAAGTGAATTCTATCAAACATTTAAAGAATTATTAATTCCAATACTATATAAATGTTTAGGAAAATGAGTAAAGGAACTCTATCAAATTCCTTTTATGACACAAATATCTTGCTGAAACCACAAAGAGCAAAAACAGAGAAATAAAACAATAACCCAATTTCCCTAATGACACAAAATTTTTAAATAAAATACTAGCAAGGCTATTACAGCAACACATACCAAAAATCATACATTATTCACCAGGTGGAATTTATGCCAGGAGTACAAGGATGGTTCCATATTAGGAAAAACATCAGCATCATATCAATAACAATAATAACAAAAAACATATGAATATCTCAATAGATGCAGAAAAAGCATTTGATAAAATATAATACCCATTATTAATGGGAAAAAAACAACAACCCAACAAACTAGAAAGCATAGGAATAAGTCAAATTTACTTTATAATTATAAGTATCTATCTGAAACCATCAGCAAGCACTATCTTTTATGAGAATATGCTAGAAGTATTCCCAGTAAGATCAGGAGTGAAGCAAGGATGTCTATTATCACTGCTATTATTATTCAATATTGTACTAGCAATGCTACCTACAAGAATAAGACAAGAAGAAACTGAAGTAATTAGAATAGGCAATGAGGAAACAAAAGTATCATTCTTTGCAGATGATATATGATAGAACACTTAAAAGAATTCTAGAGAATCAACTAAAAACTAGTTTGAAACAATTATCTTTAGTAAAGTTGTAGGATATAAAATAAGCCCATATAAATCAACAACTTTTCTATATGTTAACAATAAACCCTTGCAGAAAGAAATAGAAAGAGAAATTCCATTTAAAATTACTTCAGATAATACAAAATACTTGGGAGTCTCCCTTCAAAGATAAACCAAGGAAGTACATGAACACAATTACAAAACTCTTCACACAAATTAACATTGCTCTAGACAACTGGAGAAATATTAATTGCTCATAGGTAAGCTGAGCCAATATAATAAAAATAACAATTCTATCTGTATTAATTTACTTAAGTGCAATATCAATCAAAATACCAAAATATATTTTAAAAACATTAATAAATTTCATCTAGAATGAAAGGTGAAATATATCAAGAGAATTAATAAAAATAAATGTGAAAGAAGGCAGTTTGGCAGTACCAGATTTCAAACTATATTTCAAAGAGGTAGTGATGAAAATATGCTGGTAATCTTAGCTTTTAGGACAAGAACTTACTATTCTACAAAAATTGCTGGGGAAACTAGAAACCAGTTTGGAAGAAAGTAGGTGTACACCAATATTTCACATAGTACAGCAAAATAGGGTCAAAATGGATAAGTAATTTATATATAAAGCATGATATCATAAGTGAAGTAGGGGAACATGGGAATTTTTACCTGCCATATCTATGGTTAAGGGAAGAATTTGTGACCAAAGAAGAGATAGAGAGGACAAATAAAGTAAAATTGACAATTATGATTACATTAAGTTAAAAAGTTCTGTGTTAGACAAGATCAGGGATTCCTAATCTTGTGTGTTGTATGTATTATATGTACATGCACATATGCTCACGTGCATGTGTGTTGGAATCCTTTGACAATCAAGAATAAATAAAACTAAAAATATTGAAATGTATTTATCATAAGATATATTTTTTAAAAGGTCACAGATTCTAGGTTAGGAACTCTTCAATTACATGATTTCAAAGCTTATTTTGAGCTCTAAATTTATGTTACTATGATCTATAAGTGATTATCCAGCTCAGGGACCTCCAGTGTTGATAAAACCATTATGCTCTATACATTTAAGAGTATTAGGTTCCCCAAATGCACATGAGCAGCCTTCATAGATTGAGATAATACCTTCACTTCATCTTTCCCTTTATCATCTAAAACCCAATGAGGAAGGGGTAATAGGAAATTGTCTCTCTTCTTAACTGCAAAGTAAGATCAAGACTTTGAAGATCTGTAGCTTTCTCTTTTTAGGATGCTTTCCCCCCAGTCTGTTTCCCATTAAGGTTGTTATTAATTAAAAAGCTCAGAAAACTTCAAAATGGCTCTGAGCTGTTTTGGGCACCAGGAGATGAGAAAGGCATTCTGTTTTACAATCCTGGCTAGGAACAAAAGGAGGTAGCAACAGAAAGAAAAACAGTTGAGCTCACCCTACTCTTACAGAACAGAAGAAACAAAAAGGGGTTATTATGGAAGTAGCTCAGGATTAAAATAATCATTTTGCTTTTTTTTTTTTGAGAGGCATATTTATTGATTGTTTCCCTCACCAAACCAAGGTGCAGATTTTTTTGGAAAAATTCTTTTATACAAATAACTGAAAAAAAGAATCCATCAAAAGAATAAAATACATATTTCAAATTTAATATTTAAGAGGTTTCTTACTCTAAGATATATCAAGTCTTACCATTATCCTAAATATTCCAAATCCCCTTTAAGCATTATGAAAACCAAATGGTTGAAAGCCTCATTTTCCCTGGCACATGTGTTTTTAGGCCTATCATTTTTACAGCATTTTAAGATTTATGCAGCCTATTTCCCCCACTAGCCATGTGAGGAAGACAGCACAAATATCATAGAATGTCAGAGTTTGTAGGGACTTCAATGCTACCTAGCCCAATTCATACATGAACATAAATTCTTCTCTCTTCTCTCTCCCTCTGTCTCTCTGTCTCTCTCTCTCTCTTAGTTTAAATCTATTTATTTGTTCCATAAAATTTCCCATGTATCCTCCTTACAACCTCCCCATATTAGAGAAGGAATCATCTGACAATATACAATATGCACACATGTTATATCATCTATCTATTTCTTAGTTCTTTTTCTGGAAATGGGCATTCGTAGTTGTTCAAACACATCTGTTGCTATATATAATATTTTCTTGGTTCTGCTCATTTTGCTCTTTATAATTTCATGTAGGTCTTTCCATGTTTTTTTAAAATTAACTTACTTGTCATTTCTTAGAGAAAAATAGTATTCTATCAAAATCGCATACCATAGTAACTTATTTAGCCATTCCCTAATTGATAGGCATTCCCTCAATTTCTGGTTCTTTGCTGCCACTTAGAGAGCGGCTAAAAATATTTTAGATCCCTTTGATCACCTTAGGAAACAAACCCAATAGTAGTATTGCTGGGTCAAAGAGTATAACGTTTTATAATTTTTTGGGCATAATTCCAGATTGTTCTCCAAAATGCTTATGTCGGTACATAATTCCATATATTCCATAAAATCTCACTGCCATATTCCCACAAGTGGTCATCTAGTTCTTAACAAAGTAATTTAACAAAAGGTAACTTTTACTAAATAGCCATCATTATAGGTACTTAGATATACAAGACAAAAATAAAAACAGAAAAATAGTACTGCTCTCATTTTACTGAAGGCTATATATTCCTTGAAGGCCCCTAGTGAGGAAAAATTCCACTAATAATCTTTAATCAATTCATCCTACATTTGGACATCTTTAATTTTTAGGGAGTTCATTATTATCCCAATTGAATAGGTATGAAAACAGACTCAAAAAAGACAAAGACAAAGAGAGAAAGGTTTTACACTTGCAGGAGACTTAAATCATCTGGTGTCCAAGTCCCTTGACTTCTACCCTTAATGTGTTTCTGACCAAGAAACTTTGAAAGGAATTTATTTGCTCTTCTCCTTCTTAGACTCCACATAAGCAGACTGTTCCCAGATGTTAGGTAATCTAACATTTCCTTTTTCTCAAGTTCTTAGGCACAGATTGAGTTTCTGATTCTTAACATCACAGAGGTCAAAGAGCATTGAGAAGGTACATAAGAGATTAAGAGGAGACAAAGTAAGAGACCAATCACTTGATGTCCCAGGATGGCGAAACTTTCAGTAGTCACACTTTTGGGCTTGAGGTAATTGGTCCTTTACCTCCTAGAAAGTAGCCTAGTTGACATTTTGATTACCTTAAAGAGGACTTTGGAGCCTGCATCTCTATGGGTAGTGCTGCCTGAATGCTCTACTGTCCAACCATTTTGACTATGGCAGCACAATTTTAAAAGAGAGAAACATGATACTTGCCTATAATAATGCCATTTTTCTCCACAGGTTCCTGCCAGCTGACCTTGAGAGACGTGTCCAGAATCTCAGTGAAACTCAGGTGTCCCACGGCTCCAGGCTCTAGTAATCAGAAGAGGAAATCTGTTAACAGGGGAGCCCCATTTCCTTTTGATCAGATTTGTGGGGCAGGGTTAAGGCCGGGGAATAAAAATGGTGATTCAGGGCCAAGAGAAACCTGCGGGAAACGTCAGTAAGAACAGCAGGAGGGGAAGGGAATGCAAGGTGTTAAGAGGTACTCTGGCTATTATCACATAAATTATTTCATCCAGTCTTCATCCCAGCTGTGCAGAGAACTAAAGAGACTGGCAGCGGGAAATTTACACACACCTTGTACTCCATCTCTCCCCTTGATCTAATCTAATTAGAACAATCGCTTCTGCTGTTTTCCCCCAACAGTCTTTCCCCACCATCTCCCCTGCTTCTTAGAGGGCCTGAGTTCCCATCAGTTCTTACATCTTCAGGAGGTGAAGAAGTGCAAGCATTAGCTCAGAGGCCTAGTCAACCACGATCAAGAAAATTTTTACTGATCTCCTCACAGAATATCAGAAGTAGTAGGGAACTTAGAGATTATCCAGTCCAATCCTCCCATTTACAGAGAAGGAAACGGAGTCCTGTGCAGTGACTTGTTCAAGGTTACCCAGCTAGTAAGAGACAGAGCAGAACTTTGAACCCTGGGCTTCTGGCTTGAGTCCTGGACTACTTCATGTCAGGTACTATGGAAGAAACCAGAACCTGTGTTCTGGCACTCAAAAAATCTAACATTCTATCAAAATGCTTTTATACTGCTTTCCAGGTAAAAGGGGTTAGATAATAGAGTAAGAGGAGGTATTGTGCTTTCTGATATTTCTATTGTTCATTAGAGTAGCATAGCTATCACCCTGGAAGGCACCCAGGAAGGAAGCAGGGCTCTTGAGGGTACAGAGTACAAGACAAGAATGTTTCCAGTGAAGGAAGAAGGAGGGATACAGAGGCAAGAATTGAGCTTTTGGAGATGGAGCTGCAAAGGAAAGGAGAAAAGGGCAACCAATGGCCTAAGCCTAATGGGATGCTGCAGGGGTAAGTTCTAAATGGCTGTGAAGCAATAAGGGAGAGGATGCCATGCCAAGGCGCTGCATGATTGGCACTGGAAGTAATGAGTAGAAGTAATATGGTGTGATTGGTACTAGACAAAAGAGGGGAGAGCAGCAGTGGTATACCCTTCCTTCCATGTCTACATTCCTATTCCTTTTTCTATGGCTTCTCTATTGTCTCCATTCTAACCAGTGCCCTGATGCATAGAATGGAGGAAGAGATCATATAAACCACTCTGAAAGAATTTTGGGGAAAAAAAGTAGCCACATATGAAAGAAATGTCCAAATACTCTGATCCTGAAGTTTATTCAAAGAGAATGATTTTCAACATCAAAGAAACAAACATCCAGTAAGATGGGCATTGTATTGTATTTAAAATAAAAACAGTTTTGGCCAGTGCTCCACAGCCTTCAATTGAGGCAACATATATATTCCAATTTCTACTTTTTCAAAAAGTTAACTTTCTAGCTTTGCTATATATCCCTGGTAGGCAGTAAGGGAAACTCACTTCTGGTTGTTGGTTATTTTAAAAGTTCTTGTTGGTTATTTAAAAAATAACAAAAACAAAACAAAATAAAACTTTTTCTTTCTACTTAAATTTTTAACAGAAACATGGAAATAGAAATGTCCAGGTTCACGAGAAAAGGTATGACCAGATTAGACTTGTTTTTCTCCCTGTTATTTTTCACAGCCTCATTCCCACCTTGACACTGTCATCTTCTTTTCAAAGGAATTTCTCTCTGAGATGAAATGAGGGAATGAGTTCAGAGAGAAAGATAGGCAACAAGGAGATGGAGAAGGTGGTAAAGGAATAAGGAAAGGGTGGGAAGGCAAGAGATAAAGTGGGAGAAAATGTAGGTTTTTAAAATGAATAGAAGACCAGTTTTCCAATTGGCATTCGAATAACTACAACATCTAATTAAAATAAAAATTGGCAATTGATTCTGAAAATACACATGTCAGGGTGAACTTTTCAAAAGGTTTTTATGGGTAAGCTCAAACAATCTGACAAGCTTTAGCTTCCTAGGGTAGAAGATGGCAAAATAGAATGGCTGTCAAGACTATATCATCCTCCCTTAATTTTGATCTTCCAGAGACACATTTTGACTGGTGTTGGATCCAACTCGTACTTTCTTCAATCGATGAGCTAGGAAAGAGAGCTTTTTGCTCACTTTATATTCTCTGTGCTCCTGCTACCTGGATTGCTGCCCAAATATGTTATCCTCCAGCTCTGTTGAAACTAGTTGGCAATGTCTGGATTGAAAATTTATATTGTGTATATACTTCTTCCCTTGCCCTGAGTTCTCATTCCACTTGAACCTTGAAAAAGAAAGCATGCCACTAGGCTAGCTAAATATAGTAGGGTGAACCACAAGGGGTATTTTTTCCCCTTTCTTTTAAGGAAAGTGCTTTCAATACAGACCTCAATTGTATATTTCATTAATTTGTGCATCACATTTACTAGGCTCTACCTATAGTGAATGTGAGACTGCATATCCAAGCCTGCTTAGTTGAGAAAATCTAAAACACTGAAATAATTCCCAGAGTTTAAAAAATTCCCAGGGAAGGATTCTTCCTATTCATTTACTGGAAGTCAAATCAGATTTGATTTTCTATTTCCTGGCAACAAAGCTTTATGGATGTGTTCCCATCAGTGTTTAAAAAAAATGAAAGAAAGAAAGAAAGGAAGAAAGAGAAAGAAAGGAAGGAAGAAAAGAGGGGAAAAAAAGACAGGGTGGGGAGGGAGAAAAAAACTGCCTGGATGACTGGATTTAGTCAGGACGATTTCCTCTTTAATTTGAAGAGACTATCCCTTTGCCACTTTTCAGTACGTTAATGTGTCCTGTGAACAGTAAAATACAATATCCACATAAGCTCTATGTATGATTTTTCTATGATGTTTGCTGATCTAAGGAGAAGCACTCAAGAGACTGACTCCTTTTTAAGTAAGCAAAATAGTGAAAAACATTCAAATAGAGAAAAAAGGCAGGGAAAAAAGCTGGGTTGACAAGCCTGGAAATAGGCTACCCTGCGGCCTTCCAAGATAAAGGCCGGTGTATTCACTCATCAACAGGAAGAAAAGCAGGATACTTCTTCTCTACCACCTTTTTGAGGTGACTGCTATAGATAAATAATGGAATTTGATTCTGTTTCACTTGAAAGATAAGTGGACAGAGTGTTATTTGTTATTTCTTTTTTCCATCACATGGTTATTACACATGATTTATATCTTATGGTTATATTATATAAAAATCATCTAGGTTTGTAGAGTTTTGAGGATTCAGTTCATAAAATCTTTGTGAATAGCTGCTGATATAGTCAAATATATCTCTGTTGATCAAAATAATACTAGATAATATTAACATTAAGTTAAAAAGAGATAGTCATTACAAGGAAAGTATATTAATAAAATGAGTTCAAAAAGGTGAGTCTGCCTGTTCTGCTATATACTGGGTCATTTCTAAAGAACTACTTATTTTATGGCTCAGCCTCATGGCTTGCCACTATGGCAAGATATACTGGGTGGTCTCACTGTTCTCTCCTTGAGAGTGGTAAAAGGGAGGGTAGGACATATCTGTGTCAATTTAAAAAGAGAAGTTCCATTTACATTTATACTCTGTCTCTGTCTCTGTCTCTGTCTCACACACACACACACACACAAAGTTAGCAGATCAGAAGCGCTTGCCTGATTGCCCCCATCATATGTATAAGATACGCGAAATGTAACTATTAGGCACAAGAATCTTTTTTCCTTAAATATGAGGTCTGGTTCCACATATATGGAGAAACCACCATAGTCAGGCTGGAAGGGACATATCCACTTTTTTTTTTCATTATTTCGCCATGAGCAACCTTAATCTTTGGGGACCTCACCTACATTGGGCTCTGGACTGAGAGTAAGGAAGTGTGAGTTCTCCACTTGGTTTTATCACTAACTGGCTATGTCACTTTGGAGAAGTCTTTGCTCCCCTCTAGGCTTATTTTTTGATCTGTTAAATGGGGGAAAGGTTGGACCAGATGTCCTCAAAGGTTTCTTCCACTTTTAACATTATGACTAATTATGTAACATTGTTTTGCAAAATTAAGTATTTGTAATTAAGATGTAAAAGCTACTTCATATGTACGCTTATAAGTGTCTTATACTGCAAAGTATCTTTTTCTAGGCATGTCATGTCTCTAACTAAGCATATAATTAAAAATTCTAAAAAGACTATCTTTTAATTTTGTGAATCCTACATAATATGTTGCTTCATTTTGTACAGAGTTGACTATAAATACACACATATGCACATGTGTCCACATATAATAAACATATGCATGCACATATGTAGGTAGCTGGTTTTATACAAAATTATATGTTTGTATGTATACACACATATCTAGCTGACAGTATACAAAATGAAGCAGCATATTGTGTGTGCATGTGTGTGTGTGATCTTTGAATGATGGCTAACTGTTAGCCATATACTCACTGTCTTCATGGGTCCAGATGAGTTGGGGTGGGCTCCGAGGGCCGTCCCCTGGTGTGGTGAAGCACAGAACTGATGTGTAGTAAGCAGTGAATTTCTTCAAGTTAGTTATATATCCATGGTGGATACCATGGAAATCGGGAGCAATGGTGACAGTAATCAGAGCCTCTGGAACATCCACTGGCCATGCGAGGAGCTGACAGAATAAATTAACAAAGTTTTTAAAACTATATTTCATCACTTTCAGTTGACTTAGCAAACATTGGAGAAGCATGGAGAGACACATAAATTCATATAGATGCCAAGATTAAGGTGACTCCCAATCTTATCAGAGAACTGGCGGTTTAATTTTGGAAACCATGACCTAGCAAAAGACACTATGCAAATGATGCTGTAATAACAGAATCCTGCAATAACTGTATGTCTAGTGAGAAAGATGAAGCTGGAGCTGGAGGGGGAGAAATTGTCAGTGTTTCTGCAATACAGTACAAGGGGTGTTCTGATTCTAGACAACTGGCCTTGCTGCTTTAGACAGAAATATCCCTAGGGAGAAGAGAGGTATGAATTCATTATGTTATCACTGCTTAGCAGAAATAACTCTTAAGAACACCCAGCTCCCTAATTATGAGTTCACCAGGCAGACTTCTGATCAATCATTTGATCTGAGAGGATCCACGCCCATCAGGTTGGCGTGCCATATGGCTGACCAGTCCTAGTTATTCATCCATTGGAAAGTAATAATTTTTTTCTGATATAATCTCTTTTTTAATTTAGTGAATAGGGTAAATAGGATAATACAGTAACTTTAGAAGTAGAAGGGATCCCAGAAGCCCCCTAGTTCAAATCCCTCATTTTACAGATGAGGGAACTAAAGCTTAGGAAGGTTGAATGACTTGCTCAAGGTCATTTAGCCAGTAAGTGTTGGAGGCAGGATTGAGTTCCAGATCTCCTGTCTTTGGGTCCAGCAATCTCCCCAATCTCCTAAACTTTGATCACTTCTCAGAATTATAAAATAAAATTCCTAAATACAGAAAAGCAATCCTGTACATGTGGTGAATTCTTCTGATAAGGCTCTAACTGAGCCAGCTGCCAACTTTGCATTAGAATGTAAGCTCCTCCAGGAACTTATTTGTATTCTCAGTGTTTAGCACACTGCCTGGCACATAGAAAGTACTTAGTGAATATCTTTTATTCATGCATTATAATTATTTCATTTCAAGACAATCAAACAGACCTCTTCTTCCAACCAAAGCCATGGATTACCTTGTATCCCTGGTTGATGCCATTAATGAACTGCTGGGGAGGAGGGTTCCACAGAAACTGGATAGTTGTGGAGTTCAGAGCTTCTGTTTGCACATTCTGTGGGGGAGCTGTGGGGACTGTTCCAAGGCAGCCATTGCAGACAGCAAAACAAATGGTGAAAAGGAAAATAAGGAAGAGAGATGAAATAGAAACTCTGAACTGCCATTCATGATTCACAGGAAGTCACAGCACTGAGAAAAGGAAACCATGATTTATGTTTTTGGAAGCTGACAGTAGCATTCAAGAGAAAGGTAATTGGGTTATATCTCATTTTCTCTTGGAGTTTCCCTTAATATATAGGATAGAAAGTGGGCTGGGTCTTGTTATTATTTTATAGGTGAACCTTTTGTAGAAGCTGGATAGCAAGTCAGTGTATTTTTTTTTCCTCTTTCCATTATCCAAAACTAAGGCTCACTTAAGAAATGCTTTTGGTTGGACAATGGTCATTTATAAACTAAATTATTCGATGTGCAGAAAAAGCTAAACAAAGAATCATAGATTTAGAATTAGAAGGAATCCTAGAATACATCAAGTTCTATTTTGTTATTTTACAGGGAAGGAAATTAAAGATTACACATATTAAGTTAGTCAAGGTCCTAAGATCATACAGTCATAGATATAGGAATAGAAGGGACGTCTAAGAGCATCTAGTCAAAAACTATCATTTTACATGGAAATAAACTGAGGACCAGACAGATTATGAGACTTGCCCAAGGTCACAGAGATAGAAAGAGATAATTGAGTTTGAACCTAGATATTTTGACTCCAAATCCAGTATTCTTTCCATATCAAACTGGTACGGTCATACACATGGATCTCTTACTAGATATAATTTCAAGGCTTCTTTTAAATCATATTTGAATCCTACAAATCACTAATTTAGGGTAGTCATTTTTAGATTGTCTTCTGTCCACCAGCCTTTAGCCCACTCAGCCCCCTCAGGAGATGAATGTAAGGCACTTAACTTTCTAAGAACCAGCAAAAAGGACACCAAAAGTTCTAAGGGTTTCAGGACAAGGGAAAAAAGAAGGGATTCCCTGTCATAGATTTACCTTCTTCTCAGGAGAGTCTCTCCTGGCACATGAGATGAAGATCATGGCCAAAGATCTCTATTGAAAAGTAATCTTCTGATATTAAAAAACCAACCAACCAAAAAAAAAAAAACAATTCACTTAAGTAAATCTTTTTTTACCATCTTTTAATTCCCATCTCTAAGGTACAGTGCTTTGCATGCAAGTGTATTCTTAACACATACATATTTGTTGAAATGAGTTAAATGTCAACATTCTCCCCGTAAAAACCCTAGCTTATTGGGCAGAAGGAAAAGATTAATCTCTCTCCAGAATTCCCAGGTACCTACCAATAAGAGTATTTCTCCCAAAGATTCGTTGTCCTTGGGTCAGCAGTTATATATAGGTAGTCTTTCTTAGACATAAGCAAAAAATGTCAAGGCATAACAAGTAAGACAGTTCTTCCATCTTAGGAGAAACACTACCTTTAGCATTCTTCTCTTGGAAGCCCTGCCCACTCATCACTACTACTGGATGGCATCCACCCAAAGGTTACCTTGTAATTAGTGAACCTTCTTTTGCTGAGCTCAATTTTTTCAAAAAGGAAAAAAAAAAGTTCAAAGCCATCATCAAATAACCAGGTTTTTTTTACAGTAGAGACTAGACTTCTGAAGGCTTTGTCCTTTGTTACAATATCGAACCAATGATAGCAAACCATGTTAATTGATGATACCTACAAATAAACATAATTTTGCCCCATAGGTGAAAACCTACGCGAAAAAGAGGGGCTATCTAGAATTCTATGGCTTCCTAGAAATGAAACTGATAAATTCTCTACCCAGGTGGGCAAAGAGCTATGCTTTAATGCAGGCTACATTAAAAAAAAAAAAAAAAAAAAAAAAAAACGATTGACATCAAAGCTGTAGACTCCAGCTGGTTCAGAATAAGGGAACACTAGGACATTTACTCCCCCTGATGATTAGCATTTAAAGTGTTGGCCTTTCACTCCATATCCCAAACTTCAGGCCTTTTAGTAATCTTAGAAGGTAAGAAATGCTATGCTCTTTTCTGTTTTTTTAAGGCTTAAAAAATCAATTTGCACTAGATAATTCCGTCACCACAATACCAAATGTGTTCTCAGTCTTAAATTCGACATAGCCTAAACCCGCTAGATGCTGTATCAATTCTTATGACAAGGGACAACATTTTTCTTTTCAAAAGCACTGAGCGTACCCTTGGAAAACACAATAATAATAAGTTAGTGATAAAAAAAAATAAAAATCTAAAGTCCAGAAATTCTATTAATGGGAACATACCCTGACAAGTATTATCAAAAACAAGAACAGAAAGCTATGTATGCTAAGATAATTGTTAGCAACATAATACATAATTTCAAAATACTGGAAAGAAATTGAGTGCTGAACAGTTAAAATGTTATATATACATGTATTGAGAGTCTATAATGTTAAGGCTGGTAATAATAATAATGATTCATATTATAGAAGACCTTTAAATGGAAAGTGTTGGAAAAGAGGAAAGTGCTTTATATATATTATCTCATCTAAGCATCACAATGTAGGTGTTATTGTCTTCATTTTATAGATATGGGTACGAAAACTTGGAGAAGTTATGTGACAGGTGTAAAGAGTACAAGAAAATCTGGAAATATCTTTATGGATTAATGCAAATTAAAAATGGCCAAAGTGGAAGAATGGACTTCATACTGATTATGACATGTAATAAGAAAAGTGCAAGAGAATGACTGAACAAATGAAGCACTTTAAAGGGAGTTTAGAGGAAATGAATACAAAATTGTTACACTACTTTAGAATCTGAAGTTAATTTAAATGTAAATAGTTATGAAGCAAGTTTAGTTGGATGTCCATTGTTAACTTTTAAATATCTGTATATTTTTTTCAGTCCACATCTGTGATTTCATCTGTGTAAGAACTCCTGGTATGTAAAGTCCTTCCACTAATGCCCATAGGAAAGTCTTAGACAGCTGACTGAAAGGGAAAGGACCTTCTCCATTGCTCGCCACATAGCTAGCATGAATCACAGGCAGAACTTGAAACCAGGCTTTCCTGACTCCAAGGCTGACTCTCTACACTACCTCATTTAACGAAAAACAATAGAAACAAAAACACTGAATTCTCCAAAGTAACAAACACACTAATTTTTTTTTTTTTTTTTTTACTGGGATAGTTTGCTGTTTCCTTCTTCAGCTTATTTTACAGAAGAATTGAGACAAACAAGAATAAATGACTTGCTTAACTAGGCAGTATCTAAGGCCACATTTGAACTCAGGAAGATGAGTCTTCCTGATTCCAGATCTAGTGCTCTATCCTTTGCACCATATCGCTGCCTCCAAAGCAATATTCAATAGCAAGAATTTCCCATTCTCCATCTCTTTCCCCACATCCCCTTTCTCCACTGGGGAAACATTTTCTGATCTAATAAATGGATATTGTTTGTTGAATATGAATATTACCTACATAAAGTACGGATTTGCCTTTGGTGTGACTATCATAAGAATCTGTCTTTTCTAGACTCAAGACACATATAGACACACTATTCTTTGAATGGGGGCTATGTTTACTCAACTTCTTGATGCTGTTGGTTTTGCCTTAGGGATTACAATGTGTTCTGAAATTCCCTACATTTCTACTATTTAGAACTTACTTTCTTACCAGAAAATTCATGCCTTGATTTTATCTGAATGTCATAAAAAACTTCTTGGTTTAGAAGACCAAAGAGAAAACTTCCTGAGTCAATGTTTAACTTTCAAGAGGTTATCTAATCTGTGTTAAAAAAAAAAAAAAAAGCTATTTTGGGGAGAAAAAAAGACAATCTCTAAAACATACAAAGCCCTTTGGCTTTCCCATAAAAATGTGCAAATTAATTATTTGTAAATTAGATAATTTTTTTCATCATATAGACACTAAAAAATAGACAGAAAAATATAGTAGGTCTACAAATTCAGATACTTGGGTTCCAGTCCCATCTCTATGACTGACTAGCTTTGTGACCTTGGGGTAATTCATTTTCCCCTTCTGGAGCTCAATTTCATATCAATAAAATAAAGAGATTAATCTGCATAATCTTTAAGGCCCCTTTCTTTTTGGAATCTGTATCATCTGGCATGGTCCTTAGTTTTAAGGAAAATGAAGGAAAATTCTTTTATGGTTTTTAAAAGTTTCAAAAGCTTATAAACCTACTAGGGAAAACTAAGACATTTTTTCCTCATGGGAAAAAATGCTAAGATAAAATAATATATAGGCCTAGTAATATTCACAGTACCCAAATTTATAGCAATTTTATTTTCATACAGATGAAGGACTGAATTTGGGTAAAAATATGAAAGAAAAGGATCATAGGATTCAGATTTGGAAGGGATAGTAACACTATGTAATTCAAATACTTATTTTATTGCTGAGGAAACTGAGGCCTAGTAAAGTTATAGGATTTTCCGAAAGATTATTCAAGTAGTAATTAAGAGCTAGGATTCAAAACCCATGTTCCTCTAACTCTATTCAAGTCCAGTCTTATCATAGACTCTGGTAGCTCATTCTTCTTGTTATTTGCTGGACTGTTTTGTTAACGCAGCTTTAAATTTCAGATATGAATAGGGTAACCAATTTTTCTACATGGAATTTGGAGACATATCTATCATCATCATCATTATTATCTTTATTATCATTGGGCAGCTAGGTATTGCTATGGATAGAGTACTGAGCCTGGGGTCAGGAAGACTCATTCTGGAGGTCAAAGCTAGCCTCATGACACTTAATAGCTGTGTGATTTGGGTAAGTCATTTAACCCCATTTGTCTTAATTTCTCCATCTCTTAAATGAGCTGGAGATGGAAATGTCAAATCACTCCAGTATCTTTGCCAAGAAAAATGCTAATGGGATTATGAAGATTTAGACACAACTGAAAAAATGGCTGAACAACAATAACCTATCAGCAATTCGATTTTTATTTATTCTTCCACTCAGATACCTTATCATAACTTGGAGGTGATTTTGAGTTCTTAAAAGTTATATCAATTTTTTATTGTAACTTCTAACAAGTTCTACTATGCTGGAATGGTCTTGGAGTTCAGGCCTGAGGATAGAATTGTAGTGACTGTTATTTATTGTTTTTTAAAGCAAAATATGGGACAACTCTAATCAATCAGTTAATTAACAAACATTTACTAAGCACCTACTATTTGCACTGTGCTAGGGCTGGGGATACAAAGACAAAAATGAAAATCTCCCTGCTTTCAGGGTGTAGAAGGTCTTTTAAATGACCCCAAATTGCTTCACTATAAATTCCATCCATGAATTATATTGGGTAAAACAATACAAGAGAAAAGTCACTTTGTTCCTGCTTTACAAAGCAGTCCTTGAAATAGGTAAAGATAACTGTCATTTATTTGTCTGCTCCTCTACCAGACAAATATCCTCATTTCTCAACTGTTCATCATGTAAAAATTTCTAGTTCTTACTACTCGGTTTGACCTCTTTTGAACACTTTAATTTTTCAATATTTTTCTTAAAGTATAAAGTTTAATACTGGGCACAATTCTCAAAATATGGCTGGACTATCACCAAGTACAGTGAGACTGTTAACTTCCTCAATCTGGAAACTATTCTTTTAATGCAACTGGAAATTTTGAGTGTTCAATAGCTATCTCAAACTACTAACTGATATGCAATTTGTGATTTTTAAAAATGATTCTCAGATATGTGTCATATGTTTGGTTTTGTGTTATCTCCAAAATCTGTCAAAAGTTATTATGTCCTCTTTCAAATAATTTTTTAAATTATCTTATTCATGCCTCACAACCAGTCTGAGATGTATGTAATATTATTATTCTCATTTTACTGTTGAGGAAACTGAGGCAAACAAAAGTTAAGTGACTTGCTCAAGGGCATACACAGGCTAGATTTGAACTCAAATATTCCTAATACCACACTGCCATTAGTTGCCTCTTAGGATAGTTAAGAGTAAAATCCTGTTGTATGCCAATGTAGATCACACTCTAAGATGGCATTAATCTATTAAACATTCAGTGCAAATATTCAATCACTTACAAAATTCATCTGCAAAATTTAACTGCACTGTCACCCTACCAACATTTCTTCAGCTTATTCACAAAGTATTTCATGAAAGACTATCATATCTTGCTAAAATATGTGTCATATATTCCTCTGATCAGTTTGGTAACTTTGGTTCAGTAAAGGAAATGAAGTTAGTTTGAACTAGCTTATTCTTAGTGAACCTATAATAGTTCCTAGGCTCGTAGTTATCACTACAATCATGACTCATGAATTTGTATATTTGTGGCTATTGACCTTAGGTTTATTTTTATTCTGTAGTTTTTAGAATTAATCCTTTTTCTCTTTTTGAAAAGTGTGAATATTTACCAATATCTAGTCCTATGATGACTTCTCCATTCTTCTCAGTTTCTGAAAAATTACTCTCAATGGATTCATAATCAAATCTTACTTCAGTTAAAGTATAATGAATTCTGCCCCAGCCCCTTACCTTTATTCTGTATGTGTTTCCCTGCATCAAATGTTTTTCTTGTAAAAACACATGATAGGATTCTGGTTTTTAATCAACTCTGTTATGTACTTCTGTTTTATTGGTGAATTCATCCTGTTCATAGTTATTCTTACCAACTATATATTCCCCTCCATCTTAATTACTCTTTTGTTACTGATCTTTCTTTCTCCTTTCACTCTATCCCTCCTGACAATTGTTTTGCTTTTAATCACCATGCCCCATTTTCCCCTTCCCATCCGTTATCCATCCACCTTGTCTTATTCCCCTCTACTTCTCTATTAGGTAAGATAAGTTCTATATCCAAATGAATATGGTTGTTATGTCCTCCCTGAGCCAATTCTGATGAGAGTAAGGTATAAGCCATTGCCATCCCTATTCTCCCCTCCACCATAATAAATTTTTGTTGTTTTTTTTTTTTTTTTTTAAACCCTTATCTTCTGTCTTGGAGTCAATACTGTGTACTGGTTCTAAGGCAGAAGAGTGGTAAGGGCTAGGCAATAGGGGTCAAGTGACTTTCCCAGGGTCACACAGCTGGGAAGTGTCAGGTCACATTTGAACCTAGGACCTCCTGTCTCTAGGCTTTGGCTCTCAATCCACTGAGCTACCCAGCTTCCCCCTCCAAAATAAATTTTTTGTGCCACTTTAGGTGAGATAATTTGCCACCTCTCCCTTCCCATTTCTCTCCATTCAATCCTCTTTTTCACCCTTTGATTTTATTTTTGCATATCATATCATCCTAATTATCTTATTCCCACACTCTCTGACTATGTATATGCCTTCTAACTGCTCTAATAATGATGAAAATTTTGTTATAAATATCATGTTTCCATGTAGGAATATAGAGTTTGACCTTAATGAATCCCTTAAATTTTCTCTTTTTATTTCTCTTTTTATGCTTCTCTTGAGTCTTGTATTTGAACATCAAATTTTTTGTTTAGGTCTGATGTTCTCATCAGGTATGCTTGGAAATCTTCTACTTAATTAAATGACTTTTTCCCCTGTGAAAAAATATACTTAGTTTTGCTGGGTAGGTGATTCTGGGTTGTAAACTGTGATAATGAGATTAAATCTACCTTGCTCATTCTCAAATCTAATCACCAAAAGTGTAAACAGCTCCACTTAATTCACAAGTTGGGAGGTCTGTGACCCACATGTGCTAGAGTGAGAGACAAATCAAAATTTACTGACTGCTTCCTTGGCAGTCCTAAGAAAAGCATCTGTTGTGATTGGACATGTAAACTAAGAGGAAGGCACAGGAAGTGATGAAAGAAATGACCTGGATAAATTAAGACAACTTCCGGGGCTCACCCCTTTTTGGCTTTCTTCTCCTTTGTGTCTTGGACCTGAAGGAATTCTTCTTGTTTGTGACTTGGACCTGGAGGAGTGCTAGACCTGGGACCTTGAGTCATTGGTGAGACTGTTCTTAAATCTTTCCCTTACGTGGTGAGTAAAGAAGGCTGACTGACTACCTTAACTTCCCTGGAGGTACTAGCTTCTGGAAGGCTCCCTTGATTGGGAGAGCCCCATGGCTAAACCCCTTGCTAACTGACTTTTAGACTCCCTGGCTGGGCCTTTGGAGCCCTGCTGGAGTAAAGCCCAGACTTGAATACAAATCTAGTTCACTAAGTTAGATCTCTTACTCTACCCTCTTCTCATCTCTCTACTTCCACTCTCCCCTATATTTTGTTAATAAATTACTAAAATCATCTTAGGAATTGGTATTTATTCAGTTCCTTGGTGACCACACCTTTAAATATTAAAATATAAAATCAAAAAAAACCCTTTTCCGTCTTACAAAACCTAGTTTGTCTTCCAGAATATCATATTCTAAGCCTTTCAGTCCTTTCATGTGGAAGCTGCTAAGTCCTGTGTAATCTTGACATTGGCTCTATGACATTTGAATAGTTTCTTTTTAGCTGCTTGCAGTATTTTCTTCTTAACCTGAGAGGTTTTGATTTTGGCTTATAATATACCTGTGAGTTGTCATTTGGAGATTTAATTCAGGAGGTGATTGGAAGATTCTTTAAATTTCTATTTTACTCTATTGTTCAAGAATCAGGGCAATTTTCTTTGATAATTTCTTATAATACATTGTCTAGGCTGTTCTTTCTTTTCTTATCATGGCTTTCAGGTAGTCTGATAATTTTTAAATTGTTTCTCTTGAATCTATTTTCCAGTCAGTTTTTTTTTCAATGAGATATTTCATGATTTCTTCTAATTTTTTATTCCTTTTAATTTTGTTTTGTTGAATTTAATTTGTTGAATTTAATTTAATTATTGTTTCTTGATGTCTCATTAAGTCATTAGCTTCTAGTTGCCCAATTCTAAGTTTTAAAAAGTGATTTTCTCTTCTGAGCTTTTGAATCATTTTTTTCCCAGTTGGTCAATTCTGCTTTGCATTGCTTTCATTTCTCTTCTCCATTTTTTCTTTACTACTGTTAAATGTGTTTTGAAATCCTTTTTGAGATCTTCCAGAGCCTGAGACCAATTCATATTTTTCTGTGAAGTTTGGTGTGTAGCTTCTTTGATCTCACTGTCCCCTTATGAGTCTGTGCCTTGCTCTTCGTTTCCATAATAATTTTCTAAGGTTAGGTTATTGTAGTTGTTGTTTTGATGTTTACTTGTTTCCCCATCTTTTTTCTTGACTTTTGCTTTTATCTTAAAGGTAAGCTCTGTTCTCAAGGCATAGGGGGGCACTCTTTCAAACTTCAGTTTTTCATTGTTGCTACCCTTAACTCTAGTTTGGAGTTTCTGCAAGTTTCAGTTCTTCCAAGGTGGTATGATGGCTTGTGGGCTGAGAGCTCTGAAAGCCACCTTCCATTGCTGATTGTCTCCCCAACTCTGGGACTACTTATGGCTTTTAGGACTCAGAGCATTGTGAGCTCCCTTGTGCTGGAGCTCAGTGCCTAACCTCAGCCTTGGGCAGGGGTTTCAGGTCTCACTCTGGGTTGACACTGGTCAGGGTCACTGTGGACTATTTTGTGCTGGGTTCAAAGCCTCACTGACTACTTGGACAAGGGCTCTGGGGCCTCCCCTTGGACTCACATCAGGTAGGTGCACTGCTGATTGACTTGTGCTGGGATTTAGGGCCTGACTGCAGCCTTTGACAGGGGCTCTGGGCCTCTCTTTAGGCTTGCAAAGGCCAAGCAAGTAGACTGCCTTGCATCAATGCTTGGGTCCTTGTTGTATGCTTGCACTAGTGCTTGGAACTTCAAGGGGATGCTCTGCTGTTGGCTTAGACAGGGTCTTGGAGACTGGAAGTTGGCTTGGGCCCAGGTTGAGAAAATGGAACAGTAGATATGGGATGAGGGGTAGGGATTGCTGTTGGCTTATACTAGTATTCCTTGGTGCAAACTCACTGCAGGTTGTGTGGCCTGCTGTGGTTTGTGCTTCCCTCTCACCCCAGTAAATCAGACCTTCTCTGGTACCTTTCAAGTTTTTTTCTGCAGGAAAACTGCTTCACTCTGCCTCTTTGTTGGTTCTATAACTCTAGTAGTTGTTTTGAAGCATTATTTTAAAATTGATTTTAAAGGATCCTCAAAGTGGTTCAAGATTTTCCTGTTATTCTTACTGACCACATGGTTTGGGAATTTTGACTTGAGATGATCATGATACATGTATAACCCAATGGAATTGTTTGTCAGCTACAAGATGGGGGAGGGAAGATGGGAGGGAAAGAATATGAATCATATAACCATGGCAAAATATCCTTAATTAATTAATTAATTAATTTTTTAAAAAAGAAGGAAAATATGAAGAATAATGATGAGAAAAGGAGAAAAGGGTGAGGAAAAAGAAGGAAAAGAGAAAAGCAAAGTTTCAGATTCAACTGTTATATAGCTTATACTTACAAAGAATTATACTTTACTTTTCTTTTACGCTTCTACAAATTAATAAAGGTCTTTTTGGTTTGGGATAAAAAAAAAAAAGATTTCCCTGCTACAATCTTGACTCCCACAATCAAATTTTTAAGCTGTTTATGTATATTGGGATATAATCTTAATGGGTTGAAAGATTTCAACTTACTTAAAACTGCTAAATACACTCTTACTGTTTTTTCTACTATCCTGGGTTTCAAGTACTTCTTGAAAATAATTTATTTTTCCTTTTATTATGTGAAGACAAATCTCAATGATGTGGCAGACAAAAGTAAAATAGAATGTATTACTTTCTCTTTAATTCAAGTTAACTTTACACCAACTTTGCTAAGAGCTTATATAGCTGACTTTCAAAAAAATCAGTAAATAGAATGGAGATTCTAAATTCTAAAAGTTCAAGAATGAATAAGTATTAGTTATTGAAAGCAAGTGATTTTTCAAAAGAAATTTCTCAAAGAAATGGAGAAAGATAGAATGGCCACTCAAAAGTGTAAAAAGGTAGAGGGATTATTTAAAAAAAAACAACTTTTACCTTCTGTCACAGTCTTAATTCTAAAACAAAAGAGCATTAAGGGCTTAGTGATTAGGGTTAAGTGACTTGCCCCAGGTCACACAGCTAGGAAGTGAGTGAGGTCAGATTTTAATCCAGGTCTTCCCAACTCCTGGCCTGTGACTATCTACTGTGCTACCTAGTTGCCCCATATTTTAATAATGAGGAAACCAGAGCATGTTTGCAGATATGTGGGGGAAAGTCAACGTTAAGGATAAGATGAACCCTGACAAGTGAAAGGATGACTAATCACCAAGGTCCTTGAAAAACTAATTGTGGATATACTTAAGAAGTTCATCTAGAGTCCTACTCTTTTCTATCTAAACTCTCTCACTTGGTGATTTTTTTAGTTACCATGTGTTTAATTATCAACTCTATGAAAATGACTTCCAGGTCTGTATATCCAGCCCAATCTCTCCCCTGAACACCATCACAAACTCTTAGATTAAACCTTCTGAACTGGATGTCCTGTAGGCACCTTAAATTCATCAAGCCCCAAACTGAACTTCCTCTCAAAACACTCCCTATTTCTGTTGAATGCACCTTTATCTTTCTAGTCAATCCACAGTTCAAAACCACAGTGTCTATTTAAGTGACTCTTCATTCTTACTCTACATATTAGATTAATTGTCAAATATTGTGATTCCTATCTCTTCTACATCTCTTGAATATTCTTCCTCTCAATAATACAGTCTCTGTCTTTGTTCAGGCCCTTATTGTTTGTTGTTGGCACTGCTGTAGTAGCTTCCTACTTTTCTCACACCTCTAGTCTTTTCCTACTCAAATCAAACTTCCACATAATGACCAAGGTGATTTTATCTAAGGCACAGGTCTTATGGTATCATTTCCCCAACCAATATACTCCAGTGGCTTCCCTCTGATCTCTAAGATCATTTCACTGACATTTGCAACTTGGCCCTATCCTGTTTTTTCAACTTTATTATATGTTACTCCCTCCATGCACTCTATAGCTTACCCATAATTGTTCTTTTTTTCTTTAAAATTTTCTTTTTTGAAATTAGCAAACTTTTTGCTCATGTCCCCTTTTTCTATGCTTCCACTAAAATTTCAATTAAGGCAAAAAAAAAAAAAAAAACACTTCAGCCCCAAACCCCTAAAACGTAGCCCTCAATACATAGCTGTGGGCTGGGGAACCAAATTCCTACATTAGACATATATGAAAATGTATCTTTCATCATTTTAAGTTCATCACCTCAAGTGAATAGTGTGTCTCATTTTTTTACATCCATAGTTTATCATTGCATTTGTAAGAATTCTAACTTCTATGAGAGTTGTTATTCTTTATAATGTTATCATATAATTTTTCTCCTAGTTCTGATCATTTTGCTTCACATCAGTTGAAAGAGGTATTCACAATTTACTCTAAAATTGTCCATTTAATCATTTCTTGGGTCATAAAAATATTACATTACATTCATATACCACAATTTGTCCTGTTGAGTTGTTTCAGTCATGCCAGACTCTTTGTGACCCCATTTTGGGGTTTTCTTGGCAAACATACTGGAGTGATTTGCCATTTTCTTTTCCAGCTCATTTTACAGGTAAAAAAAACTGAGGCAAACAGGGTTAAGTGACTTGCCCAGGGTCACATAGCTGGTAAATATCTGAGGCCAGATTTGAACTCATAAAAATGTCTTCCTGATTGTAAGCTCATTCAGTTTATCCACTGAGCCACCTCATTGCCCAACAATTTGGGTATCTGTTCCCCAATAACATGCATCCTTAGTTTCTAATTTGGAGATACCATGAAAAGAGCTATTATAAATATTTTTTTTATATATTGATCTTTTTCTTCTTTCTTTGGTTTCTTTGAGATATAACCCTAGCAGTAGAGTAACTGAGTCAAAAGTTAGGGACAATTTGGTAACTTTTTAGGTGTAGTTCCATATTGATTTCCAAAATGGCTGGACCATTTTATAGCTGCACTAACAGTACATTAATATATACGCCAACTGGCCTTCTTTGAGTTCTTCACACATAATACTTCATCTCCTGTCTCTTTGTTTTTATACTGGCCATTACACTTGCCTAAGGTACACTCCCTCCTTAACTAACAGACTTCTTGGAATCTCTGTTTTCTTTCAAAACTCAGTCCCAACATCACCTTTTGCAGAAGGCCTTTCCTGATTCTTCCCAGATGCTAGTGCTTCTCTATTAAGGGTTACCTCATCTCTCTTGTATACTCCTATAAAGGGGCATGTTCTTTCCTTGGTTAGAATGTATACTTTATGAAGGCCTGGATTGTGTCAGTTTTGTCTCTGTCTGTCCAGTGATGGGCACAATTATTTGGTACATTGTTGTCCTTAATAAATACATGTTTTCTATTTACTTGCTTCATGAGGTTTTTAAAATTCTATATGTGATATGTGTTTTTGCCATGGAATGGGGAATATGAAAATAGGTGTTATAGAAAACATTGGTATAACCTATGCCAGACTTTTTATTTATCACCTTGGGGAAGGGGCAAGGAGGGAAGGAGGGAAAGAGAGAATCTGAATCACAAAATGTCTACACATAATTAAAAAAAAAAAAGAAAAGAAAAAATTATAAAATGCTGTTTGACATACTAATGGAGGATATAGGGGGATATAGGATAGAGGGCACACAAGTATACAGCTTCCCTAAAGGCTCAGCTAAAATCTTGTCTTCAGCAAGAAGCTTTTCCCAGTTCCCCTTTAATTCTAGTGCCTTCTCTTGGTTATTATCTCATATTTATCTTGTTTATATGTTATTTGTACAGAGTTGTTTCCATATTCTCTCCCCCATCAGATTGTGAGCTTCTTGAAGGCTGGCGCAATCTCTTCCATTCTTTGGATGCCCTGTGCTTAGCAGGGCCTGGCACATACCAGGCACTTAAGGAATGATTGTTGACTTATTTGGGAGCCAGAATCTTGGCTCTTCTATATATTGTCTGTGTGGCCTGAAACCTGAGACAAAGCCATGAACCTCTTTGGGACTCATTCTCCTCATCTGGAAAATCAAATCTACATCCTATTTCCTTCTTGCAGGGAAGGGGATAGAAAGAAGAACTGAATCTGTGCATTTTTATTAGTATTAGGACTCCTACTGAGGAAACTTCCTTTACCAATTTAGACTGGCAACTTCTTCAAGATCATCTGGGGGAACTGAGAAGTTAAGTTCAGATAGTCATAAGTGTTTAGCTGCCGCTTGAGTTCAGCCTTCTTCAATTTAAGGCCAGTTTATTATCTAGTACTTCCTTAACTCCTCGGCGAGACAAATAATATCACCTCACAGACTAATGCAAAATACTATTTATTATGAAACTGATCACATAATCATGAGTAGGTTGATCCCCATATATCAGAAATGATCTTTCCTTTCTCTAATCTTATAATATTTTTTGTACTTGATAATGTTGCTAACGTATTTAATTATGAATTATATTAATTTCATATTTAGATATGAAAATATACAAATAAACAAATGTATCTATTTGACCAGGCCTAAAATAGTCTTTGGTTTCTAGCATTTTTCTTCTTTCCCTTTCTCCTTTTCCCCTTCATTTCCTCCCTCTCTCCTTCCCTTTCTCTGTCTCTTTTTCTCTTCCTTTTTCTTTCTCTTTCTTTCTTTCTCTCTCACTTTTTTTTCTCTCTCTCTCTCTCTCCCTTCCTTCTTTCCTCTCTTCCTCTCTCCTTTCCTCTCTCTCTCTCTCTCTCTCTCTCTCTCTCTCTCTCTCTCTCTCTCTCTCTCTCTCTCTCTCTCTC
>NC_058130.1:207385047-207537143 GCF_016433145.1 Gracilinanus agilis
CTCTCTCTCTCTCTCTCTCTCTCTCTCTCTCTCTCTCTCTCTCTCTCTCTCTCTCTCTCTCTCTCTCTCCTCCTTTACCTTCTTAGTATCAATTCTAAGATAGAAGAGCAGCAAGGACTTGGCAATTAAGGTTAAGTGACTTGCCCAGGGTTACAAAGCTAATAAGTCTCTAAAGCCAAATTTAAACCCAAGTCATCCTGACTCCAGGTCTGGCTCTCTAGCTACTGTGCTACCTACCTGCTCCTTTTGCATTCTTCTGAATATTCATGATTTTAGATGTGGGTGTTCTGAGAGACACTGGGATAAGATCAAAACAAAATTATGATTTTTATGTATTGCTAACACTGTGGCCCATGAAACCTGACAGATATTAATTCATCCATTTTTCAAAATAGAGGAAAGTTGAGGGGTAGCTGGGTAGCTCAGTGGATTGAGAATCAGGCCTAGAGACAGGAGGTCCTAGGTTCAAATCTGGCCTCAGACACTTCCTAGCTGTGTGACCCTGAGCAAGTCACTTGACCCCCATTGCCCACCCTTACCACTCTTCCACCTAGGAGCCAATACACAGAAGTTAAGGGTTTAAAAAAAATAGAGGAAAGTTGAGCTCATAATTAATATATACAATCATAATTAATTAGAAAAATTATTAATGGCACATCATTAAGTGCATATACAAAATAAAATTTGTGCATGAAATAGAGTATTATCTTTAATTCCAAAGTTAAATGCTGTGGCTCTGATTCTCTGTTTCTTTGGCCAGCTAGATTCATTAGATTACTTTGACTACAACACAGATTTCTAAGACATCATTAAAATAAAACGTCTTTTACAAATAAGCTTCAATACTTCTTATAATTCAGATTTTAAAAAATAATCAACATTCAAAACATCTGCTTTTCTGTGTGTTTTACAAAACAAGTTGTTTTTTCTTGAGATGTGCCGGAATCCCGGGGAAGGAGACTTTCAGATAGTTTTCATGAGCTGGGATGGCACACAGGTGCAAAGCAAGTCAGAGCAAGAACATTTTTTCACCTATTAGCACCTCATTAACCCAGTGCTGACAGATCCTGGATAGGTTAGTGAAGTGATAATGGAAGAGAGACATAGTTTAGTTGAAGTTGATTTTTTTTTTCCCAAGGGTGTTTGAAATTTCCTCCTCCAAAACTGGAACAACAGCATGGGGAATATTGGATTTTTAAAGAGCAGGACAGCCCCTTCTTACAGAGTCTGTGTCCCTCTTTCTTCCCCCAGTATTCTCTCTTCTCCATTGTTTTCCATAGTTCTTTATATACACATGGTTGGACCCATGATTTCGTTGGTATAATGAACTTCAAGTGTGGAAACCTCCTATGTTGATGCAATTCAGCACCTCCTGTGCAACATTATATGTAGTATAACACATATATTATAATAATATAATATTATTACATATTATATTAATATTATAATAACAATATTAACTAGCTAGTCAGCTAGCATTTCTATAGCAGCTTTAAGACTTTTGGAGTCCTGTATTATGTTATCCTATTTGAGCTTTGTAATAACCTTAAGGTTTTTATGTGAAATAGCTATTATTATTATCCCCACTTTACAGATGCGGAAACTGAGGTTAGGAGAGGTTAAACCCAGGGTTGCATAGCTAGAAAATATGAGCCCCTCACATCAAGACTAGCCCTCTATCCACTGGGCCTGGTACACTGAACCTTGTCAAAGTCAGCACGTGCCAGAGGCGGGACTTGAACCTGGGGCATCTTGACGCCATGGCTGAGTCCATGCCAGATTCCTCTTGTTATACTATGATCCTAAAATATGATCGTATCTTTAAGTGTTTATATTATATATAATTGTAGTGAATCTATGTGGATTCTTTTCTTCTTTTTTTTTTTTCAAATATACTATCGACTAGGATTACCAGCCTGCCTAAGGGGTAAATATCATTTCTGTTCATTTTGGCGCTCTCCCTTCCCACTTATGCTCCAACTATAAGTATGAACATTAGCTCATTAGCAAGCCTCGTGCATATCGCTTTTTATCTGCCAGTCCCAGGTTCATTGCCTTCATTTAGGTCCACTGCTACTGCCTCCAGTTATCTAAGATGCTAAGTAGCATATCATCTGATCCCGCTGTGTCACTTTCATGTAGGTCATTCCATGACTTTCTTTCCCAGGGTGCCATGCAGCTGTTGCTTCTCCATTTCCAGCTGGGGGTGGGGATGGGGGTCAACATTTCTCTCTTAAGAAGAAAGCTGAAGCCTGGCTAATGAGCAGGTCCAGCTCAAACGCTAGAATCCAAAAAGAATTGCAGTGCATGGATTTTATCAAGTATGTATGAAGTGCCCATGTGCAAAGCCCTAATGAGGAATTGTTTTGTTGTTCAGGCCTGCCGACTCCTCGTGTACCTGGGGAGAATCTCGCTGGGGGAGGGGAAGCAGGGAGTGGAGGGGAGGCCATTCTCTTCGTGTTGGGTGGACAGTTAGTCCTGCCCTCCAAAGAGCCTGTTCCCATGGGACTTGGAGCAGAGGGAGGCACGTACAATGGACGTGGGGCCTTTGGGGTGGGAGCCCGACTCCTCAGATGATGTTTCCCTCAGGTAAGGCTGTGGCCAAACCGTGCTCGTTACGACTCTGCCCGTGTGTGTAAAATATGTGTAAAAAGAATCTTCTTACGGTTCAAATAGCAACAGAGAAAGGGGAAATGGTAAAAGGAAAAGACAGAGCATTTGTTTTAACAGAGGGATTAAACTTTTAGAGAGCCAAAGAAGTATCATAGGGGAAGGGGAAAGAACAAGGGATGGGCTGGTACGCTGGAAGAAGCATCAGCTTTGGAGGCAGAGGACCTTAGTTCGAATTCTGCCTCTGATGCTTCCTGTGAGACCATGGGCAAATCATTTAACTTCTCTCACCCTCAGTTTCCTCCTCTTTAAGAAAGGTAGTTGGACTGGAGCTTCTTAAGTCCCTTCTCGTTCTAAAATCTATGAGGAAAAGTATCAGCACTGGACCGACATTCCCTTTGTCCTCTGACAGAAGTCATGGAGCCACTAAAGGCTGAGCACAAAAGTGCATCTTTATTTAGAAGGCAATTGACAACCAGAGGACCTATGTCAACCCTCCAGGGAGTTTGTGATCTCTACCCAGGCGGGCATCTCCTCCATCAGTGCTGACTGTAACCTACATAGGCCTTTCATACGGTGCAAATGTCTTCATCCCATCGTTACGGTCTATCCCTGTAACTTGTAGTATGGCAGCCTGACTCCATGTGGCTTGTCAATTCCTCCAGACATTTTTGGGTTTAGTACTTTTCAATGTGATTGAATGCAATTGAGAAAACACTTTAAAATGTCTGTATGTGGGGCAGCTGGGTAGCTCAGTGGATTGAGAGTCAGGCCTAGACACGGGAGGTCCTGGGTTCAAATCCGGCCTCAGACACTTCCCAGCTGTGTGACCCTGGGCAAGTCACTTGACCCCCATTGCCTACCCTTACCACTCTTCCACCTAGGAGCCAATACACAGAAGTTAAGGGTTTAAAAAAAATTAAAATGTCTGTATGTGCAAGATGTTATGCTAGGCATTAGGGAAGCAAAGAAGGATAGAAGCACACACCCTGCTCTCAAAGAGTCTACAGTTTAACATGGGGAAAAGGTATGGACACAAATAACTATGATACAGAAAAGTGACGACCAGAAAATGAACCTTGACAAATTGGAGAAGGGATTTCAATGAAGGGATAGTCAGAACATGATTTATGGTTGGGGCAGCTCCAGAGTTGAGTTTCAAAAGAAGAGATGAACTTGAATACATGGTGAAGGGCATTTCAGGCATGGGGATTGTGTGAGCAAATATATGATGACTGGAATAAAGATGTACTCAGATCAAGGCTAGGGAAGAATCCAGATCTGCTGGAATGTAGAAAATTGTGGGGCAGCTAGGTGGCACAGTAAATAAAATGCCAGGTCTGGAGTCAGAAAGACTCCTCTTTCTGAGTTCAAATCTGGCCTCAGATACTTACTAGCCCTGGTCAGGTCACTTAACCCTACTTGCCTCAGTTCCTTATCTGCCTAACAAGCAGGGGAAGGAAATGGCAAACCATTCTATGTCTTTCTCAAGAAAACCCCAAGATATGGTTGGGGATGCTGACTTTAAATGATCACTATTGCAAATGTTAATAATATGGAAATAGGTTTTGAATAATGACACATGTAAAACCCAGTGGATCCAGGAGAGGGGAGGGAGGAGGGGAGGGAAAGAATGTGAATCATGTAACCATGGGAAAAGATTCCAAAATAAATAAATAAATAATTTTAAAAGAAAGGTAATAGCCAGTGTTCTAGCCATCCAAAAAAAAAAAAAAAAGCAAAACCAAATGGGGTCACAAAAAGTTGGACACAATTGAAAATGACCAACAAACAACTAAAAGAATAAATGTGGAGGAAAAGTATAAGGGGAATTAGGAATATAGGTTAGAACAAGATCTAGGAGACCCTTGAATACCAAGACTGGAGCTGAAACATTATTTGGAAGGCAATGGGGAGTCAATGAAGGTTTATGTGTGTGCCAGTATGTATCTGTGTAGGAGTGGTATATGTAAGTCTATACAAACACAATTACTTCTCTTCTCTCTGGCATAATATGCAAAATCTATATCCCAGAATTCTTATTTGACTCCAACAGTGTTTGAGCTTCAGGTTGAGGGTAGGAGACTGATGTATTCTGTACTTCAAAGTATGCCCTTTGGGGGAGAGACACAAGGTCATTTTTAATGTAGTACCTCTGCTTCTGCAACTGGATTACTGCCATTTTAGTCAAAAATGAATGAGAAATACAATCTTAGAATCTCTACCTATTTCTAAATTATGTCCAAATTTTAAACTATTTCAAAGGGATGTAGCTTGGTATAGTGAATTGGGGCCAGCCTTGGGGTGCAGTCTTGTGTCTAATACCTACTGGCTAGTCAAGTCCCTTGACCACTCAGTGCTCCAGGCAATATTCTAAGATTATAAATTACAAATGAGTTGTACATCTTTATTGGTGGAGAGAATTTCCAGACCAGTTTTCCCCACTGATGAAATCAAAGGTCCAGAAAAAAATAACAAAAGAAATTATGGTAATTGCTCATCTAGGCTGCATCTAGAAACTAAAAACAATCTTCTGTACAGAGTGGAAAATAGCAAGCCACATTTTTGTAAGTTATTTGATAGTTAGATTTAAGGGCACACTTAATGATGCATGTCTCCCATTTCTACTTTTTGTTTAGCTCTTTCCCATGCAGCTTGAGGAAACTGCACAGAATGCAGAGCATTGCCCTATTGCACAGGTAGAAGCTGAAGCCTAAGAAGTCTTTCAGGATTAAGGCATATGATTTTTGTTCAATGTCATTTGTGCCACAATGAGAATTTCCCAAGAGGGTGTAAGAATGGTGCTTATAAACAGAGCTTTCATTTATAATGCTTAATCTAGGAAACCTTTCAAAGCCCAAGTAAACGTTTAGGGACTTTTTACTAATGTTTTGGAAATTTGGATAACCAAATGTTTTTTTTTCATTTCTTTTTAAATATGAAATATTTCTCTTTCATTAGAAGGTAATGTTCTGAAACCAGAATAAATCATGATAGCACAAAAATACCTGTTACACAAAGAAAAACGATCAAGAAACATGACCAGAAAAAATAAAAATCTTGCTGTGCTCAAAATGATGATTTATGGTATAATTTATCTTTGGACCCTTTATAGAAAATCAACATCTGCATCTTAATGAATGCATTGAAGAGATGGATAGAATACGTTTACTAATGTATGATGGCTTATTTTAGTGTAGAACCATAACACATTCTATGTTTGTATTCATATGGTAGAGCATTACACCCTCAGTTTCTCAGGCAATCTCAAAGGCAATCCTTCTGGCTGTGATGAAGTTATAGCCTTCTATTAATACTTGGACAAGTTTAAACAAAAATTTGTGAACCTCACACTAAATCTGCATCATGGGGGAGTGAAGGGGGAAGAACCAAGAGAACAATTTATACAGTAACAAAAATATTGTAAAAAAGTCAGCTTTGAAAGACATAAGGATTCTGATCAAGGCAAAGTTCAATCACAACTCCAGAGAACCAGTGATGAAACATGCCACCCACCTCCTGACAGACAGATGATAGACTCAGGGCGAAGAATGAGATATACACTTTTGGGCATGGTAAATGTATTGATTTTTTTTGCTTAGATATACTTGTTTGTTTTGAAGGCTATGTTTTCTTTTTTCTTCTTTTTTAAAAATTGGGCATATATTTGAGGAGATTTGAAGGGAAGGAGATAGGAACTAGCAATACTGTTACAAAAAAAAAGAAAACAAAGGTCATTAAAACATTTTTTTAATGTACAGAAGAGCATGGAAAGAAGTTCAAAAGGAAACAGACAAGCAGGACAGTTTTGAAAATACACTGAATTTATTATAGGTTTTTAAAAAAGCAAGTTGTATAGAATAGATTGTGGTTTCACATATTATTTCTTTTTCTATTCTATTTGGCATGTAGAAATATATTTCTTTTGTTAAGTTCGGAATTAAAAATAAAGTTTATTTTTAAAATTTTGCATCAGATTGAAGTGACTGATGGCTTCTGACCAATAATTCTCCACTTCCTAATGATTAGAAAATTACTGGAGTTGAAATGAGAAGGTTTCTAATTTTTTGTAAGCTTTAGTTATGCAGAGCTTATACTATATATTTTTTCAACTACAAGAAACTAACAAGTATACTGAATTCAGGAAATGTTTGGAAAGAAGTTCTTAAGTAATTTTAAATTATTTTTTGTTTCATTTGGGGATATCCACCATGGATACTTGAAAACGGAGCTCAGGTTCTAGACATGTCGGAATTTTAGGCCACAGTCATCATGACAGAAGCAACCTTTCCACTCACCCCTGCAAAGTTCACTTGGCTAGAAATGTATGAGAAGTTTGCTGCTTGATTTGTAAGTTAATATGTCGCATTTTAAAATGCCTTTAGCAGAAAAGGTCACAGAGGCACTGTGAATAAAAACTATTAAATGGAGTTGGTAGACAAGATAATGGGCAACAGGAGGAACGGATAAGGGATTAAGAAAAAGTAAGAAGAGGTATATATGAAATAATTACTATATGCTTGTGGAAGGGTAAGCTGGTATTTGAAACATATGAAGAACCAAAATAGACCATCCATTTTTAATAAGCCTCAATAAAAAATAAGACCTAAAAGAAAAATGAAGTTTGTGACAAATGAAAGGAGCATATAAACCTGAATTAATTTGGACATAAGTATGCTATTGTACAAAACATAAGACAGACAAAAGTCTCTTGTCTTTGCTTTTGGGTTTTTACTAAAGAAACAAATCAGCAACTACCAAAATAATTGCAATCTAAAAAACAAGACTTTGGAAATATAACCTAAGATTGAGACAACCTAGCATGTACTTGTATTTGTCTCTTCTCCATGCCTAACACTGAATCAGGTCAGCCTCATTTGTCCTTCCGTTCTCTCAATCTGGGTTAACAATAAATCATTAATAAGTTCTTTGAGAAAGACTCTCTAACAAATTGTATCCCTATCTAATAATAGTATCAATTCTACCATATTTTCTCTGTACCCCAATAAATATGTCATGTAGAACAAAATCAAAAGCCTTTCTAAATTCATGAGAAATTAGATCTCACTTCCATGAAGAATCGGCTCACCATTCTCCTAAAAAATCAGATTGGTTTGACAGAATTTATTTTTTCTCAAATGCAAGCCAATCTTTACATTATTCCCTGTGACCTAGTAGTTTGTAAAATTATTTCTTAGATACATTCCAACATTTTTCCAGGTTATGTTGACAAATTGTTAATTTTGAGAGTTATTATATTTCTCCTTTTCAAAGACAAGTACTCTAATTGCCCTTTTCTTGTCTTGAAGAATCTAATCAGTTCCCCAGGAGTTTTCTAAGGTAATTACTAATAGCTTTGTCATACTTCAAATCTCTCAGCTAGAACATCAGACTACAAGGACTTAGCTGCTCCCCAAGCTTTTCCAGAGTTTGGGATCCCTGAGGCTAAAAGAGAGCCAATGACATCAATCTCTGGGTCAAGATAGCAGGGCTACTTCATATACTCACATATACAACAAAACTCACAGGTATTGTTGATGAGACTGAGATATTGAGTTGTAAACAAAGCCTAGGGTCATATTAAATGCTACATTAACACAAAGGCTTTGAATATAAAAGAAAGAAACAGACTTTTAAAGTCAGTCAGTCAATAAGCATTTATTATGGGCCATTTATTAATGTCAGACATTGTGCTAAGTATTGTGGACACAGAAAAGGAAAAAAAAATGATAGTCCCTGTTTCCAAGAAACTCATGATCCTAATTAAGAAGACAAGATGAAAACAACTGTGTACAAATAAGACACATACAGGATAAGGTAAACATAGTCTCAGAAGGAAGGCACTGACATTGGAGGAGATTCAGAAGGACTTCCTGAAGAAGGTGGGATTTTAGGTGTTATTTGAAGCAAGCCAGGGAAACTAACAGGCTTGGGGAACAATCAGTAAGAATGCTTTAGATCAAGAGATGGAGTAGGAGGGGGGCAGGTTGTGAAGAGCTTTTGGTGCCAAACAGTGAATTTTATATCTCGTCCTGAAGGTGATAGGGAATCACTGGAATTTATTGAAAAGGTGGAGTGATATGATCAGACCTGTGCTTTAGGAAGATTAATTTGATAGCTGAGTAGAGGATGGACTGGAGCCAGAATACCAAAATTTAAGACATCAAAAGGACCTTAGAACATAATTCTGGCAATGCTGCCATTAGTTAAAATATGTGTAGCTAGAGGAGGTAGATAGTTCCTTTTCCAGACCACCCCTCAACACAGTAAGTATAATCATTGAAAGTAATGAAAAGTTTTCTTGATGACTTAGAAGTTCAGTTGGATATTAGCTGGTTAAAGATTGGCCATAGCTCTGGTGGTATTTAAAAGGTTAAGCCTTCACAGCTAAAACAAAGGAAGGGAAGATTAGAAGTTGGGGAAAATCTTTGCAAAAGGTTTCTCAATAAAGGTATCATTTCCAAGATTTAAAGGAAACTTCTCCAAATTTATAAGGATATGAGTCATTCCCCAATTGAAATAGAAAGAATATAAAGAGATAATTTTCTTGGGAAAAATAGGCATATAAAAAATGGCCAAAATCATTAAATTATGTAGAAAAGTCAATTAAAGAAACTTTGAGGTTCTACGTCTTCCCTATCAGATGGACAAAACTGACAAAAAAGGGAAATGGTAACTGTTGGAGGGGCTATAGGAAAACAGGAACCTTAAAATGCTGTTTATGGAGTTACAGATTGGTTCAAATATTCAGGAAGGAAATTCAGAGCTATATCATCCTAAATTGTGCATATTTTTTGACCCAGAAATACCATTTCTAGGCCTATAAACTAAACAGAGCAAAGAAAAAGGAAAGGCACACACACATTTGTATTAGCAAACAACTAGAAAATAAGGGGGTGCTTATTTCAGGGGAAACTTTATCTAATGATGCAAGATGAATAGAATGCTAAGATACTCTAAGAAATAGCAAAGGGCACAGTTTCAAAGAAACTTGAGGAGATTTGTATGAACTGATACAGAGTGAAGTGGGCAGAACCAGAAGAATCACTTATAAAATGACATATAAAAAATGAACCTTTGAAAAACTTAAGTACCCTGATCAAAACAAAGATTAATCAGAGATTGCCAAGGACTAATGTTGAAGAATATTCCTCACCTTCTCATAGAGAGGTGATGAACCATATATGTAGAAAGAGAATTTTTGAACATGGCCAGTATGGGGATTAGTTTTGTTTGGCTATGTGATGCATAGGGCTACAAGCGTTTTTATCTGCTTGTTTGGTTTTTACTTGTCAGCAGGGGTAGGAGAAGAGGTGGGATAGGAATAAAATACATGTAGCTTTCAAAAGAAAAAACTCTAAACCTTCCAGTGTTGGAGGTTCAAATTAAGGCAGGTTAGGCAAGAATTAGCACTAGAGTTTAGGGAAGGGAGCTCTCTGCTTTTCTTCCCATCCTCCCCTATTTGTCATGGTATTTTGCAACTCAGCTAGTAGGAGTCATCCTATGCAGTAGGGAAGAGAGAGAGAAAAATACAAATACAGAATGATAGGGAAAAGAAGCAGCATGAATGAATGTTACTTCTGATAGTAGAGAAAAGATAATTATGGATTCAAGAGAAGCTTGTTCCTAGCAGTGGGAAGTTGAGCTTCAAAGAGAAACAGGGGCAGGAAATTCCATCTAGCAGAGATATTGAACTCAGGGGGGAATAATGTCAGGTCACCATAGGAAGAGAAAGAACAATCAGGATCCTTCTATACCAGAGATCTGAGTTGCCTTAGCCACATGAAATCCCAATCCCTATATATACACACCTCACTACTAGCATATTCTTATGTCTACACTTACCCTTCCTGTTGAAGTAATAGCTTTTTGTATTAGAGTACTCCTCAGGTCCTTTTTTTTTTTTTAAACCCTTAACTTCTGTGTATTGGCTCCTAGGTGGAAGAGTGGTAAGGGTAGGCAATGGAGGTCAAGTGACTTGCCCAGGGTCACACAGCTGGGAAGTGTCTGAGGCCAGATTTGAACCTAGGATCTCCCGTCTCTAGGCCTGACCCTCAATCCACTGAGCTACTCAGCTGCACCCCCTCGGGTTCTTCTTAATAAGTGCCTTTGCTTTGAGCTAATTGTGTCTACTGGCTGACTATTAAAAGCAAGCCCATTGGTGAGAACTCAAGCTATATTTTTAAGAGTATAGATAATCTTAGACTTCAATGCAGCAGTCAATCCCAAGGAGACCACCTGCAAGCTTATTAATATAAGGTGAGCTAGGGGGAGATATCTTAGAGGAGTTGCTAGATGTGTTAGGAATTTTTCTTTTGGAATTGCCTTCAGAGGATGTGTCAGCAGCATTTTCAATGACTCAATTAAATTCTACTTTTCATGGGGTATGGTTTGACTTCTGGAAACACACAGAAGTCATTCAGAGTCATTTATGGTAAGTCAGGTTAGTGATCGAGCTATGCAAATAGGATATATTGGCTCAATAGCAAGAGAAAAAAATTAATAATCATAAATAATCAAAATGGTCTTCCTGGGGTGGCAGTGACTCCCCTATCACTGTTGGTTCTCAAGCAAAAGCTGATCACTTGCTGAGGATGTTGTAGAGATGATTGATGTTTCCAGTAATGGTAAAACTAGATTGTTGCAGAGTTCCCTCCTAACTATGAGTCTATGATTCTAGAACATTTCTATATAATAAATACAAAAATAATGTATAATTTTTACTTAGAGTCTGCTGTTTTCAATTCATTTTCATATATATTTGCTTATTTGATACTTATAACAGTGTTACGGTTTAACAGAAAAAATATTGATTCTAAAGGCAGAAGACCTTGGTTCGAATCCCACTTGAAATATTTACCATTTAGGTGGCCTTGGACAAGTTAACTAACCTCCCTGGGTTAGGAAGTTTCTTCATCTATAAAATGAGAGGCTGGACTAAATGGTCTCCAAGGTTCTTTCTGTCTCTAGGTCTATGATGCTATGAGAAAAGAGACTTAAAGAAGTCTTGAATTACCTAAGGTTACAAAGGTAAAAGTAGCAGAGCAAAGACTAGGCTCCAGGTCTTTTGCCTTGAAATCCAATGCTTATTTACAATTTAAGAACATGCGTGTTTTTATATACACATGCACACTACATGCACTGGTGTCTATATGTGGTCTGCATGATATGTAACATGCATATTTACATATATGAGCACACACGATACATGTCTGCATACACATGTGTGCAATACAGATACACCAAGAAAGTTCCTTTTTTGTCACTGTGTTCCCAGCTTTTAATACAACATTTAGCACATAAAAGGAACTTAGGGATAGTTTATTGATTATAGTCTAGGGTCAGCAAACTATGGCTCAAAGGTCAAATACCTCCCTCTGCCTGTTTTTGTACGGTTCCTAAGATAAACATTTTTTCACATATTAAAATACTAAATATAACTTCGTTTAAAAACATAAAACCAATTCTTAGCTCATGGTTCATAAAAAAAATCAGCAGACCATATTTCGCTTATGGGTCATAGTTTGCTGACTCCTAGATCATACATGTACTTTTCTCACATAGTCTCTATTCTCTATCATTCCATTACAAATTAATGATTTTTCCTTTTTCCTTTTCTCTTCCTAATTTACTTTCTACCTTTCCTTCCCATTGGATCAATAATTTTTTTAATTAAAATCTAATTTCTATTTTTCTCCTTCAAGATACCTTCACCATTATTTTTCTCTCTTTAATCCTGGATTCTTTTCTCTACATATCTATATTCCTTTGTAAACTTTTCTTTCTTGGTGCTCTCTTCTTGGTTTTTATCCCATCTCAGATAAAAAAATTCAAGGTCAGAAATTAATAAAGTTTCATTTGGTTCACCTAAAATTTAGTTGACTGGGAGGTTAATGAAAACCGTAATGATGAACATAATGTAACTGCCCTCCAGAGGAGATGGCATAACTAAGCCAAGGCCTTATAGTTCTTTAGACATGTGTTCCTGCCAACCATGGAGCCATATTCCATTCTTTATACCCACTAAATCCAGGATACACGAAATGAGGTCAATGATACAGGCCAATTCCAAGAAAGAGCACCATGATTGATTCTGTATGATATGTGATATGATTCATATCCTGAAGCCCTGATGCAGTACTCCAACAGAGCAGATTCGGTTTGAGAATTTGTCTCCTTGAGAAGTCATATGGGGTCTTATTAGATTTCAAACATATTATAAAGGTAAACTCTGGTTTAATGAAAAGAGCACAAGTTCACTGAATGATCTCCATTAAAGCAAAGGTGTTTTTTTCCTCAGTGGCACTTAAACTCATCCATCAGATTAAACAGAAGCCTAAAATGTCCCTGGGCAGCTAGGTGGCACAGTGGATAGAACACTGGGCTTGGAACCAGAAAGACTCATCTTTGTGAATTTGAATCTGGCCTCAGATGCTTACTAGCTGAGATACCTTGGGTTAGTCACCTAACCTTGTTTGCTTCAGTTCCTAATTTGTAAAATGAATCTGGAGAAAAAACTGGCAAACCACTCCAGTATCTTCACCAAGAAAACCCCAAACAGGGTCATGATGGGTTGATTGGTCACAACCAAAAAGATGGTTGAATAACAAATATTCTTGAAGAAAAGTACAACTCCTCTCAAAGAAAGTATTTTGAGAATACCTCCTTCCCTAGTGAGAACCTTAGGAAGAATTTGTTAACTGAAGAGGCAAAGGAGAGACTACTTACACATATGCAATTTTTTTAAAAAGTATGTCCACGCATGTAAAAGGTGAAATCTTTTGAATATCTTTTACTCTTAGACTTAGAAATACACATATTAAGACCATGTACACTGGAAACTAATGAAAAAATCTGACAGGGAACCTAGTTCAATGTACAAAAAAAAAAAATCTCTATGCAGAAATCTGGCATTAATCCCTGAAAGACACAATCAGGGAAAATGAGACACAGCTGGAAAAACCATGATGTCGATAAGAAGAATGCACGTTCAGCATTATTAGGGAACACAGAAACTTAAGTAGTTTAAAATGCATAAATATTATGTACCAGCTCCTTACAAAAACACTCACTGAACATCAAATTCTCACTTATTTGGATAAATTAATTCTTCAGTTGCGCCCAAGTCCAATGTATTCAACTTCTTCTTTCAGGATATCATTTACCTGAAGTGAAGGGGGACATTCCACTCTGGCCTCTCAGAAAGAAAATAAACCCTATATACATTTTCGTCTCCCAGATCTTTGGCCTGAGTTTATCTAATCCATCACTAATATTTCTCAAGTCTTCTTTCAAGATCTCTCATTGAAGATGTTTCTCTAGATGCATCCTTGGGGGTGGGGACATATTTGGAAATGAAGATGATTTTAAAACAAAAGTCATCATGGAGGTAGGGGAAAGAGAACTGACTGAAATTTAGGCTTAAGGGCTGCTTTTGTTGCTTTATTGCTTATGGCAACTTGGGTAAGTCACAAACTCCCCAGCCAACCTGATTTCTTTTATCTGTAAAAGGAAGGGGTTGGATTTGATGACCTCTGAGGTCCTTTTTATGTCGAGATCTATGACCCAAGTTTTAAAAAGATGACTTTTTCTTTCCATTCTCATTGTTTACTCTTCTAATTCATGTACGTATCCATTTTTGGCCTAGAATGCTGTAATAATTGTATCCCAATTTGCCTCTCCATGTCCTGCCTCCTCCCTCATCTAATTTGTCCTATATGCACGGCTATCAGATAAATCTTTCTAAGCACTGCTTTGATCATGTCATTACATTCTTTACCAAATAAAGTCTGAATTTCTGAGTGGCATTCAAGGCCTTCCTTAATCTAGCTTCAATTTACTTTTCTAGTCTAATCTCGACTGGCCCCCTTCTGGAACCTTGCGCTCTGGCAAATCAGATCATTCATTATCTCTCAACCCTGTGTTTAGTTCATTAACTCCCAAACATCTAAAAGAGCCTTGTCTTCACCTATCCAAATTCTACCCATTCTTTACCAGTTCAAAGTTCATCTCATCCATACTACCTCTCCTGATCATTCTAGCCCTCTAAAAGTAGCCTATAGCAATAATTATCCCTACAGTCAATTTGATAATTGAGAACTGCCCTGAACAGATGTTCTTTCAGTGTCTTGAATTATTATTTATATTTTTAATGCTATTTATCTTTTTATGTGTTTCTTTTATCTCCCCAAATAAATTATAAAGTCCCTTTGGAGAGACAGTGTAGAGACATCACAACTCCCAGCAGAGTGTTTTGGCCATTGTAAATGCTTATAATCATCTGTTGATATGATTTGATAAGGGCTGGGCAATTAATTTTTTTAAAATGAAGATTGGTATTTATTCATACAAATGTATTAAATTTTGTCAAATTACATCTTCTAAACAAAGGTATAGAGGTCTATTATTCTTATATGTACAATCCAAAAGATACAAACTGATAGTATTAGGGGATGCCTATCAAGGAATAAGATGAAGTTTCTTAGGCCACATGTGAAATGTCTCATTACTTTTTACTTCCCCACCCCTAACTCATATGACAGTTTGCTATTAGTCTGGCTTACTCAGGATTATAGGATCATAAATGAAAGGCAACTCAAGAGGTCCATTTAGTCCAACACCCTCATTTTACACATGAGTAAATGGAGGCTCAGCAGTAGCCAAGTCTGCTTAAGAAGCTTACAGATGCAAAACTCCCTTCTTTTCTATCAGTTTTCACACTTAAACTTTGGAAATTCATCTGATGATGTTTTAATCATACAGTTGATGAGTTTTGTTTCAAATCTCCCTACATTAAGATGAAATTTGGTCAGTTACTTTCCCCAAAACACAAAGGGATTAAACCAGTTCTTTAGAAGAGGATTCAAGGTTCAGATTAATATGTTTAGAATAGCGAAAGAATAAATTACAGGGACTTCATTATAAAACAGAATTCAATAAAGGGCAGATTCAAATTGGAGATTATTTCAGGAAATTTAGCTTTTTCATTTTTTTGGTCTGTTGAGTCTATGTGTTTAAATAAAAAGACTTACTTGGGTACAAGAGACTGTTCAAAAGGGCAAATCATTGATTTATTAATAGGCCAGAACAAAATATATAAGAGAACAATGGGGTTACATATGCAGGGGGAAATATTGAGCTGAAATTGAAGAGGGATTTGGGGGAAAAGTTAAGAGGGTCATTCATTGATCTAGAGCTAGAAGGGACCTCAGAGCCCATTTGATCCATTCTTCCATTTTGAAGATGTGGAAGCTGAGATCCAGTGAAGTGATTTGCCAAAGGTCAGACAGGGAGTAAGAATCAGAGGTGGGATTGGAACTCAGACCCTGACATCTCAAGTATTCTGTTTATAGTATTGTAGTGAAATGGATAGAGTAAGCCTTGAAACTAGAAAAACTGGGTTTTGAATCCTGCTTCTCAATATTGCAATTCTCTAAAACTTTAAAATGCAAAACAGGTGCTCATTTGTAAAGTTTGGGGATGTTTTCTTATTTACACAGGAGTTTCTTCTCCCAGTGCAATCACAAGTCAAGTCCCATTTTTTCTCTCCCTCCCTCGTCCTGTACCCCTTCTTATTCCTATCCCCCTCATAATTTCTAGCCCCAGCCTTACCCATCTCCTTCCCCACTTCCTTTTCCCATACCTTTACCCATTCCTCTTCCTCTTCTACCAATCCTCATTGCTATCCTTTTTATCCTTCTCGTACTTGTTCCTTCTTCTCTCTATCCCCATCCCTATCCACTCCTCTATCTTGCTCCTTATCCTCAACCCCAACTCCTCTTTCTCTATCTTTCTCTCTCCATTTCCCTTTCCTTCTCCCCTTCTCTATACCCTTCCTGTTCCTCTTCTTCTCCTTCTCCTCATCCCTATTCCTATCATCATTCCTATCCTCATGCCTCTCCTTCTCCCCCCTCATCCTCCTCTCATTCTCCTCTCCTTATCTCCATTCCTATCTTCTTTCCTCTTTTGTTCTCTTGCTCTCCCTTTTCCTTCTCTTTTCCCTATCCCATTCCCACCTCTCCCCCCCAATCCCATCCCTATCCTTGTTCCCATATTAATTTTCTTAGTGCCTCAATCTAGAGTGTTATAGATCACAAGGAATTACAACAGTCATCTCTCCCACAATCCAGGGCTTAGAGACACTGCTCTCACAATCTGCTGGAATTTATCAGCAGGGATCAGAATCTCTCCATCCTCTGCTTATCCTTTCTCCATCTCTAAGGTTCCCACCGACCCTGCCTCAGACAAAATAAGTTCTCATCATTTTAATAACTTTAGAATAAAGGGAAATATAATTTTGATGAACAGTATTTAAAGAGGTTTTACTAAAACAATTTTTTAAAAAATGCTATGCATTACAGTTTAGGTATTATTTCAGATCCCAAACCAGAATATTTACTTCAATGTTTTATTCAAATTTTAAACAAGTTCATTATGAGACAGTTTCACCTATAGCTTAACATAGAATATGTAGGGGCTTCAAATGGGGTGAGGGGGAGAAAACCTACTTAAGACACTTCATTAGCTGTTTGACCCTGTTCGAGTCATTAGCTACTTTGGGTTTTAGTTTTCTCATCTGTAAAATGGGGAAAACAATAACATCTACCTCAAGGGTTGTTGTGATGTTTAGATGAGATAAAATATATAAAGTAATATATAAACATTAGCCATATGGCTGTCCCACAGCAGGGACCCTAGAGAAACTGTTATATAGGGCTCCAGGGCAGTCTGAGTGTAATGTAATAAGCATAGTTAATATCAATACAATATTAATAGTAACTATGCTAGAGTCATTTCAGCTCTTTCTAAATTCTATTTCATTCTTTTTTATGAACCAGACTAACTAAACATGAATCGTTCAGGATTTCAGTTATTTCCCATTTCAAAAGAGTAATTAAGAACTGCTCGAGGAGGAACAGGTCCTCATGGACTAGCTTGCATTTTGAATACTTTTGCTAGTCAATCTGAATGCAGAACTGACAACACTTAATTTATAAGGGAGAATTTATAGACTTATATAGGACAACAGACAGCCAATCAATAAAGGATGATAATAACAGCATGTAATATCAAGGAACATTAGGTCTGAGGCATGGTTTGGGGAAGAAGTGGGCAGTTAGAAACCCTATTATTTGAGAAAGGTCAGGCTACCGTAGTAAAATGCTCAAACAAATAAAATCACACCTGTGAATCAGAAGAGAATACAAATCACTAAATAAAACTAATTTCCGATTCTGTGTGAAAATAAATTCTCCGGGCAAGGATTTGGGTGCCTGTAATTTACATACAGTTGTGTGAACAGAAAGCTTATCTCGTCCCTGTTAACATCAGTACAGTGAAATTAATGTATACGCAGCATTTCCTAGGGCCCAGTTAACTTATTTATTCCTGCATCTAATTCTAAAATATTTTAGAAAACAGTAAAGAAATTTATTACTAAGAAAGTCTTCAAATGTTGGGGGTAAGTCTTGACACAGTTCATTTTTATAGATTTTATGAGGTTCTGCTTAGGCCTTTTTTTTTTTTTTTTTTAGCCTAGCTTGGCTCTATTGGAGTCTAGGACTTTAATAATAATAAGAATCAGAGAGACAGAGAATAGCAAATAAAACAAAGCAAATCCATTATGAACCATTTACTATCATCTGTATTATGCAAGAGAGCTATGTTACTGCCCAACAATGGATATGTACAACTTAACAATAACAGCACCATAAGCAAACTTGAAAGTCATCCATTTACCAAATGTGTGTGGTATGGATATGGCGGGGATTCAAAGATCAAATAAAACATGGTTCCTACCTCCATGGAGCTTACAATATAATATAGATATAACTATGACATATAAATAACCATGACAGAAAATAAAAACATGAAAATAAAATGCTATCTGAAGCATGGGGTTGGTTATGAGTGGGGATCCCTCTGGCTCAAGGAGAACAGGGAAGGTTTCATAAAGGAGGAAACAGTTGAGAAGGATTTGATTTCAGTAGGTAAAAAAGAAGAGAAGAGCATTCCAGGCAGAAGGACTAGTATGAGGAAAGAAAGTGAGGTGGAAAAAAATGAAATATATGTAGAGGATACCAACTAGTCAACTTTAGGAAAGTGGGTAGTGTCAGATAAGGCTGAAAAAGTAGTTTTAGTGCCAAACTCTGGAAGGCTAAAGAGATTGTACTTTATATGGTAGATTATAGCAGACTACTGAAAGGTTTTGAGCAGAAGACTGATAAAAATCATCTCTCTCTCTGTCACTCTCTCTCTATCTCTCTCTCTGTCTCTCTCTCTCTCTATCTCTCTGTCTCTCTGTCTCTCTTGCTCTCTCTCTCTCTCTTTCTTTCTCTCTCTCTCTCTCTCTGTCTCTCTCTCTTCCTTTCTCTCCCTTTCTCTCTCTCTCTCCCTCTCTCTCTCCTTTTCTCTTTCTCTCTCTCTCTCTACATATATATGTGTGTGTGTGTGTGTGTGTGTGTAGGTGTGAGCACGCACGTGCATGTGCACCCCAGATCTTCAAAATGACTCTCACATGAAACGGACTCAGAGCCCTTTACCATCTTGGTGGCCTTCTGAACTCTCTAAAGCTCTTCAGTGTCCTGTTTGAATTGTGTGGCCCAGAACTAAACACAATGTTCCAGATGTGTCCTGTACAGGTACTACTTCCTCTATATTCTTGGAAGACAGGTCTCTTTTAAAGCAGCCCAATTCTGCATTAGTTTTTATGGCTACAATATCACACTGCTGGCTTATTACTGAGGATGACATCTATGAAAATTATCAGATCTTTTTCAGAGAAACTACTGCCCAAACATATCTCTCTTAATCTATACTTGTGAAGTTGATTGTTTTTACTTAAGTTATATGATTAATAAAAATTTAGCCCATAAATTACTTTTTAGGCATTTATCCACCACAGAAAGTAAGAAAAATATACATCTATTTCCTCCAGAAACCTAAAAAAATGGCAATTGGGATACTCTTTCTTTGAAATCATAACCATTCATGTTATTTCCCCATTTAATAAACTCAAATGCCCTCTATTATTTGCAGGGTTAAATATAAAATCCTCTGATTGGCTGTCAAAGCCTTTTATAATGTGGCCCCTTTCCAGGCTTCTTACACCTTGCTCTCCTTCAAGTATTCTATGATCTAGTTGTCACACTGGCTTCTTTGTTGTATTACGAGTAAGACATTCCATCTTCCCAACTGCATTTTCATTTTTCATTTCTTCATTTCATTTCATTCCATTTTCATTTTATTTTCATTTTATTTCAGTGGCTGTCCCTCATGCCTGGAATTTTCTCCTTCATGTCTCCTGGCCTCCATGTCTCTGTTCAAGTTTCGGCTAAAATCCTACCTTTTGCATGAAATTTTTCCTTATTCTTCCTTAATGCTATTATACCATTATACCTCACAAGTTTCTAGAGGCTAAGGACTGTTTTTGTCTTCCTTTGTATACCCAGAGATTAGCACAGTGCTTGGCACATAGTAGATGCTAGAAAACTGCTATTGACGTCATTTGACTTCTATAATTTAGAGGCAGAATAATTATACAAGAATCATTCATGAGGAAAACTCTCCTTACTTCTTAGCAAATATTTATTAAATTAAATTAAAATATATATGTTTCTTTCTTAGAAATCCAACCAAACCCAAGCTTCAATTTACACTAGAAAATTCTGACATTACATTGACCTCATGTGAAGCAGAATCTACTGAGACTGTATTTTGATATGGGAAAGCAAGCTCACCTCCTTGTAATGTGTATTCTGTAACTGCTCTGCTGAATGTTCCCAGACCAGCCCCATTATAAGCTGCCACTTGAATTTCATATTGAGTCCAGATGATCAAGTCTTTCACCAGACAATAGTTAATCTCTGGGCTGGTAATGTTCCTGTGCTGATACTCGCCAGGTAGGCCTGCCAAACGATACCTGCAGGTAGAAAACAAAAGAAAATCAGGCAAGAACCAAATTGAACAAATGTGTGGACTAGTAGAAGGATTTCACCAGAGTTTTATTATTGGACTATCTATTTTATTAGAACTATACAAAGATTGAAGTAAAAAAATTTTTTTAAACACTGAAACCAAGAAGCTAACTCCTGGTATCCTTCTTGACTGATAAAGGATTTATAAACTGATCCCACTAAGATTATATGCTCAAGGCTAAACAAAATTGGTATTTTATCCTGTTTTACAGCTGCAGAAAAAATTACAGCTTTTTAAATGTGACTTGTCTAGTAAATACAATGACTTAGTGCCAAAAATTCCAGACATGATTTTTATCAGGGTATTGCTGTAAATCACTTTGAATAATGTTTTTCGGTTAGGACTCTGAAATATGGGGGACAAATATAAAAAAGCTAACTCCACAGTTATCCCTTGATATTGGGGTCTAAGCAAACATTGTATCCCTCTAGTAATTCTGGAGGTAAAGTGGCCCTAGAAATAAATGTGATTTTGAAAATGCACACTCTTCCAGATGACTAAGACAAAAAAATTGCCTTTCAGTTAATTAACACTATTTCAAAGTACTTAGCATGTTTATTAATATTAATAATTCCACGTTTACATAACATTTTAAATCATTTATTAAGTCCTATTTACTATTTTATAATAATAATAATAGCTACCATTTATATAATACTTTAAGGTTTGCAGAAGGTTTTGTAAGTATATTTCATTTTGTAAACTAAATTTTGGAGAACTTAAGTGATTTGCCCACGGTCATATAGCTGGTAGAGTCAAAATTCAAACTCAAGTTTTCTGAAAAGGTCCTGTGCTTTCCCTACTACATTAAAAATAACTTAAGGATATAAATACAGCTATTTTTCACTTTTTAAAAAATGGCCATAAAAACATGAATCTACAAAATACAGGAAACAGAGAGTTCCTACTTGCAATAAAAAGACTTTTACTGGAATTACTTGATAGTATGGTCCCTCTAGGACACTGTAAAATAATAATAATAACAATAATAATGATAATAATAGCTAACATTTATATAGTGCTTACTATGTGCTAGGTACTGTGCTAATAAGTACTTTAAAATTATCTTCTTATTTGATCTTTACAACAACCCTATGAGGTAGGTGCTATTAGTATTCATAGGTGTATATATATATATATGCATATATATATTATATATGTGAATATATAGCTTTGTTGCTCTGGGGCAGCCACTTCTTTTATTTTATATTTTATTCTTTCTCTAGATTACATGTTGATATAATTTTTTAATTATCATTTTCTGAAATTTTGCAGGTCGTGTTCTCTCCCTCCTTTGTACCCCTTCTTTCTAATAAAAAATTCATAGAGGAAATAAAATGAAAAATAATTTAATCTGCATTCAGACACTCTCAGTTTCTTCTGTGGCAGTAGATAACCTTTTTTGTCAAGAGTCCCTTTTTGCTATTCAGGATTCTTGCATATCCTCCACTTTATAGAAGAAGAAAATCAGGCAAACAGAGATTAAGTGCCTTGCCCAGGGTCACACGGCTAGTGTCTAGAGTCATATTTGAACTTAGCTCTTGCTGACTCCAGACCCAGCAATCTATCCATTGTGCCACCTAGCTACATAATGACAGATTACAGTTTTTGTTGTGTTAGTTTTGCTCAGCACTTTGATTTGATTTATAAAATTTGATCGACACACAACTTTTCAGAAATACGGCTCAGCTATTGTCCCGAAAGGGTGGCATACCTGTAGAGTGAGAGGAAGTACTACTTAATGGAGAAATAGCCAGTCTTTAAGTCAGGAAGACCTGGAACAATTCCTACCTCTGACTCACACTAGGCAGTTTAGAGGCACAGGCAGGTCACTGAACCTCTCAGTATGCCAGGAAGCTCTTTAAGATGAGAAGTCATTGGTCAGCACTGACGTAGATGGCTTCCACACCAGGGAGTTCCTCAGACCAAGGAAATAATAGGCCAGAAACGAAATCAATAACAAAAAAAGCCACCTGTATTGTAGCTATAGAACAGCTTGACTGTGTAATATCCTAATGGTCTAAAAGCTTCACTGCATTTTCTAAAAGTGCCCAATTTATATCTAAGAAGTTACTTATGTGCCTGGAAAATGTGACTCGGCGTGGGAGTGAAGCATGATGGGAGAAAGCGAAATCACAAGAGTTCTCATTCAGAAACAAAAAGTTAAGGAAGGAACAGAGACGGTGGACAGAGGTTCATGATGAAGACTGGAAATGGAATGAAAGGAAGGCTGGAAAAGAGAAGAGGGAAGAGATATTTGTCTGGTGTTGACATAGAAAATCAGGTTTATCTGGGGATGTTTTTTCAACCTCTTTTGTGAAGGGGTCTTTACACTTTATGAGAAATGTTTGCCAGGACAAAATAAATTATAAAAAAAAAAGCAAACAGCCCTTCAACAGCATGAGGGTTCAATGAGTCTGTTTGCTTTTTTGCCCTCAAGGAAACAAGCTGTACAGTGCCTGCTTACAATATGCTAATCAACACAGAAGAAATAAGTAGACCAAATAATGGAGTGACTTGCAAATGAAGCATTATTATTCTGTGACTGGCAAAAATGAAAATATTTTTGTTTAATTTGTTGCCCTGTATTTATGCTTCATACTTCATCAACTTTTGAAACCTATTACTATGACATTCCATCATTGGACTAAGGGTTGATCCATGTGAAAAAAGCCAGAGCAACTCCACAAGAAGGTTTGAAATCTACTTCAATATTGACAAGTCTAAATTATCTGGGAGATCAGGGGAAAAAAATCTTGGCATAGAGTGACCTAAATGACAGATAAAGAAGGGAATATGTAGATCAGGTTACCAATTCATTCACATTCATTAAAATCTCCACTTCGAATACTAGTTGAAACACTTGCACTTGCAGACAGGATTGCAAAGAAAAACATGCAGCAGAGTATAAAACACTGCAAGTAGAGCTGAGCAGCAACTGTGTGAAGCATTGGAAAGCAGAGAGAGTGAGGAACGAGGACACCTGGGGCTCACTCCCTATTTCAGCACGTACCGGCCTGGGGTCCGAGACACCCGGCTACCTCCCCACTGTGGCGCTCAGTGCCTATCTGTACAATGGACAAGACGATCTCGAAGGTCATGTTCAGTTGTGGTTTGGTGATTTCTCTTATTGAAAAAAAAATCCAGAAGATGCTCCCAGAGTTGAATGTGTCGCTGTAAACGGGCAAAACTCACTTCTCTCCCTTCCAACAAGCATTCTTAAAAGCATCTACCAGCTGGCGGGCAGCACGACATTGGGAGGAGAGAGCCGGTCTTGGGGTCAGTGAGACCCGGGTTCAAAGTCTCACCTCTCCCACACGCCGGCTGAGAGAATCTGGACAAGTTATTTCCTGTCCCCGTCCCGGGAAAGACTCTCTAAGGCAGCAATATGAAGGCGGGCGAGGGAGTTCCTGCTGGGACGATGGGATCACCAGTCTAACCGGAGTGCTCGTCTCCCCCCCAGCCTGAAGATGAGGCGCTCGTGGTGAGGTAGGCTAAAGGTAGGAGGACGTGTGGAAGGAGGTCACGCGGTGGCACGCTTAGGTCATGCAAAGCACACAGCACGCATGTAACCATGCACGCCTATGACGACGGGCCTTTGGGGCTCAGTGTGCCTGTGGCAACGCAAAAGGGCCTCCTACGTCATGGAATCTTGCTTTGTGCCAGGCAGAGGGAGAAACAGGGAGATAACACCTAGATGCGCTGTAACGACCAGCATGCTTACACCGTGCAGCAGGCCCTGTGGCGGCAGCCTGTCACATGACGTGCTCGTGTCACATGACGCCCCGGCAGTACATGACCATAGATACCTCCTGCAGACATCCCAAACAGCATGCTTACACCACAGCAATGACATGCGTATAGCGTGGCGTGACAGACACCAGGACAGATGACAGTCACATCGTGCAGGGCCACACAAGGAGATGCCCAGCCCACACGATCACGTGCCTGTGGCAGGCAGTGACACACACCACGCACGGAGCGGTCAGGGGCGTCTGATTACGTACATCATGTAACGCCACACAGGCGGCCGCGCAGTCTCACCACACACTAGCAGGCCTACATCACGCAACGCACCTACATGACGACCCCGTGTCGCACGACAGACCTGTGTCACGCCATGATGCACAGTGATGTGAAGTGTGACAACACACAATGGCACGCCTGGGTCCCAGAAATACCCTTTGGCCAACTACATGCTTACGGCCCACGACAGGAAACCGCGTAATGACGCATCAGTCGGTGGCACGCTCGGGTCACACGGCACATCTACAGCCCTCAACAGTGCGCCGGGCACAGAACAACATGCCTTCACCACACGGTGGCATCCAATGAGACATGTGTCATACGACTACATGCCGGTGTCACCCAGCAACATGTCATGGGACAACATTTAAAAGTGGTCAGAATTGGTTTATATTGAATTAAACTGTTTTAAAGCATTTTGAACTGGTTGGAATCAATTTACATCAGATTAAACTGGTTTGAATGGGTCCGTCCTGGCCAGCACCAATCATCGTCCATCAAAGTTATTTCTCTCTCCTTTAAATATATAGTCAATAGCAATAATGTGGTCTTTAATATAGATTTACTTTTGTGATTATTTGGTTATGTATTTTAACTCCCCTACTAGATTATAATAATTGAAAAACAGGAAGGGGTCCTTCCTTCTATATCATCTGAAGTGGAGAGCTCAGCACCTTGCAGAATTAAACCTGTTTGAAGTGCTATCAGAACTTGATTGAAATGGTCAGACTTCATTTAAACCATATTAAACCAGTTTGAACTGATCTGGATTGGTCAGAACTGGTAAGAAGATTATAAATATGTGATGGAAACCCTTTAGTTTCAAGATGAAACACACTTGTCTGTCTCTCAGTCCACTTTCTACAACTGCGTATCGCAGATCACCAAAGTATTGAATCAACCTTTGCAGCTGCCTCAATTTCCTCTCCAGACCAGGCGATGGGCAGACTCTGACTAGTTGCTCAGGATGTTTGTGTAATATTAACAGAATGACTGAAAAGGTCACAATTAATATCTGAAGTGGCAGGATGATTACATTCATACTGGTGGGATATGTTGCCCAGGAGACCTGCACAACCGGCATATGGCGATCTTTTACAAGGAAGTAAACAGTGGAATATTTTTTAAAGGACATAACCCCAATTGCTTCCCTCAAAGAGACATCCTCACCATTATTATAAATATTTTATAACTGCACACAAAGCCTTGCTACTTACTTTAGCCAGAATTACAAAGACAAAGTATTTATTTTTATTTTATTCCTCCTTCCTGCTGCTATCCCATAGGTATTACATGCTTGCAAACCCACAGCTGATAGTGGGATTATTCAGGAATGCTTCCAAAGAGATTCATTTATGCATGGATTTTTTTTTATTACCATAATCTTTGACATGTCTCTGCCTTGTGCAGGGCATACTTACTTCAGGGATTTCTGGAATAAAGCCACCAGTAACATGGGCACATTGCACTCCAGGACTCGACTCTGCTGACACCATTATGGAAAAGCCTTTTAAAGGCAGTAATCCCACTAAAATACAGAAATGTGCAATCTCTGATACAGCCAAGCAACATCACAGAGATTTTATTATTGAACTATATGCCTGCAGTATAGTTCTGTGATGGTTTTATTTTTATTCCATAGTTGACAACTTCAGCCTAAGGAAGCTTTCCCCCATCTATTAAAGCAGGCCAGCACAGCTGGACATGACAAATAAGTGAAGGGCCAGTACAGGCAAAACAGGGACCAATTATTTTCATTAGTCAATGAACACAGAACAAGAAGTGATAGGCTTAAATTACAGCAAAGAGCAAGCAGAATACTAAGAAAACTTTGTCAAACTAGTACAGAGACCCTGGAGCTGTCTCCTGGTGGGGCAGGAGGCCACGTAACTGAAAGCAATAGAAACAGTCTGTCTTGATGGAGATCCAGATACCAGATGCTCCTGTCCAAGGAGTAGTAGAGGGCTGCCTGGTGTCAGTCTCATTCCCCAAAGGCTCTGTACCTCTCATATTCCTTGCTTTTAATGGGTAAGAACAGAGAATCACAGGAATCAAAGGTTTCTCAAGTGGTCATCTGTCCATTTCTATAGCTCTAGATAGGTTTCTCAGACTAATAGGAAACCTATCTTATAATCTAAAAGAAATCCACAATTCCTGAGGTGAAATAGGTGATAATGCATTTACATTGGTAAGTTTTAAATTATTCAAGTTTTTAAAAAGTATTGTTTAACATATACAACAATAAGAGGTTGACCCAAGAAGGTAGTTAGAATTCACTATACATGTAATTATACATCTTCATTTTGACCATTTTCTCTTTTTATGCACCAACAAGAGTTTAATGAGTAGGTATCCAAAGAGTGCATAGCTTTGTATTAGCTACTTGGATGTATGGGATAAAGATTCAATATCATCTTTTTTTCCTTGTAAGGCTTATTCTTTAGTGAAGCATTAAGACCAGTATAAAATAGGGAACACCACTACCAATTAGATCTCATTTTTTCCTTTAATATTCTTTAAGCTTCTTCCTTTGTGTGTCAACAGAACAGTGCAATTATCACCTTCAAAGTAATTTTAAATTCTGTACTAGCTTTGGCAACAAAAGGTGATTACTTCATTGAAACCCTGCCAAATTCCAGTAGAGTTCTCTTCACATACTGTAAAGCATAAGTATCTTCCTAGAACTGATGATTCTTTTATATTACTTTTGTAATATATCCAATCAGGAAAGGCACCATGGTATAGGAGGCTAGTCTCAAATCCTGCTTCTGACACATTCTGATTGTGTGAATGACAATCCACATTCCTAAAATGACAAGTTACCAAGGAGTTGCCTTTCTGTTTTGCTGGAGACAGTTTATATTTTAGAAGTTCCTCACATTAATGAAATTACCGATCTATAGATCCCTTTCCCTGAATGTCTAATCACAAGCTATTTACCTGAGGATGTAGCCATGTAGAACACCATTATGTTCGGTTTCGGGGGGTGGTTGCCACTGGACCATGATGGATTGATTGGTGCGTCCACTGGCCACTATATTTTTAGGGGGGGCACTAGGAGGTTCTTCAGGCAACATCAATCTAAATGCAAAAGTAGAGGTAGGAGAAAAGAGTTATCAGGAAACAACAAAGCATCCATATTTTCATTCTATATTTTCCTCAACAGTGCTTACTTTTAAAAGGTGACAAGGGAAAAACACAATGCTGATCAAACAGCGACTACATGCATGAGATAGTTACAACAAATCAACATAATCGAAAATCAGTTAAGCAAGCACAAGGAAGACGGCGGAAGCAACCTTATTCTGTCTAAATCACCCAAGTTCCCTCAGCCCTTTAAAAAGATTACAAGCCTGAATGAGCTAGAGTATAGGGCTAGGATCTGTGACTCCTTCGAAATTGTTTTCTTAAGCTCTTTCAATATTTTTCATAGTAAACTCCCACATTTTGAAAAAAAAAGTCATTTAACTATCAACTATTCTGCAATTCAAGAACACTGAAAGCTCTGATTTTAGGGAGTACATCTGAAATTTGATGAAGCCATCTTTCTTAAGTCACATCTGAATGAACTTCCAAAGTGGATCCGGTGGCTGGGTGAGTGCGGATACCATTCTTGAGCTAATCACTCTAGCTTAAACAGTGGAAATCACTGAGTCTCCCATGCAAAATGGTTGACTGAATATGGTTGACTTTCAGAAGATGCTGGCCTTCTTTCTGCATCCTGCTGATGGAATAGCTAAAGGACATTAAAGGCCAATAGGCTCTTAATTTTATGTTGTCAGTAGGTTTCTGTCTCAAATAGTTTATTCACAGATGATCAGAGCACTGAACTGGAAAACTGGAATATCTCCCTCATAGTACATAGCATGGTGGTGTTATTGCTATTTCTGTTAAATCTAAAGCAAGTCTAAAATACATATGTATTTTCCATTTTTTATTCTTAATTTTCTCATCCCCTTGCTTCCCTTACACAATTTTTTAGAAAATGTTATTGGGGATTATCTCCGTTATTTTTGTTCCCATTCTAAATCTAAATGTAGGATTTCTTTAAACATACCTTTAAATTCAGGTTTGAATCGTTGAGATTAACTTTTACCATACCTGCTTGTTTCCGCACTGTGTTGGCCCTTGCCAACCTGATTGACAGCACAAACTCTGAACTGGTAGGTACGCGCTGGAGTGAGGCCACTGACAGTGACACTAGTCATCTCTGGATCAACATTAGATAAATGTACCTTCCATGGAGAATCTAGTGGAAAGACCAAACAAAAACCCCACAATGATCAGGTAAGTCAATGATCGACTAATAAACAAGAGTACTTTCTCCCCTCAGCAACACAAAAGTAATTTTGATTCAACTGTAATAGTTTAAACTTCTTTTTTATTTCAATAAGTGACAAGAAAAACTTTCCTCTTAACTCACATGGTTAGGCAGATTGCTTATTTGTCTCCTAGAAAGGGATGCTGCACATGTCACTGCATAATAAATAAAAACTATATTCATTAACATTTTAATAAAAGAGGAAATGAGCATGATAAAGACAGATGGGCTGTGTATTTCACAACCCATCTGTTTGGCAGGCCATTATAGCACCACACCCATGAGTGGCTTTGGCTGAAGAGATGTAATGAATTTCATAGATAGTTTGGAATATCTTTCCATCCAGCTTTCAAGCAGGTGTGGAAGAGTGACTCTGTCAGCCAAATCATCTCTTCACTGCAAGACTTCAGAAGGTTCTGCTGGGGATTCTTCATCCCTGTATGTTTTCTGCAGAGTTTAAGCATACTTTTTGCCTAATCATTTCTTAGAATGAACAGGACCTGGCAAAACTTCAAGCTCCCACTGTCAGTTCCCATTCTGATTTTCTTTGATGCCTGACATTCATTTGAAAATTACTGGTGAAGTGAACAGGGGAAAAAATGGAGAGAGTGTTAACTAAATCTGCCTTTCCATCTTTCTGAGGTAGTATAAAACAGTCCTTTTGCCTGTGCAATGGTCACAGTGAGGGGACATTGGATTTTCATTATAGCACTGGGGCTATGATTTGAGAAACTTGCTCAGTTTTTAGACAATCCCAGCTGTGTTCATGAACCACACTCAAAATCACACTCGTTTCTCAAAATAACCTAAAGACCTAACCATGGGTTTTCACAACATGTCTATTCCTGTGAGCTCATCAGAAATGCATTTCTGCCCCATACAGGTCAACTAAATGGAGCCACACACTGCTCAAAAATTAAAATGAGACATTTTAAATGCAAAACTCTGTTAAACTTCACACAGAGATATAAATCACTAATTCAGTGTTTGCTAGCTAGATTCTTTGACAAGAATTTAAGTTCCTCTGAGGCACAATGCCAATTGAGCTATAAAGGTTGTATCTTTTTAATTATTCCAAGTAAATTGATTCCCAAAATGGCTTCTGAAAGCAGAATCTTCCCAACCATTGGACTTTATAGCACTATTTGGCCTTCTGTTTTCAAAGTCTTATGTATAAACTAGTTTTAACTTGATGAAGACTATTATGGATGCCATCAAAAGTAGGGCACTATTATAGCATGTTAGTATTTATTTTCTTTGATTTTTTAAAATAGTTTTATTCCTTTTAAGTTCCTCAAATTGTATGCTACAAAATTATTTTGTGCTATGCTTCCGACTTTCATGTGATAGCTGGTCTGTCCCTCCCTTACCTGTTTACTGACATAGAAAACAACAACCAGTAGGGCAACAATTAAGGGATCTAGTCAACACTGGGCAACCTTAGGCATTATAACCTGGCCTTTATCAGACTACCTGGGAGGTTACCTTGCTGGTTCCAGGAGGTATCTTGAGTTTACCTGTGCTGAAAATAATTATTCTATAAAATTTATAAATTTTATATAAATAAATCAGCCCGTTTCCTAGGGTTTATGTATAAAAAGACTGGTCTACTTTCCTGAAGCAATCCAAGTATGCTTTTGACAGCCTATGGAGAAAAAAACTTACTTTAAAACTTTAATGGCTCCATGATTTTATCAATATGGACATTCCCTCCATTGGTAAATAGATGGCAAACTATTCATTCCTTCTCATTCTGTGAGATTCTTGCCCATATTTTCCAATAGAGTACGAAACCAGCATAGATAATTTAATGGATATCTTCCTCCAGTTTTTATTTTTACATTTTTGTGCAAACAAGTGCAATTCTCTATCTTGCTATCTATTATTCTTGCAATCATTAAAAGATTGGCCACCTGGGAAGAGTGACACCAGAACAAATAGGTTCTGAAGTGAAAGAAGCAAAGTATTTTTATAAGATACCTAAGAAAGATTTCAAAAGAAAAATTAACAGATGGTATTATTCCAATCAAATGGTGATTAAGATAATTTAATGTCTATTATATATACATATATTATATTGTATTATATTGTATTATATTGTATTATATTGTATTATATTGTATTATATTATATTATATTATATTATATTATATTATATTATATTATATTATATTATATTATATTATATTATATTATATTATATTATATTATATTATTATATGGCCTCCTCTGTGAGATAAATGATAACCCAAAAGAGATCAGCAAACAATCTATCTGGGAAAAAATAAATGGATATAAATACCCATTGTTCAGATTATGACATATAATTGAATTGCTACTGAATCAGTCAATTAGTACATAAATCTAGGACAGATACCGGAGATAGTATGGAATAGTGTGCTAGTCCCAGAATTAAACAAGAAGAAAAGAGCATCCTGGAGATCTTTTGGGAAGAGTAGTGCTTTAACAATCCCAAGCTGCTGCCTTGCAAACAATTTTTAGGACTCATGTTTTTCCAGTGATACATGATAGTGAAGAGTCAAGGATGTAGATGCCTCATAGGGCAATGAAAAACCATGCAGTGGATGCCAATTGACTGCAACATATTTCCAAAGATCTAAGTATAAGAAGTATCATGATGGGTAACATCCAGGAAATGTATACTTTCTAGTTCAAATGTATAGTAGGGTAAAATCACTCATTATTTCTAATTCACCTAAGATTAAAATAGCCGATAAACTTGTAGGATTACTAAAAACATACTTATTAACACTATTAGTCATTATTTGAAGTTATATTTCACAAATATAAATAATAGCATTATGAAAATATTGCTACATTTGTTGCAGAACTATATCATCTGTCTCAACACTACAACAATGAAGATTTATTAGGTGGCATATTACAGGGTCACTGTATGTCAATAACCCTCATATATGTTATAATGAGGTCCTCCAACAATGCATCCTGAAAGAACCAAACTTTAGTGGTTCAAGAAAAAGTTCTATTAAGTAAGCCTAAATCACAATATTTTTAAAGGATATGCATAAAAGATGAAAGCAAAAACATGTAACAGAGGGCAAATGTAAAATAGTTACAGTCTAGTAAGACTATTCTCTGAAGACTAAGACATAGAATGAACTGAATGAATATATTATAAAGGGCAATAAAATTGGCTTTTTAAAGTTTTGTTGAGGGCAGGAATACTAAGGATGGCATAGGCCTAATGTTGGGGTGAATGGGAGAGTACAGAGAGAGTACAACTTATATAACTTCTGTCTGGCTTCCATTTTCTTGATAGAGAAGACAAATCTTCAAATTGTGAAGAATAGAATTAAAATCTAAGGTGAAGAGATGGAAATAGTGGGAAAGGTGGCTGCATTTAAGTGAAATCAAGTCATTTGAACCAAACATTAGTGGTTACTGAAAGAACTTGAGGATACTATCACTAAGTGATGTTTGAGGAACAATTAATGGAAGGAGATAGATGGTTAATGTTCTAATTTTTAAAAGGGAAAAGATAAATTCTGAAATCTTAAGGTAAGTGATAGTGATATCAATTTCTAGAAAAATTCTGGAATATATTACTTTTATTGGGTTTGTGTGTGAGCACATAAAATGGGAAGAGGATCTTCTATGAATCAATGTTAATTTGTTAATTGTGAAATATGCCAGAAAACTTCATTTTTTTCACTGAGTATTAGAGAACTATGGACAGAGTACACCTGGACTTTAGTATAGCTTTAACCAAGTTCTAAAAAGGAATTTAATATCTATGCCCAATGAATGATAGTTTAGATGGATTACTGGATTTATGTCAACTTTGAGGAAATTCTCAATTGAAATGCCATAAAACACTGGCTACTGGTCTATAGCTGTTCGTGTTCGCCATTTTAAACAGTGGCAGAGATAGAGACAGAGGGTGTTTATCAGATATGTGTGTGTCATATAGTTGGGAATGATCATTAATAAACCAAATGATAGAATTAGGTTTAGAAAAGACTAACAGACTGAAACAATGGGCTTTATATAAAAATAAACATTAATAGGAATAATTGATAAGTATTACACTCAAGTTCAAAAGTCAATTGTCACAATAAGAAATTGGATGTGGTCAGAAACTAGTTTATGTGGGGGGGAAATAGGCTGGTAGAGGAAAGAAAGTATTGAATTTGGAATTATAGGGCGTAGGTTCAGGTCCCATCTCTACTACCTACTACTTATGAGGCACTGGATAAGTCATTTCATTTCTCTGAGTCTCATTTTCCTCATTTGTAAAATAAAGAGATTTGGATGAGATGATCTCAAAAGAGGAAGGAACTGATTTATTTTACTTGATTCTAAGGGTCACAACTAGGATTGATGGATAGAGTTAGATTTTGGCTCCTGTGTAAGAAAGAACATCCCAACAATTAGAATAGCACAAAAATGAAATCAGTAGCCTTGGGAGACAATAAGTTCTTCATGATTGGAGATATTCAAGCAGAGGCTGAGATAATTTATGTTAGATTTTGCAAAAAAAGGTTTCATTCTTGAGAAAGAGGTAAAGGGAGGTGACATCTGAGCTCCCTTCCAACAGTTAGAATCTATTATCCTGTTAAATTATAGAACAGCTTCTAAGAGTAAAATATGGTTGAGAACACGTAGGCAATAAGATCTTGTGAACATGTTCAGCAGAATATAGTAAATTAATTTACTGTTATCTGCATAATCAGCTCAAACACCCCAAATTTTCCTCATACCGAGGGAGGTTATACTGATGTTTTACTTTCAGATTAAGGATTCAGAGTATACATTTTATAAGAAAAACCATATTTGGAGGGTATATATTTCAAAAATGAGCAGAAAAAAAGAGCAAAATCTGATTATAGTGGTTCCTATCACTTGATATCAGGTGGTCATAATTATTCATGTGATTGAAAAGTCCTAGATTTGCAGCATAGTTAGAGTGTCACTGCCAATATACTTCTGGATGCTCCAGCATTTGGAATAATATTCCCAAATGGTCACATGTGCACAGTAACACACTGGTAGTAAAACTATAAATTGGCCCGGCAATTCAAGAAAACATTTTGGAAATATATACAAAAAGTCTCTAAATTGTACATTTGAACCAGTGATACCTCTTTAATAGGCAAAAACAAACAAACCAAAAAAATCAATGGAGTAGGGAAAGGACTCCTATGTACAAAAATATTTATAGCAATACTTTTTGTTGTAACAGAGAACTGGAAACTAAGGGAATTTCCCATCAACTGGGGAATGCCTGGAAAAAAGTATATAAAGTGCAATGAAATAATATTGCACCCTAAAGGATAAAAGGAATACTTTCAGAGAAACTTAGAAAGGCTTCTCTAAACCGATACAGGGTAAAGTAGGAAGAACTAGGACAGTGGTCTATATAATAATAAGAATGATGTAAAGAAAAACACTTAGGAAAGATTTAAGAACAATGAAATAGGCAGCCATGACCCGAGATGACTAATGAGGCATTCTTAAATGAAACCTTTTCATCTGCTGCCAATCTGTGGGTTTATTTTACTTGATTATACTTAGTTATTGCAAGGGAAGGCTTTTATTTAAAAGTGGAGAGAGTGTTTGACAGGGAGAAAGAAGGAAATAAAGGAGAAAATATCCTTGCAACATTTCTAAACGTACAGAAGAGAAGAAACAAAGATGAGCAGAACAGTTTAATACACTGAACTTAATATATGCTTTTAAAAATTCAAGCTCCACATAAGAGATTTGTAGTTTAATATACAACCCTCTTTTTCTGTTCTTTGTATGTGGAAGTATTCATGTTTATTGGTATTTGTCAAGTTTGGAATAACAAAAAATAATTTTTTTACAGTTTAAAGGAACTATAAGCAGTCATAAATGCAGGATAGAAGTCAATTCCAGCTGTGGTGTATTGTGAATTGGTAGACAGAATTGCAGAGTGTTGGAACTGGAAGAAATCATACAGTCTAATACTTTTTATGGAAAGGGAACATGGAAAAGGCATTGGAAAGAGCACTGGATTTTGAGCCCAAAGTCCTTCATGCAAATTCTATCTTTGTTCTCTTACCAGTGTAACTTTGGTATAGTCACAACTTCTCTGGGACTCAATTTCCTCATCTGTAAAAGGAAATGGTTGGACCGGACAATCTGTACACTCTACAATTGGACCCAGATCTCCACACTTGTAGTTCCAGTTTTTTTCCACTGCACATTGTTCCATAATATTTTCCTCAAGTCACTGAGGTGACTGTACAGCCTTCAAGGGGAGGATTATCACAAAGCAGACTTGCTAGAAGCTATATTTTGCCAGTGTGAACATGCATTACTGGCTTTCTGTGTATCACATTAAGAAGCAATACCTTTTAGGGGGGAAACAGTTCACACTATCAGAAACCAGAATCCAGATAGTCCCACTGCAAGAGGGGTTCATAATTGTGTGCTAGAGATATTCTAGGCTGTGCTTTTGCTATGAGTCATTTTAAAGAACTAAGTACACTATCATCATCATAAGGTTTGTTCATTATTTACCTGTTAGTTGACACTCGATACAGGAATCTACTTTTATTTATGGTCCCTTTAAGATAAAGAGGACAAGGCACAGATGCTTTCTTCTCTTATTTTTTTCAGCCTGATTGTCTTAATTTTTAGGACTATGAAGGCCTAAAGTTAAATAATTAGGCTTAGTATTTTCTAAAGCATATTATATATGGGCACATGGACATACACAGATCTATATCTATGTATCTCTATGTATGTTTAAAAATACACATATATGTAAACAGTATAAATGTTTAAGATTTAGAAGACAGTTTATTTAATCAGCTACCTAAAGCAACTTAATCAAGGAAAGGAAAGAATAAGACACTAATCAGAACACCTTACATCCCTAAAGGTACTAATGGCTACTGGTCTGCTTCCCAAAGTGATTCAATACCATTTGTTTACCACAAGTGTAAACATCACTTGAGAGTGCTTAATCCAAGTATTTCGATCTAGTGAACAGTTTGATTCCACAACAGGGCCTATTAATCTCCTCTGCACCTTGGGGGCCCTACTCTGTTCTTATGCAGCATCAGTAGAATACTTTATTTATTCTTTTTCTTCTCCTACAGGAAGATAAAAGATCTGGCAGGAAGAGAGATTAAACCGAAAACTAATATAAATGAACCCTATTCATCTCCTGGGCACTCTGATTTGTACAGAAAAGTGGTTTGGGAAGGATTTGCTTGTTCACTAGCCTGGTTTCAGGGAGCATGTGGAGTATCTTTAAAATTTAAATAGCTAGTCTTCTCCTGACAATCAAACAGAACCCTTTAAAAGACTCTTCTTCCAGTCATCACAAAAGAGTCATTCAAGATGTTTGTCTTAGGGGGTAGAATTTAGAGGCACCTTTGATAAAGGAAACCATTCCATAAAAATTTCAACATCTTTCTTTCTTTCAGGGATTATACTTGCTTCTCTGACCTAGAAAGCCTGAAGAAGTTGCTCAGTGACAAAGATTTTCCAGGTCAAACTATTAAATAAAACTTCTCTTGTCCTGAAAAGACAGTGCTAATTTTTCCATTTAGCTTAATCTCCTCAGAATTTACTCTGTGGTCTGATGAGTCTTTCACTTTAATTGCTCTTGGTTATATAAAGCCTTTACAGCTAAATATCTTCTCAAATGTCCTGGTAACTTTACTCAAAGAAATTACATTCTAACTGTTTTCCTCCTCAATTCAAGATGACTAAGGTGCAAAAAATGGTGACCAGTTTCAGACATCAAAACTGTTTTGCTTTATATTCTTTTTGATTGCCAAAAGGGTTCTATGTCCATGAACAGGACTTACACAAATGGGTATGACTACACAAAAAAATTTCATCAATTCTCTTTAAGTTGAAATAACATTATATTAAGTATTATATATGATAAAGCATAGTAAGAATAAATTCAAAATGCTAAGTAGTTATATATATGGTAGTGATTTTGTTAGTGGACAAATGGGTAAAGAATCTCAATTTTGTTCCTTCCTGTCTGGGTGGACTTGACTCTTTGGGCCTCGGTTTCTTCATCAGAGCACAGAAAGGGTTGGACTAGATAGAATCTAAAGTACCTTCCAACCCTAATATATTCAGAGTCCCTGCTCAAGGCCAGTCTAGATCTGGCTGAATCCCAAGAATGGGAGCCAAGACAAGGGAACTCTAAGCAATTTTAAAATACAATCTCTCCTGGAGCTGAATCATTTTCCATGTAAGGGAATCATTTTAATTTTCTTAGAATCATAGCCTTCAGAATTAAAAGGAAACTTAACTAAGTCAACCTTCAGTTTAAAGAGAGAGAAACAAACTCACAGAGGCTAAAAGACTTGCCAACAGGTCACATAGTTAGTGGCATATTTGAATGCACACCCAAATCTTCTGATTTCAAATCTAGGGTTCTTTCTATCATGCTACAGGAAGTGAGTACCATCAAAAGAAGATGATATGGTCATCCACTGCATTCTGGGCTGTTGCCAGTTGTCCTGACTTTTGCCATTGGATTTCAATGAACCTGGAAGAGTGAGACTTCGTGGAACTCTATCTCACCTAAGTGATACTTTGACTTGGATTTCTAGAATTGACATCCAGGTCAAGATATCAGCCCACGACATTATTGCTCCTCTGAAAATAAAGGATCTGGGTGGAGTTTGCCAAGGTCCATCCTCTTCTGTCCCTAATTGGAGGGAGTAGAAATCACAGGGTCAAGGCTCCCAAGCAGGTGAGTTTCAGAGTTGATGCAATGATACAGGAAGATGTTTCTGTAGACCATGAAGTCCTGGTGAAAAATGATATATGTGTGCATGTGCGTATGTGTCGTCAAGTGCACATATGCATGTGTGTTCGGGGAGGATGAGCCAAGTGCTTAATGAATGAATTTTGAGACAGAAACTTGCTTATGTAAGCCCTTGTTTTTTGTTCTTTTCGTCTATACTCTGAAGTTGCTTGATATTTAATTCCTAGTGTTAATGGAGGCACACATTCATATGCAATGATAAAATAGAAGCAGAAACAATTACCCAGGAGGGCAATATTTACTGGATCCATAGAAATGCCATGTGAGAAAATGAATGCCACCATCAGAGACTATACTGTGAATGGAATATAAAATACATTGCTAAATACAGTATCAATTACTAGGCTCCATATTAAAAAATACTACTATTAAATACTCATAAGTTGGTCATGTCCATCCACACACTTCTCACATAGTCACCTTATGACCAGTGTCATAGACAATGACTATAAGATGGTTGGATAAGGTAAATTGTGACCATAAAATAAAAAGAATCTAACTGGAATAGATGTAAGCAAGCCAGTTCTTCACAAAATGGGAAAAGCTTTTAAAATGAATTGTGGGAATCAGTGGAATTACAAACCAGGTGCCAATCTGAATATGTTAATATCCAACTGGAACACCACAATGCCAAATATACATATATTTGGCAACATGAAGAATCTGGGATCCATGAGATAGTTTATGGGCTTATTTCTGTATCTGCAGTTGGTTTACAGATATAGGTGAATTTGAAGGTAATGTGCATCAATTATTTCCAGTGCCAGGCTTCTCACTGTAAGATGAACTTGTGCTGGATTCATGGTAAACCACGGATGCCTCCTTAGACCAGTAGCACTAGGTGTGAGATAGATGGAAAGGACTGGAATGGCCCCTGGCCCCAAATAGGATTCCCTATATGTCCTCTTGGTTGGAGAGAGCTGCTAGACTCAAGCACATAATGATAATCTATGAAACCAAATGAAGCCACACATAAACTGGTCAAAGGTGTTTTTTCCCCTCATCAACTACCCCGCCATTAGTTTTAGTTCTCTAAGTAGAGTTCAAGCTATTTAGAGGGTAAACAAGACATTAAAATGCAAATATCGCAAGGTTGTGCATTTAAGACAAGCACCCCAGTTACTATGGAGGTTAAGTGGAAACAACTGCTCATATTCATATTCCGACATAGATTTTAAGAGGCTTTTGGATATGTAAGTGCTGCTAGTTATTGCTCTCTTGTAAATACTTTAAATGTCTTTTATGCAGAGGTAAGAAAATGGGAATCAGAGCTAGGTCTGGATTCAGGAACACACTCTCACATTTAACAGCTGTGGACCTAGGGATAATATAATAATACATACATTCATTATTCAAAAATTTATTAAGTATCTTCAGTGCATATAGCACTGTAATACTAGCTGCCAGAAGAAAGGTAAGGTTCAAATGCACATTGTTCCTGTCTCCATGGAGCTTATAATCGAGCAGAATCTCACAGGATAGTTGTGAAAAAATGCTGTATAAGCCTTAAAGCACTATAGAGATGTTAGTGGTCTGATTAAATCTAGCAAGCAGCACCTACTATGTGCCAAGTACTGGACTGGTAGATAAAGACAAGAGTACAAGCAGCTTCTGCTCTCTAGGAGCCTGGCAGGTAAGAAACACTTAATAAATACTTGTGGATTGATTACTATCATTCCATTGGCCACTGCCTAGCCTGGAGGATATAGCTCTTCAAAATTATCTTGGCATCAGTGGCACCTAGGTAGCACAGTGGTCAAAGAGCCAGGTCTGGAGTTGGGAGGACCTGGATTCAAATCTAGCCTCAGACACTTCCTGACTGTGTGACTCTGAGCAAGTTACTTAATCCCATTTGCCTAGTCCTTGCCCTGATTTCTTAAGAATTGCTACTGAAACAGAGGTAAGGGTTAAAAAAATTATCCTGGCATCTAGGGATCAGGTGAGGAAGATTTGGCTACCTAGAAGCCAGGCACATTTTTTTAGGGCTGGTGGTTTTTTCTGGAACAAAAAACCACTACCACAGGAGAGCAGTGCTGCATTAAAGATATCAGTATTTTTCACCCTCTGAAGATATTTAGTGTATTTACTAGTGGCTTTCACTTAATTAGTTCCATTGACAAGTACCAATTTTGAAAGAAACTGAATCAAATTATGGATTAAGAAGTATTTTATCTCCCAGTTTAGGTGGGACTAGTCTGAAAAGATGGCTTGAATTTTTCTAGTTACCTAATTTATTTTTCACATTCCTTTTTTCTTTGGTAATATGTTTCTGCCTTATCTCCATTGCCACTTGGTCATCCACAGATTCAGTTATCTGGAGACAGAGGCGTTGTATAATTCATACTTATAAAATCAATGGAAGAATATTGGTACTAAAAACATGAAATTTTGATTCAGAGGTTGGCTTGGGATCACTCAGAGAGAGTAGTACCTTTTCCAAAATGCAATCAAGCCCTCTCTCCCCCTCTTATTTCTTTTCTGCCTAGTACATTGTTTATTTCTAAAGTAGTCAATGAACTCATAGACCAGCCTGTTGGGTTACCTTACAAATGTATATCTTAGTCTAGATAAGAAGCATTGTTTGCTTAGTTTTTCCTGTGTGAATTGTTAGGTCAAACTCTCTTGAGCTGATTTATAACTAAAGACATGGTTAAGTTCAAAGTTGTGTTTACAGAATGTCTTAATGGTCCTATTGACATTTTAAGTAAAATAAATGGATTAGTTAAATGGAAAAAACACAAAATGAGCATCTGATTGGCACTTTTCCACATGAAAAATGCAGAAATTAAAATGGTTCCTTCCTCAGAACATGATCCTGGCAGCCCAGAAACAAATTTCTTATTTTTCCTAATTGTTTCACATAATGTTTCACAAGTTTATATAATATATACAATATAATTTTATATAATATAATATAAATAATAACAATGACAATACTATATAACATTAATATACTAATAAAATGATATTGATAATACTTCAATAAATGATGCTACTAATAAAGTCGATGCTTAAAATTATATGATGACTTTGGGGTACCCCAATGTTGGTAGATACTTTGCATCATGGCTAGAGGGCTGACTTTGCATCTGTATTCAAATCTTCCCACTTTACCCCAATCCCTTAACCCTTTCACTGTTTTAGTCTATTATTTAATATAAGTTCAGATGACTAATCAATTTGAATTGGTAGCAATAATTTTCATAATGATAATTCTCCAAACTAATAAAAATACAAATTTAGACAAAAAAATCAAATGTGCAAACAAACAAACCAAAAAACCTAGTATAACTCTTGACTCAAAGTGATCATTCAAAATGAGCAAGCAATGTGATGGTTCATGTATTTGGAAACCTGTGTATCCACAGATAGTCCTCTTACATATAGTGACCTGACAGATGAACTAAATGGAAGGATAGGGGACCTGAAGGATGAGGGGTACTCTTTTGTTTTTAAACCCTTAACTTCTGTGTATTGGCTCCTTGGTGGAAGAGTGTTAAGAGTGGGCAATGGGGGTCAAGTGACTAGCCCAGGGTCACACAGCTGAGAAGTGTCTGAGGCCGGATTTGAACCTAGAACCTCCCATCTCTAGGCCTGATTCTCAATCCACTGAGCTACACAGCTGCCCCAGGGGTACTCTTTAAGAGAGGATATGGGGATGGTCTCATCAGGCCTTGCCAATACAGAGAAACTTTACACTTGCATTCATCTTCTTTCAAAATCTTTGACCTTGCTATTTTTTTAAATGGCCATAAAGGTTTTAAAAGTCATTCATGGGGCGGTTAGGTAGTATAGTGGATAGAATGCAAGGCCTGGAGTCAAGAGGTCTTGGGTTCAAATCTGGCATCAGAAACATCCTAGCTGTTTGACCCTGGGCAACTCATTTAACTCCAAATGGCTAGTTTTCATTGTTTTTTTCTCTTAGAATTGATAACTAAGAAAATAAAGGTTTTTTAAAAATTGTTTTTAATTATTCATTTCCTGTTTCCTAGAGACTCAGACTATTGTTGGTAACCCAATGAGCTGATCTAAATGAATTATTATAGTTAGAATAGAAATTGAAATAGAAACATAGAAAAACGTTCAACTTCTCTACATAAGTTTCCTGAATTTATAAAGTTCATATGAACATTTGTATATAATTACAAAGTTAAAAAAAAGTATTTTAAAATGTTATGCAGTTAAACTTCTAGTGTGGCAGCTGAATTACTCAAACCTAGGCAGGAGGAGCCTGACCTTTCAAAGATAGGCATGCCCAAATACAGAGATTTCTTTTTTCTCTGAGCTTATATAGGGCCCATTTGGCTATTAACGCATAGGTTAACAGGGAAGTTAGTCCCATGAAATGAATATACTCCATTCTCTACAATACATGGAGCAGTACACCAAAACCCTGTGGAACAATCTAGTGTATCAAGTAGGAAATTACTTTTTTTAAAGCTACGGGTTATACAGTCCTGGGAGCCGAAGCTTTATAAGAGGAATTTACTACAGAGTATGTTGCTATAATGTTATTAGAGAACAAACTGCAGAATTAGAAAATGGCTAAGAAGTCACCTAAAGGGACATGATTTGAAGCTTTTAGTATGCCTGAGATGGACGAATGTAAACAGAGCTGGTGTACAAGGACAAAAATCTCCTGACCTGAACCCAACCCTAAATTCAACACTGGAAAGACAGTATGAAGTCATCTAGGTAGGCAGGCTGGAAAGAATACTGGGGATGTATTGTGCCTGCGACAGAAAGCAGTCCAACCCCATAAAGTGTCAATAGTGTAAGAAATAAAAAGTAGGTTGAGATTTTCCATTCAAAAAAGCAGATTTCAGTTCAACAAAACATTTTCTACTTCTTACATTAAAAAAATTCTTCCTTATTTGATTTTGTCTTATGCATACTGACATAAAGTATATATAGGCTGTTGGCTAAAGTACTCCAAGAGCTATTTGTCAAGTACTTAGTCAATAAGTAAAGATCTTCTACTAAGTAAAACAGTACAACTTCCTGATTTTGGAAAATAGTACAGAGTTCACCGAGTTCACATTTCAGCTCTGGTGTCTGGAAAGTCCATTTCTTTAGAAGGGTGGTGGCACCTGGAAAGCTTGGATGAGACCTGTGGAATATAAGATGCCAGTATCTGAGTCATAACAAAGGCCCATGTTTTTATTTGGTCTGTAATGTCACCCCATGGGCAGTGAAGTGGTATGGTACATAGAGTGCTAGGCCTGAAGTCAAGAAGACTCATCTTCCTGAGTTTAAATCCAGTTTCAAACACTTACAGGGCTATGTGACCCTGGGAAAATCACTTAACCCTGTTTTGCCTTTGTTTCCTCCTCTGTAAAATGAACTGGAGAAGGAAATGGCAAACCACTCTCATATGGAGTTGCAAAGAGTTGGACATGACTGAAAAAATGGTTAACAACAATGAATGTAACTCCAGTAGGCTTAGGGAAACTTTGGTTTAGGGAAATCACCCTAGAAGAGTGGGAAAGATTCACAGAAGACAGTAATTAGAAATCACAGACTTTTTATGGAGATTTCTCAACTTATAAGGAAAAAATGTAAGAGAATGTATCTCCTGGACCCTAAGGAGAATATGGAAAGACCACATTTGTAAGGTATTTAGAGAAATCTAAGTCAACCTTTATAATTTGAGGCACAGAATATGTAGTCCTCTCTTAAAGGGTAATGTAAAACCCAAAGGACATCTAAGCCATAAGGGAAATGGAGAAATGAATCCTGGAGAATATAAACTCCAGGGTAAGCCACTCTGTTCAGAGGGTCTATGAAGTGATTATGAGTCAGTTCAGAAGGTATACTCAGATCTTCACAAGCTGAATAAAATCAGCCAAGCACAGGCTGCCATTTGAGTTACTCTATGGGATTAAGAAAAAATTGAGGAAAGAAATTTATATCTGGGTTCAGGCAACCTGAATGAATTTGTGTTTGTTACTTTATTATGCTATGTTATGTATGATTAGATAACACAGGAATAATTCCTTAAGTACCCCACCTCTGCCCTTCTCCTTGCGGCTAAAACACAATAATCTGTCTTTAGCAGATTTGTTTGAGTCATTCATCCTTCCTATCTATAATTTTCATTTGTGATTTATACTCTGCCTTCTTCTCAAAAGGATTTAAGGCAGCATTTAAAGTTAAAACATAGTACAAACAGTACAAATAAACAGAGAAACAAAATAAAAGCAAAAAACAACACAAAAAATTAAAAGGGATGAAAGAAATAGGTGCATTGAACATATTGGACCAGATAGTTAGTGCTGTTATACAGTGAAATATTTCTAATTTTCTAAGCAGCAAAATAAAAAAGGCAAACAATCTTTTTGTTATTCATTTTTTTCATCCCAGATTCTAAATATATAGGTAACTAAAATGGAGCAAATATTCAAAGTAAGGTTCAATCTATAAGAATTGAGAAAATAGAAAAAAACAAAGTGTTTCATGGTAATTACAATATAATTATTGATAACACATACATATACACAAACAGTTAAGAAACTATTAAAATTTCTTGGAGCATAAAGAACACTGTCTTCAGGAGAACATGACAAAGTCCATCAACTTTTATGCACATAATAGCAAATACAAATGAAGATGCTTAACATTATACTGTGACAATCAAGAACACTCTACAAATCAAAGCAAATGAGTTTATAGAGTAGATGTGTAAAACTCTCAACAGACTCCCTACTGGAAAATATACCTGTTGCACTAAAAGAGAAAAGGCAAATTGAATGAGTAGGAAATGTTTCATGAAAAGCAACGTAGTCTTTGTATCAAACCCAAAAGGCTAATTGTGCTGACAAGACAAATCATGCATTAACATTATTCAGGGCCTAGGCAGAACATATGGGGAAGGCTCTAGGACTCTAGAAGCTGAAAAAAAATTTCCTATATCTTTTTTCATAATTATTTATACTGATTTTTCAGTTCTAACTTTATTAAACACTAATAAAATTCAAGAACATACCAAATACAGTTTGCAGTAAAGATATATGGAAACAAAGTTAGGAATATAAAGCACAGATTTTATTTTGAGTACTCAAGATGAATGGATACTTCTATTTGGATGCCATGTCATTATCTCAAACACATCATGTTTAAAATTAAATTCATCCTCTTTCCTGTACCAAACTATCTCCTCTTCAAGTTATCATACTGCTTTGGAGTCAAAGCTTCAGTGTTTCAGAGCTGGCAGAGCCCTTTGAAGTCAATCAGTCCTACCCCCTCATTTTATGCATTAGAAGATTTTGAACCCTTCTATATGATTTCAAGTATCTCCTGCCCTAAATCCAATCATTCACCAACTTCTGTCATTTCTTCATTAATATTTCTCACATCCATCACTTTCAACTCTCGTTCCTAACATCCTACTTAAGGTCACATTATGCCTGAACTATTACATAGCAGGGGGATTGATTTTCTTCAGTAACACGGCCAGAGGTCATGGAAAGGCAACCACTTTCTTATAAGTACGGTCTCCCTAAGGCCTTAGACTGCAATGACTTGTCTTGCTTCTGTATTTGTAGTGCATGGTTTTTGAAAAAGAAAGCACTTAATAAATGCTTTTTTCATTCATCCAAACATGCTATTTAACCAAAAGAATGTAAGCTCTTTTATGGCTGTCCTCCATCACTTAATAAGCTGATGCATATAGAAAGTTCTTAAAAATGCCCTCCGATTGAATTGAATTGGATTACTCAAGCCTTGAATCTTTCATGCTTCCTGTGTTATACTGTCACTTATTATTCTTTTAAAAGGGAAATTACCATCTAGGGTGAATTGACTAGTCAATGACAGTCAAAAAATATTTATTGACTAAATAGACTGATTTGATGAACTTTTCCTTCCTGAATCCTTATTAGATTTTTTAGTGAAAAGGTCACAGTCACTAAATTCCTCTTCATATCTATAATTTGCTTGAATTGATCTTGGCATTCTGTGTCTCATGTCCCCTAAATCTGCCCTTCCTCCTAATTTTTCTCTTTTATCTTTCTAGTCAAAAAGGTATATAACAGGGGGCAGCTGGGTAGCTCAGTGGATTGAGAGTCAGGCCTAGAGATGGGAGGTCCTAGGTTCAAATCCGGCCTCAGACACTTCCCAGCTGTGTGACCCTGGGCAAGTCACTTGACCCCCATTGCCCATCCTTACCAGTCTTCCACCTAGGAGCCAATACATAGAAGTTAAGGGTAAAAAAAAGGTATATAACCTCTGAGACATAATAATGATGATGATGGTATGATGAAAGATTACGCTTTATAATAATTAAAGGTTTTTACACACCATTTTGTGTTTTACATATAATATCTCAATTGCCCATAACACCAATCTTGTTGGACAGTTACTAACTCATTTTACAAATGAGGAAATTGAGGCTCATAGAGATTAAGTGATTTGCTCATGGTCACATACCTTGTGTCATAGACAGGATATATACCATGTCTCTTAGTTCTAAGAACAGAATTCATTTCTGACTCTTCATTATTTTTCATTCTATGATATCTAATCAGTTTGTAAGTGCCACTAAATCTGCCCTGGCAATATCTATCATACCCATCCTCTTCTTTTGATTCAGTGGGGGCTAATTTAAGTTTTCATTTCTTCTCACCTTTATAATAATTTAACTGATATTCTGGCCTCTAGTATTTCTCTATCTAAGTCATCCTTTACACAGCTGCCTGATTAATCTTCCTTAAAATACTGCTGTTCATCATGACATTCCTATATTTAGCAAACTTCAGTGTCTCTTTATTGCCTACTAGATAAAGTAAAAACTGGAGGTCCCATAATTTAAGAGTTTCAATGATGTGCTTCCAGCTTGTCTTTCCATATATACTGACATATAAGTAAAAGGGAAAACAAAAATTAAAAGTTTTGTGAAGTAACTTATAACCTATGGTATCAAATATTATTTCCAATTATTGAATTCTTATTGATAGTCAGCTGGATAAGTAAGTTGTTTCTAATATTATTTGACTTAGAATAAAACTCTTTTAAAAATATGTATGTGTAATTTGGTTCTATTATTGGTAAGCATTTCTTTCTAAAATATAGGAATATTTAACTAGAAGAGTGCCAATTAATTTTTGTTAAAAAAAGATTTTTGTTGTTCTGTCGTTTCAGTCATATCCAAGACCTCATTTGGAGTTTTCTTGGCAAGGGTATTTAGTGGTTTACCATTTCTTTCACCAACTTTAACTCTGAAAACATCCAAAGAGCATTTGGTATAGTGGGAAGACTATTGGACCTGAAATCAGATGGCCTAGGTCTGAGTGATGAGTTTTATGTTCACTAGCTATTTGACCATGGGTAAGCCACCCGACCAGTCTAGGTTCTATCTAGGGTCTTTGTATTTAAAATGGGAATCATTATACTTATTCCCCTATTATGGTTGTTGTGAAGAAGTCACTTTGGAAGCTTTAAAGTGCAATATATCCATGAGCTTTGTTACTTATTATTGTTTTTAGTAGCTCAATGAAGCCATGAATATCATCATCATCATTATTATAATTATTATTACTTAGTACCATCAACTAGCTATTCATCAGCTAAACTCTTCAGTTTGTAGTCAGCTCTTAATTTATCCATCATAATTGCAGTCATGAATTGCACAGATAAATAAAATCCACAAAAATCACCTCCCCCCATCCCCACTAGAGGGTTATTTTAATGAATAGTTTCAACCTCTAGCAATATTCTCCTTGTCTCCTTGCTAATTCGTCTGACATGAAAATGTAGAGGAGCACAATATGTACAGGAAAACTCCTCAATAGCTCTCATTATCCAGAGACATGCCTAAGGGCCATGGTGTTATTCATTTTTTCTTTTTCCTTTTATGGTTTTTATCCATGCCAAGAGTTTTTGTTTAGGAAAAACAGAACTGGATAGATGACAATCTTGCTGGCCTCAACTTTGTCCATTCTCTGTCCTTTGTCCTTCCTGTTATTATTTCCTTTGTTTTCTTTTACAGGTATAGTTATCTTTTTTTTTAATCTTTCCTTAAGCAACAGCTATCACTTAATTTAGGGACTTTCAAAGAGAGTAATATCTTGTCCTTTGTTCTTGGATCTACAGTCTGTGGTAAAGGTTAAGGATGTTAAAAGCTTAAAAAGAATTCTGATTACTTTCCAAGATGGCAATTTTTTCCTCTACTTACTGTTCTCAGATAGCTCCACAATGTAATAAAGCACAGGACTGTTTCCATCAAAGGGTCGAACCCAGGAGAGCATCACAGTGCGACTGTGGGAGGAATTCAGGCTAGCCAGGAGGTTTTGAGGTGAATGAGGCAGTTCACTTAAAAAAATGAAAGAAATAAACACACAAACATATCAGAATCAATGAATTATGCATTTACCAGTTTAGCTTAGCTAGATCTTATGTCACACTAAAATAAGTGGTGTCCATAATTGTATGATACTGTGTCAAAAAAAAGCAATGTCTTTTTTCATAAATTACATTATGCATAATTTTGTTATTTAAAAGATGAACTTAGTATTAAAATTCCTAATGCAGGCTACTAAACATCTAATGTTACTGTTACTTAATGTGGAAAAAGTCAATATTCCACCAACATGCTTTTTAATTAATGACATAGTCAATATTTTCTTACACACCTAGATTCTAGAAATATAATAGCAGTAAACCATTCACACACAGCAAAAACATAGAAGATAAGATTTAATGCAAAATTTTTCATACTCAGGCAAGCAGAAGATATGACACCAACCATACAGAGTTGCTCATCAGAATTACCATATTTATTCTTAGGTAACAGAGTTGTTGGATTTATTGACAGATGAGAGGTTATGCTGTCATTGGATGATTCTTTTCTCTTGGAGAATGGAGATTTGTGGGGGGCAGGATTCAAGTAGAAAATATAGTAAAAATGCTGGCTGAAACTATAAACCCATGAGAAATGCTATAAAAACTGAAATGCAATTAAAGTGTATAAATTCTAAGAATAAATGTTGCTCTTAGGAAAGACTTTCCATTGAATTTACTAGGGAATGGGTGGCAAACCCCAACTGTGCACTTCTCATTAGTCACAGTTCCTGCAAACCCCCAAATCACAAGAGTCCAACAAACACAACCAGTCCAAGCCTAGTATTTAACCTTTACATTTTATAAATGTGGGAGCAAGACCCTGTTATATGACTGTTCTGGGCTGCTGCATCTTATCTAAATGTTCCCAAGCAGTGAAAGTAGAAGGGGTTATCTGGATCTGACCCATTCCATCCACTAACCAGTCTTTGATTCTCTCCCAGACATCAATTACCACTGACCCACACAGGTCAGGATAAGAAGCCATAATTACACTTGTTTCCTTAATTAAAAATGTACTCATTACCCTTTTAAATTTATTAAGCTGCTACATACTTAGAGCCACCTTACAAACACAACACTCTCTAACTCATGTATACTATTTATATGCTACTCTAATATAGACTGAGGCGTTAATATAATAAAAAAAAAAGTTTTGAGCTTAAGATGTCTTCTTACTTTTTCCATTAATCTTGAATTGTTTTTAAACCAGAAAAGAGCTCTTTTTTCTATTTGAGCTCTTCAATAATCTTTTTTTTCCTTAGATTTCTGATTAAACTCAAAGTAAAGAATATGCTTGGATAAAAAATATTTATTCTACTTTTCCTGTATTAGATATTTATTATTTTCCATATAAATCAATCTCATAACAAAATTAAAATTACTGAAGTAGTAACAAGTGAACTCAATTTAGAAATGAACCAAATATGTATATCCCTGATAAATATATATTGAAAAGGAATTTCTCTTAAGCTATGTAATTTGTTGACACCATGAACATCAATTTGAAGAAAGTAGCTGCTAATCAATGTTCTATGTCTCTGAATTTCTGCATAGGAGAGGTTTTCACTTCCTGAAGAGACTGACCAAATACAGTATATAGTCCCAGTTTCCTTTATGATGTAGTCGTCATCATGAATAAATAGATAATATTTTGAGGCTAAGTCCTTGAACAGAGATGTATAATCACGTGTATGAGTTTGAAGCTTGATCATTTAAATGAGGTTTTTTTTTTAAAGTGGGGAAAAAATTGGCAAAAGAAAAATGTCTTCACTAAGGAAGGGTAGAAGCAATTTGGATTAACAAACAAATTAATGTTTTGTTAGAAAAGTAGTTCAAGAGGGATTATCCCATTACTTTGGTACTTTGAAAGCTCTGTAAATTATAGACATTTTTTCCAGGATCCTATTGCAAACTCTCTGTGCATTTTGATCCTGTATGGTTCTTGTCTATATTTTCCAACAAATATTCTGAATAGAATTTGAACAACATATGGTAGTCCTTTGCTGTCAATAATTTAATATCTCTCAGGTGCCAATGCATTATTTGGAAAAAGATGACTTTTTTCATTCTTGCTACATGACTAGCTTCATCCTCATTTTTGGCCATATGAATCTTAGATGATAAACTTTAATACCATTTCTCTCATTTAAGTTTTCATAGGAAATATGCAAATCTTCACGCTTTAAATTTGTTTCTTTATTCTCCAAGGTACCTCTCTAGTGGAAGTGCTCAAGAAATATTTCTTGAATGAGTTCAACATTAGTCAATTATTCACTCATTCATTCATCCATTCTTTCAATCAGAGACTATATCTTGTACACAGTAGCTGTTCAGTCTTTTGACTGAATGGATTAATGTGTATGAACCTGGTCAAAAAGCATTACCTTACTATTTCCCCTCTACACAGGGCTATGTTGGACATTATAGGGAACAGAAATTTTGGGTTTGAGGTTTTGAGGAGAGGTGACATTTGAGATAGGTGGGAAGAGATAAGAATTCTAAATAGGCTGTCTAGAGATTTTGCTGGAACCAAGATTAATAAAGAGTACCCTTGATTTCAGGGTACTGTTCATTTCTACCTATACAAAACAAGTCTGAAGAGTAGTTGCTGCACTCTAGGAATGTATGGTCTCAACTAGATGATAAGATGTACAAACATGAGAAAGTAATGATCCAAAATACCAGATGATCTAAAACTGATTATAAGTGATGAAAGAACTTATAGAAGGGGAATTGGGTAGCCATGTGAAGTAACTTGTGAAGGAGATGGGATTGAGCTAGACCTTGAAGGCAGAGTAAGATTTGGTTAAGTGAAAGTGGATCAATACAGAAATTCCAGAAACTTCATAGAATAGTTTTCTATAAAATTCTATGAAAATGAATTAATTGAATAATAAGAACAATAATATGAACAAATTCTTGGAGACATAGTGATAGAGAGTTGAACAGAATGGAAAGGATTCTCACCTACATTGTCATATTCTTTGGTTAGTAGTATGCTGACTGCTTGCCTGAAATTACAACAGTTCATGGGATATCAGAGGCAGATAAGTAGTGCAGTGGTTAGAATACTAGGCCTCACTAGTACATGAGGAAGACTCATTATCATGAGTTCAAATCTGAGCTTACTGGCTGTGTGACTCTGGGCATGTCACTTAACCCAGTTTGTCTCAGTTTTCTCAATTATAAAATGAATAGGGGAAGGAAATGACAAACCACATCAGTATCTTTGCCTAGAAAATCCTAAATGAGGTCACAAAGAATTGGACATGACTGAAAAACAACTGAACAGCAATGACAACATGAGAGACTAAGGCTGGCCTCTTATCTACATCTAAGAATCCAAACCAAGCTTTTCCTATTGGGGCGATGTTAGTCATATATGATTCTCTAAACATCCTTTAAATCTTCTCCCATCTAGAGAGTGACTAAAGAAATCTGGGATCACTATTCAAGCTTTGGGGACTACAGCAGCAAGACAGACCATCATTCTGCATCAGAATATTGTGTAGAATGAAATCATGGAAAATTTTTCTAAAAAAATAAAATCTTTAAAAAAAGAAAAAAAAAAAAGAATATTGTCTAGAACCTGAAAATTATTTCCTTTACTTGTATCAAAAGATAAAAAAAGTAATGATTTTCTATAATAATTGCAATAAGGCTGTTTTGAGGAGAATATGAGATAATATTGGCAAAGCGCTTTGTAAACTATAAAGCACCATATTAATGCTAACTGTATTAATATTTTGTTATTCTTTTGGTACAGAAGGTTAAAATAAATGATTCTTACCTTTAAAATGTCATATCTTAAAGTACATAAAAAGTATTCTATAATTATATAACTAAACACTGCATAACAAGCAGTAAGATTGGCTCAAATGGAAGGTCTTTGTGTTGTGAGGGAACAGTAAGAAACAGGATTGTCTGGAACACAGTAGGCACTTAAATCATTGATTAATTGATTGATAGGCAGGGTAAAAATATATGTTACAGCATTCGTTTGTTACATTAAGAAGTTCATCAGGTTTTCCAAATGAAAAATTATAAAGATTGTTAGGGGATTCATAGAAATGTGGAGGTTCTTCATCTGGCTCCAGAAATATGAAATCCATAGTTGTGAATAGTACAATGATCTTTGTATTTAAAGTAGTTTTCACTGAGTGAGTTGTTCCAAGTCTGGTTCTAATTTCACAACAGATATTTAATAATTATATAAGCCAAAAACATTGAATTCTTACACAGAAAGCTCTTTTTTTCAGGCTAAAAAAACAAGGAACAATTTAGATTCAAACTGTCTAATTTCACTGATAAGACTGTTGACTTAAAAAATAATTTATAGGCTATGTAATAACACCTATTCATCCAGCTGTCATTTACCCAGCAATTTGATTATCCATAATATATGTTTAAGAATCCAAAGGCTTAGCATATTGGAAAGATCCTTATAAAGATTGGCTATTCTTCAAAAGGTAGAGGAAGTGACAGAGAACTGCTACCGTGGACATAATTTGGATCAATAAGGAGAAAATGGTTGTTGAATTAGGAATGATGGGAACCTAGGGAAGAAAGTGGCAATTCCATTTTAGAATACATGATAAAGAAGAAGGCAGGACATAATCTGACACCAATCCTAGATTTTAGGAGAGATAATTTCAAGTGTTTCAGGGAAAAGATAAATAGAATCCCAAGGTATAACATGAGAACTTCACTGTCTGACATTTAAGACTCTCCAACGATATGGTTACTATCAACACTTCCAACTTTTTTCACATTAATCCCTTTCAAACACTCTTACATCTGAGCCAAACTGGACAACTGCCTATTGCTTGAACTCTACATACTACCCAGGATGTTACAGAAGCCACCATTCATTCATTCACTTTTTTTTTTAACCCTTGCCTTCTGTCTTAGAATTGATACTAAACATTGGTTCCAATGCAGAAGAGTGGCATGAGCTAGGCAACTGGGGTTAAGTGACTTAGCCAGGGTGACACAGCTATAACGTGTATGGGGTCAGATTCGAACTCAGGTCCTCCAGGGTCCAGGCTTGGTGCTCTGCCCTTTGAGCCATCTAGCTGCGCTTGCCATCATCCATTCTTAAAAGATACTATCTCCTTAAGGCTCGGCTAAGGCATGACCTTTCTCATGAAGCCTTCCATGAATGTCCTGGACACCCAGTTATAAGACTGGCTCATTCCATTCTCAAATTACCTTGTATTTACATATGGCGGTACTTTTCATACATAGTAAAATATAGTTCAGTGAGGGCAGGAACTGTTTTGTTTTTTACTTTGTAATCTTAGTTTCTCACATAGAGCTTTAAATATAGAAGATGCTTAATAACTGTTTACTCAATCAAAGGTGACTGAAATTGAAATGGTGAAGAACAGGAAGGCTTTGCGGGTTTGGAATTAAGGCAAATGGCTTAATTCAGAATGGGTATGTAAGACTCAATTGTAGCTTAAAATTTGAATATTGTCTCAGTGGGGCAAAATCACAGACCTACTGGTGCTTATGCTTGTCAAGAAGTGATCAGTTAATCTTTGCTTGGAATGATGAATAGCATGTATTCTTTCTCCTGAATCCTATTTTGTAGCAATGACTGATTTCCATATCCTTTGTGTATATGTATATGCTGTTCTCTAATCAGTTTTGTATTCCATTGTATCTATCTCTGATAAAAAAACACCTAGTGCATATTTTGTTAAAGATTCTGTATATAGTTGATTTCCACACTATACTTTTTTGATAGCTATCTGCTGTTATTTAATAATAGTAAAAGTTATTGAATTATGTATTTCCCTGCTATGGGATAGTTGGGTGGCATGGTGGATAAAATGCTGGGCCTGGAGTCAGGGAGAATCATCTTTCTCAGTTCGCATCTGGCCTCAGATACTTACTACCTGAGTGACCCTAGGCAAGTCACTTAAACCTGTTTGTCTCAGTTCTTCATATGTAAAATGAGCTGGAAAAGCAAATGTCAAACTACTCTAAGTATTTTTGCCAAGAAAACCTTGAAAAAAAGAATTGAACAACAGCAAGTGTCCCTGATTGGCTATCTTGACCAAAGCAGGGAAGAAACCTATCTTTTCTAATGGTTTAAGAAACTGAGGTATTATCAGTGCAATAAGTAACCTGAACAAGTTGACAGTATTACTGTGGACACTTTTTCCTCTAATGAAATTATAACCGGGGTTGGCACCAAAAGAAGAAATAAATCACTCAATCCTGGCCTTTGACCAGAAAGATTAAAGATATTTCCTTTCTGGTTATAGATTCATGTTTTGACCCTAAAGATCAGCATCCAGGGACCCAGCTGGGACTATAAGGCAGTTATGACTTAAAACTATGAAAATCCATTTTTTCTCATAATTATTAAATAACTAGCATGTGTGGTGAGCCTGGGAGTGATAGATGTCTTTTCTCCAGACTCTGAAAGTACCTGAACCCTTGGAAACAATCTCACCATATTGAGCTCTTTCCTTTTAAAATAAGATTACTAGATAGTAGAATCATAGGAATATTATAGATGCCATTATCTAGATTTAGGAAAAAATATGTGATAAACATCTCTCATTCTGTACTTTTTGACAAAATAGATGAATATAAGTATATTTAAACTCATTCAGAACTGCTTGAATGTCCATATACCAGAAGTGGTTAGTTATTAATGGGCTGATATCAATGCAGTGGCTTCAAAGGTGGAGTTAGTCATGTCCTTATCAACATTTTTATCACTGACTTGGGAAGGAAAAGTTGATATGCTTTTCAGATATGAAGAATATACCAAATTAGGAGAAAATTTCAATTTATGTTCACAGACTTGGGTATCAAGAAGATCTGAACAGGCTAGAAAAATGATCCAAATATATAAGATGAAGTTGTAATTGAAAATATAGAGTCCGGGGGCAGCTGGGTAGCTCAGTGGATTGAGAACCAGACCTAGAGACAGGAAGTCCTGGGTTCAAATGTAGCCTCAGACACTTACCAGCTGTGTGACCCTGGGCAAGTCACTTGACCCCCATTACCTAGCCCTTACCACTCTTCTGCCTTGGAACCAATACACAGTATTGATTCTAAGATTGAAAGTAAGGGTGTTTAAAAAAAAGAAAGAAAATATAGAGTTCATGGCTTCAAATAAATCAGCTTTGCAAATGAGATAAGGTGACATAAGCAATGGTAATGTAGAAATGATTTAAAGATTGTGGTAGCCTATGAGGTCAGTGGGTCAACAGTATGTTATCACATTTCTCTCTTACCCTCCCATTCCCCCAGCCCAATATGATCATATCACATTTGGAATATTATGTTAAGACCTGAATACTACATTTTGGGAAGGGCGTTAACAAGCTCAAGTGGATATGAAGTGGGGTCATCAGGATGGTGGGGGGATTTGAAATTATGTCACAGAAAGACCAAATGAAGAAACATTGGATGTTTAATTTAGATAAGAGGCAAAGAGGAGATATAATAGCTGTCTTCTGGTACATGAAGTGCTACCATATGAAGAATTCAAAATTTTGGTTGGCCTCAAGAAAACAAATAACTGGGAGTAATGGATAGAAATGACAGAAAGGTAGATTTTAGCTCATGTAAAAAATTACTATTAATTAGAACTCTATTAAAAGTAGAATGTGTTGCCTTGGAAGGCTCTTCAGAGGTTGGAACCTGTAATTCTGTTCAGCAACTGGTTAGATTAGATGGTCCTAAAGGTCCTCTCCAACTGAGAAATTCTATGACTAATTTAGTTTCTCAACCAATAGGGGAATGGTAGCAACAAGTTAAATTGTGGCACAGTGATCCTACCACAGGCAAGCACAGTGTCAGGTATGACTGTCAATAGCTTGACGATCAGGAAGGAAGAAAGAAAATTATTAAAAACAGACACACACACACACAAAAACAGACACAAAAGAAGGACAGTACTCTATGAATATTTATGCAGGGGCAAATGATTCTAGATCAGAAACTCTTAACTTGAGGCCCATAATTTTCTTTTATATTGTGATAATTATATATCAACGTATTGAGTTCTTGTGTAATCTTATGTGTTTTATTCTGTGCATTTTAAAACATTGTTATGAAATTTGGAACAAGATGGTGGAGAAAATACAGGGTCCCATCTGATCTCTACCAAATTGCCTTCCCCAAACCTATGACATAGTGCTTCAGAAGGAATTCTGGAATAATATAATCTACAAAAATATGGGATGACATATGTTTTCAGCCCAAAACAACTTAGAAGGCTGGAATGAGGGATCTAGAGTGCTGGGGTGCAGGTAGAACACAAAGCAGTACACCAGGGCAGGCCTCAACATAACAGCAGACTCTGGGTGCAGTTGAAGTAGCAGCAAAGCCTTCTGGAACTCTTTGTCACAGATAGTATGGGGGTAGTTGGACAACTTCTCAGAAGGAGATTAATGAGGTCCCATTGCTTGCTCTGGATACAAGACTCTTGTTGCATTGTCCATGCACAGACCCAGGTAGCAGTCCTTGGGCAAGGTTTCAGGGTGAGGAGGAGCATGAGTGCACACCAGCCCTTATGGCCACAGGGAGGAGAGGACCCTGATAATAGTTCCAAAGGGTAAAAGAGTATTTGTGGTTATTCACAAACCAGAGCACAGGCTAGAAGAGTATTAAACACACTTTTCTTTACGTCATACTACCCTAGAAGGATTAAAAACAGATAGGTCACCAGAGCCAGATATGAAGGCAGCTGAACAAAGAACCTGAAGTTGGCAACAGTGCTCCCTTCACCACAGTTACAGAATCCAACTTTAACAGTTGTTTAAATTAAAAGAAAAAGATTAGAAAATGAGTGAATAACATAAAAAAAGAAACTCAACAAAGATAGTTATTTTGATGACAGAGAAAACCAAAACACAAATGCAGAAGATGACAATGTCAGTACTAATGCATCCAAAGCATCCAAGAAAAATATGAATTGCTTCGAAGCTCAAAAAAAATAATAGAAGAGCTAAAAAAAAGATTGAAATAATCAAATAAGAGAAGCAGAAGAAGATTTGGAAAAGAAATGAGAGTAATCCAAGAAGATCGTGAAGAAAGAGTCAATAGCTTGGTTATGGAGGCATAAAAAGAAATTAATATCCTAAAAAAAATAGGCCAATTGGTAAAAGAAGCACAAAAATCCAATGAATAAAACTTAAAAGGCAGAATTGACCATATAGGAAAAGATGTACAAAAATTCACTAAGGAAAAGAACTTAAAAGACAGAATTGACCATATAGGAAAAGATGTACAAAAAATCACTGAGGAAAAAACTCTTCACAAAGTAGAACTTGCCAAATGGAAAAGGAGGTACAAAAGCTCACTCAAGAAAATCACGCCTTAAAAAATCAGAATTGGGCAAGTAGAAGTGAATGACATCAAGAAACAGTCATAAGAATGAAAAAAAATAGAAGAAAATGTGAATTATCTCATTGGAAAAACTATTGATTTGGGAAAATAAATCCAGAAGAGATAATCTAAGAATTATTGGATTATCTGAAAGCCATGATAAAAAAAAAGGAGGGGGGCTTAGAGATTATCTTTTTTTTTTTTTAAACCCTTACCTTCCTTCTTAGAATCAATATTGTGCATTGGTTCTAAGACAGAAGAATGGTAAAGGCTAAGCAGTGGGAGTTAAGTGACTTGCCCAGGGTCACACAGCTAGAACGTGTCTGAGGGAAGATTTGAACTCAGGATCTCCCATCTCTGGGCCTGGCTCTCAATCTACTGAGCTACCCAGCTGCCCCCTAGACATTATCTTTCAAGAAATTGTCAAAGGAAAACTGCCCTGATATTCTAGAACAAGAGGGCAAAAGAGAAATTGAAAGAATCCACCCATCCCCTCTTGAAAGAGATCCCAAAAGGATAAATCCAAGGAATGTTATAGCCAAATTCCAGAACACCCAGGTTGAGGAAAAAAATATGGCAAGCAGTCAAAAAAGAAACATAATTCAAATATTGTGAGGCCCTAGTCAGGATAATACATGAGTTGGCAGCTTCTACATTAAATGATTGGAAGGCTTGGATTAGGATATTCCAGGAGGCAAATGAAGCTAGGACTTCAACCAAGAATCACTTACCCAACAAAACTGAGTATAATAATTCAGAGGGTATGGGGGGGTGGGGGAAGAAAATTCAATGAAATTGAGGACTTTTAAACATTCCTAATGTAAAGACCAGAGCTAAGTGGAAGAACTGACTTTCAAATATAAAACTCAAGAGAATCATAAAAAGGCAAATGGGAAAAAGAAATCAAAAGACATTCAATAAAGGTTAAACTGTATTAAATCCTTACATGAGGAGAAAATTCTTGTTACTCTAAAGAAAAATGTCATTAAGAAGGACAAAGACAGAAGGGCCAGGGTGTATGTTGTATATGATGGGATGATATTAAAAAAATAAAATTAAAGCATGGGAGAAAAGAATTCATTGGGAGAAAGTAGAAGGGAAAAATAGAATAGGGTAAAATTTCTCACAGAAAAGAGGCATGAAGAGAACTTTTACAGTGGAGGGGAAAATGAGGGGGGTGAATAGGGGAACAGGTAAACCTTACTCTTATTGGAAATGGTTCAGTGAAGGAAGAACATACAGAAGCAATAGGGTATGGGAATCTATTTTACCCTATAGGAATGGAGGAGCAGAAGTGGATAAGTGGATAAGAGATAGAAAAGAGGACAAATTTAGGGAAATGGTGGTCAGAAACTAAACAGGAGGAAATAGGATATAGATTAATACACAGCAATCATAATGATGCAAATTTATTTTACAAATCTTTCTAATAAAGATCTCATTTCTCAAATACATAGAGAAATGAGTTGACTATATGAGAAAACAAGATAGTCCCCAATTGATAAATTGTCAAAGGATATAAATAGGCAATTCTCATATGAAGTAATTAAAGTTCTCTTTAATCATGTTAAAATGCACTATTAATTAGAAAAAATTCAAACTAAAACAACTCAGAGGTACCACCACCCTACACCTATCAGATTGTCTATCATGACAAAAAAAAATTACAAAATTTGGAGGGGATGTGGGAAAATTGAAACATGAATGCACTGTTGGGGGAGTTATGAACTGATTCAATCATTTTAGAGAACAATTTGGACCTATGCCCAAAGGGTTATAAAACAGTACATATATCCTTTGACCCAGAAATATTATTACTAGGTTTGTGTCCTAAAGAGATAAAACACAAAAAAGGAGAGGACTTCTATGTACAAAAATATTTAAAGCAGTTTTTTTTGGTGGGGTCAAAGAATTGTTAAGTGAAGGGACACCTGTCAATTGGGGAATGGCTGAATATGTTTTAGTATATGATTGTAATAGAATATACTATTGTGCTATAAGAAATAACAAGCAGAAGGAGCTAAAAAAACATGGAAAAACTTATATGAACTGAAACATTGTGAAATAAGCAGAACCAGGAAAACATTGTACATAGTGACAGGAATGCCATACAGTGAACAAATGTGAATAACTTAGCTATTCTCAGCAATACATTGATCCTAAGTGTCTCAAAGGATTTCATGATAAAAAAAATCATTTGCTTTTAGAGTAAAAGAACTGATAGAGTTTGAATCTAGAGCAAAGCAAATGTTTTTCACTTTCTTGTTTTTTTAATTCAAGTTTCCTTCTATAAAAGAATTAATATAGAAAAATATTTTACATTTATAAATTATGGATTGTACATGTAAAATCTCTATAAGACTATTTACCATCTCAAAGATTTTTGGGGGAAATGCGTAGAGAGGAAGGGAGAGAGAGAATTCAAGACTCAATTTTCTTTGAAAAATATTAGAAACTTTTAATATGTAATTGGGGAAAAATTAAATTAAATTTTTAAAAAATCCATTATTCTGAGAAGGGTTTATAGGCTTTGCCAGACTGCCAAAGGGGTTCATAATACAGAAAAGGACCCTTGACAAATAAATGTTTATCAGTTAATTAAGCAAATAACACAATTGAATTAATTTGATTATTTTATAGTTATTTTCTATTATTGCCATTATAAAAATGATGTTCACAGTGATGGTTCTGTTCACATAGTTAGCAAGATGATGGAGGTAAGTATAAATTCAAAAAGAAATATATGCCAAACGTGAGTAATTAAAGTTGTATCCATAAGATAATGATATATCTTATAAGTTAGAAAAGTTATAAAATTACATTGGCAAAATTTAATACTTAAAGCCCCTCCTCCCCACCACAATACATTCTCTGTAAGGAGAATTCGCACAATCAATCTTCCAGACTTGTACTTCAGCATTCCAAGTTTTGCCAGTATAGTGACAATATAGCCTGCAACCCACTCCTACACCTCAAAAGAGGGAGAAAATATTGATCCTCACCTGCCATAATGTAACAAAAAAATGACAACTACCAAGGGTAGTTATGGGAGTGGAAGATGTGTCAGGGCACAGCCAGTTGGGACAAGAGGACTAAAAACCTAGTTAAGGATAGTCTTTTCCTATAGAATTTGCTCTGGGTAGGAAAACTAGGGCGGCCCTGTGTTCCCCAAATGAGGAGACCAAGCATGTTTGGTTTCAGAGGTTGTGTAAGAGAAAAGGGAGGGTGGAAAGAAAAGGGTGAGTAAGGTAACCAGAGACAAATTGCTAACAACAAAAGAAAAAAAATTTAAAGACAAATACTACAGGAGAGAAAGCCTAGTATCTAAGAATATAAAATAACATTTAAAGTCATAAAAACATGAAAGGGTAAAAAGCAGAATGAAAAATGAGGAAATAATTCAAAAAGACTTATAATACTTTAAGTAAGTATTACAATATGAAGGAAAATAAACCAAATACCTTTCATGAAAAATAAAATTCTGAGGACTCCCAAGAAATCATGGCACACCAACAAGAGACACCAGACTGGTTCTATGAAGAAATATGCTTTTCAGCAAGACATTAAAATGGAAATTAGGTTGGAAATCACAGTTCTCAAATATGAGTTAATGAAGACAAACACCGGAGTAGACAACTTAAAATTCTCAATAGGAAAATTCCCCCAAATATTAGAAGCTGTGAAAAAAGAGAATGACACAATTGGAACTCAAAATTACAAAAAGTGGACAAAAACCAGGTAGAAGAGAAATAAACAACACTAAATTTATATGAGCATATAAATCCTATATATGCTGAAGTACATGATTTTGAAAATAATAAACAGGGATAACAAAGATCATCAGTCTCACAGAAAAAAAAGCATGATACATTTTAAAAATGAATATCATAGTGAAAGCAAAAGTATTAGAAAAATAGCTGACCTTTTGGATGCAAACAATAAAGTTCTTATTGATTGAATCTATGGACAGAGGGAGAAAAAAAACCACATACTTGAAACTCCAAGGCATGTAGCTGTTAAATTTTAGAATGTCAAGGTCAAACAACAAATTTTGGGGAAAGATTTTCAGTTATGAAATACTAATTTGAATAAACCAAGACCATTCTTCAGCTATGAACAATCTGAGAAAAGAATGGAATAGTATTTCCTATTCCAGTGTATTCCAAAAAATAAAGGAATTCATAATGCTACCTCTGCAAAAAGCCATTCTGCAATTCTGAGCTTTCATCGATTTCATCAAAGAAAAAGTTTCCCAGGGATCTTAGATATTCAGGATTCTAATCTCCTAATTTTACAGATTTTGAAACAGCCCCAGAAAGATTAAGTGAATTACTCAGGGCTATATAATTAGTAAGGGACTGAAGTAGATTCCAATTTAGAGTGCCAGACCTGGAGTCAGGATGACTCAGCTTCCTGAGTTCTAATGAAGAGTTAGACATAAAAAGAATAAAAACCCTCAACAACAAGAGCAAAAATAATAACAAATTCTAAACAGGAGAAACACAAGAGAGTTTAATAAATTTAAAAATCAAAAGGGATTATGCAGTGAATTAACTTTTTTTCATGTTTTTTAGGTTGTCATTAAAAAAAAGGAATTAGATTAAGGAATACAAAAAAAGATCATAAGGAAATCAACAGGTGACAAAAAGGGAAAGAAATCTGAACAATTCAGAAATCAAAGAAATAAAATTAAATTAATACTTCATGGCCTAACTCTACCAGAAGTGAATTACCTGGGGCCTGTTAGGTGGCTGGGTGGATTAAAAAACTGGCCTAAAGGTTAGACATCTTCTATTCAAATCTGGCCTTAAATGTCTCCGAGCTGTGTGGCCCTGAGGAAGTAATTTGACACCCATTGCCTAGCCCTTACCATTCTTCTGACTTGGAACCAATACTCAGCATTGATTCTAAGTGAGAAAGTAAGGATTGAAAAAGAAGAAGAAATCACCATATTTAAGAGAAGGGATAACAAAATGGAAAGTTTCCCTAGCTGGTTTGGAGAGTAGGGAGGAAGGCCTGAGGGGACCCCTAATTTGTACACCCACAATCTACCTATCTGTCTATTTAAAGGGAGAAAAGACTTCACAATAGATAAAATAGGGATATAACAATTACTTGAGAAAAGGCCACTATAAAAGAATTTTTCTTATGCAAAGAGTTCGGGAAGAAAGGGGGAAAGATTTTGAATTAGATAGTTATCTAGATGGGAGAAGTAGGTTCAAAAGTGGAGGAGAGGCTGCAGCTGAGAATGAGAGCCAGGCCTAAAAAAGGGAGGTTCTGGGTTCAAATTTGGCCTAGGACACTTCCTAGCTGTGTGACCTTAGGCAAGTCACTTAACCCCATTCTTACCTTACCACTCTTCTGCCTTGGTGTTAATTCTAAGGCGAAAGGTAAGGGTTGTTTTAAAAAAAAAAAAAAGTGGAGTAGGGATTTTAAAATACATTTTAAGAAGTAAAGTACATTTAAGGAAATTCAAGTAATTTGGGATAATAGATTAATGGGACAAGACAGAAGAGTCTCTGGGATCGACTAATATCAAAATGATATAAGCAAAATTAATTGCAGAGACCAAATACTTATTTTTAAAATGGGGGATAAAGATCAAAACAAAAGAAATAAATGGAGGGGAGAAAATGATGATGGTCTCAAGTCATCATGAAGAGATTAAAATTGCATTCAATATATTTTATTTTAGAAAATCAGAAAGTATTAGATACTAAATTTTAGTGTATAATAACAATATTCAAAATAGTGAAAATAATAGTTTTCACATGTAATGGAATGAAATTCAATTATGTGAAACAACTTATTCCTCAGAGCTGCCAGAAAAAATGAAGTGTTACCCTATATTAAGATGTAGCATGTCATGACGAAGTTCTGATTTGGAATCAAGAGACTTGGCTGTGAATCTTGGCTCTGTCACTAATCTGGCTCTGTGGTGATGGGAAAGTCACTTACCCTCTCTGATCCTTGGTTTCCTCACCTCTAAATTAGGAAGAGAATAATACTTGTACTATTTCTCTCATGGGGTTGTTGTTGGCAAAGCACTTTGAATATCTTAAAATACTAGATATATGTCAATTGTGATTTCTCATGTAATGAATCTACTTCAGCTAGGCATTCTGCCAGAAAGTCTGAAAGGAGACAAAATATTGGGAGAAAAACTCATAAAAAAGAGTGATATACAAAAATATGGTGACAAATGAAGAAGGTTCAAGGGGAAAATGTTAGAAAAAATTTCCCAGCATTGAGTTAGTTTGCACCTGCTAGAAAGAAAGAGACAAAATATGCCATAAATGACGCTCTAATATAAAATTAACCAAAATGGCTTATTTATGAAGGAGAGCCAATGCCAGGTGAGTTTAGAAGAAACATTTTTGAAAGAGGCTCAAGAGAAAGTAATTGGTAAAATTGTAGCTGAAAGTGAATTGCTATGGCAGGGATGATCAAATTCACATTATTTCTATATAAAAAGCTTGCCCCTTTAACTCACAAATGATGACTTGGTCAAACCTATCTTCTATGTCTTCACTGCAGATGACAGGTCGCTTTAAGACCCTGATAACTCTCAGGAAAACGACAAAACTCCTTAGCCTTTATTATGGTTTTGTCAGGAGTGGTTTTACTGAGAGATGCTTCTAACTCTTCGAATCCCCTTTAAGGGTCTGGCTTTCCAGGAAGCCTCATTATTTAGGCTTTTGCTGAGCTCCATATACGTAGGAATTACTCTTTGGTTTCAGAAGAGGAGGTGAAATCCTACATGGGCCTATAAGCAACATATCAACCAATCAGGATTTATTTGGAACATGGGTATGCTTAGTATTATGCCAACTACCTTAGGAAATAGAAAAAAACCTTGGACTCTTGGTGTCCTTTCTCTTTAGAAGCTTACACATTAGCTAGGGAGATAAGACTAAATTAATCAGGAAATATCCAAATGCTATACTTCATGGCAGTAACTAGCAAGATCTAAGACTTCTTGCACCTGAGACCAATTCATTTGGGGTTAAGAGGATAACAGGGAGTCTGAATAGGGACCTAACTAAGTCAGGAGATGGGGGGGGGGGCCAATCCCCTTGACTATCCATCACGTACTAAAGGGGGATGGAAGAAAGAGAATCAAGAGAAGGGAACCACTGAGACTGGACCCTGTCCTGGGGTTGGGGTGGCCCTGGAGAAGCTATGACACTCTGAGGGTTGTTGTTTTTGTTTTTAATTCTTACTTTCTGTCTTAGAATCGCTACCAAGTATAAATTCCAAGGCAGAAGAGCTGTGAGGGCTAGGCAATGGCGAGAAAGTGACTTGCCCTCTGTGACAAAGCTAGGAAGTATCTGAGGCCAGTTTTGAACCCAGGACCTCCTGACTCCAGACCTGGCACATATCCACTGTGCTACCTAACTGACGCTTATTCTAGGGGGTTTTGTAGGACCACAAATTATGATTCTTGTCTTTGAGTCATTTCAGTTGTATCCGACTCTTCATGACTCCTTTTTGGGGTTTCCTCGGCAAAGATACTAGAGTGGTTTGCCCTTTCCTTCTCCAGTTCATTTTGTAGCTGGGGAACAGACGCAAATGTGGTTAAGTGACTTGTCCAAGGTCACACAGCTGGTGAGAAGGCTACAGAGATGTTAGTCACTGTGGAGAAGAAACACCTGAATCTTAAATATCTGCACAATGCAGCAAAGAAGCCCTGGTCATATCATACTATAATAGTTCTAAATAGAAGTACGTTATAATGTAACAATTCGGAATTACTGAAACCTCTCCTTCCAGAGATAACTAAAACTGTTTAGCCTCAAATTCCTCTTTCCCTTCTCACTGAGGCAAAAATATTCAAACCCATTATAATCCTTCAATGACAGGCCCGTTTCGATAATATGAAAATGTGGGTGAAAGGATCTGTATGGAAGGCCCTTCATTTGTTTTCCGTTATTACATCAGTTGTAATTGTTATGCTCCATCTCACTTTAGAAATTAAGTAATTTGCAGGTGTCTGGTTCTGAGGCACACTGGAGAATTATCAGTTGCCACAGGTGAAATCTTAAATAACAAATGTTATCAGACTTCCCATAAAGTAAGCACACAAAAAAATTCTATTGTAATCTAAAATTTCTGTTTTTAGTCACCTGTGAAATGATATATTTTCTCCTCTTGACTCTTCATTTGTAGTTTAAAAGAAAATGGAACATAGATAGGATTATCATGGGTTTGTACATCTAGAGGTGAAAAGGGTCTTAGAGACTATCTAGCTCGACCTCCTAATTTTACAGATAAGGAAACAGAGGCTCAGAGAGGTCAGGATTTGAATCCAGTTTAGATATCGGCACCAGTGGCTGCTCTTTCCACTATTATTAGTAAAGCTGCTATTATCATAATCTGTACTATGAACCCCCAAATAGGAAACAGGCTCATGTAAACCTCTGAAGGAAAGGTTTGCACAGAGTTGGGGAAATCTATCCCATGCCTCTCAGGGGCATGCCCTACCACCCGCCTCATGGGTTACAACTGTGCAAACTTCCCCATGTCGTTATTTCACAACTTATGCTTTTACCATGTAGTCTGATACCCCAAAGGGTATGTAGGCATTCCCTTTGTTGATCTCTGTAAGTAGCATATACTTGGTGATTGATTGGTCACACCTATGCCTTTCCAAATAGAAGTTCCCTGACCATTAAGCTGTCATCCTGCACACACACACACACACACACACACACACACACACACACACATCCCTCTACATGTATATATGTATATATCTTGTTGTTGTTTAGTTATTTCAGTCATGTCTGACTCTTCCAGGTCCCTTTTGGGAGGCTTTTCTTTTTATGTTTATTTATTTATTTGGGGGGGCTTTTCTTGGCAGAGATCCTAAAGTGATTTGCCATTTCCTTTTCCAGCTCATTTGATAGATGAGGAAATTGAGGCAAACAGAGTGAAAACCACTAGTGTCTGAGAATGGATTTGACCTCAGGTCTTTCTGGCACTCTATTCACTGTGCCAACTGACTGCCCAGTATGTAAATATGTATATCTATCTATCTACATATTGATATACATGTATCTATAGACACAAATTTATATAGACGTACATGTGGAAAGAGAGAGAGACAGAGAGAGAGGAAGAGAAGAGAAGAGAAGAGAAGAGAAGAGAAGAGAAGAGAAGAGAAGAGAAGAGAAGAGAAGAGAAGAGAAGAGAAGAGAAGAGAAGGAAAGGGAAAGAAAGGAAAGGAAGGGAAGGGAAGGGAAGGGAAGGGAAGACAAGAGAGGAGAAGAAGGGAGGGGAGGGAAGAGGAGGGGGAAAGAGAGTTTAACCAGATTTGTAATTTCATCAACATAAGCAGGTTTAAGTATGGAATTCTGTCTTACGATGCAGATTAGTCCCTGTTTTGTCAATTATGCTCTTAGTTTTCTAGGGTTCCTGAGAGGTTTAAGTACCTTACCCAAGAGGTATCAAAGGTAGGATTTGAACCTAGGTCTTCCTGACTCTGAGGCTGGCTCTCTGTTATGCCAAGCTGTTCTTCCTATATTAAGTACTTAATAAATGTTTACTGAATAGAAAGGAATATTTCCCGTGTGTCACTCCATGAAGTAAGAAATAGTTCTTAGGTACCTTTATACCTGTTTATGGAAGCATAGACTTCAGACTGGAAGAGAGAGAACTGGTTCCTGTTCCCCAAATGTGGCCCCACCTGGGGTTTTTGCTCTTCTTCTACTCTCTGTATTGGCTCTCTACTTGCTGGGTGCCATAGAGTCACGATTGTGTCCTCTCAATGTATAACATGCTGGGGCTGATCCTTAAAAAGCAGAGGTCATGGGCAGCCACGTGAGCAACTCCAACTCTACATCTGCTGAAATTCAGACATGCCAGTCTGGCTTTGTCTGTTTTGTTTGTTTAACATTCTCTCTGCTGCTAGCTCTCTGTATCTCTTTGTATGTCAACCTGACTTGCCATCACTTTTGTTTGCTCCTCATCTAGGCCCTATGTAGGGTTGTATCCAGAACCTGTGTAGGTTCCCATTGAAAATAGGAGACCATTTCCTTTGTTGTTGCTTCCTACTATTTCTGCCTTTGGCTTCCTGGCTACCTCTGCCAAGAGGGATTCAGGTTGTCCTCTGCCTTGTCCATTCTTCCATATCTCTCAAGACATTCTGTCTCTGTGGTCAGGACACTGATGCCCCAAAGATCCTGGAATGGTGGTCCCTTTCTGTATCTCTCTCTGGCTGTGACCTTTCCCTCACGTAGCTTTAGAGCATGTGTCTCCTAAACAGAGTTGGAGCAAGGCATTTGTTGGCACTAGACAAGGTACCCCACACTTGAAAGACATCACTTAGAAGTTATATGGAGTTTATTCTCTTGCAAAGAGCTCTGCTTTGGATTTGAACAATTTGAGCTGAAATCTGAGCCTCCCACTTATTACTCATGTTACCCTGAGCAAGCTGCTTCCTTTCTTTGAACTATAAAGGTTCTTCCTTTATAAAAATGTGGGTAATAATACTAGCGTGATCACCTCACAAAGGTGAAAGGGATTAAGGAATCCCATAGGAGGAAAGGGATATATAAACCTTAAAGTCATCAAGAAATATGGGTGATAATTACTCTGTCCACAGGAATTTTTGCTCTTTCCATATAACATGATGATGTATCATAAAATAATTATCCATGTGAAGAAGTTTCTCTTCCTCCTTTCTTGGCTAAAAGGGTGCAAGGAGCATAGAACTCTGCACACACATTTGGACCTGATTGATATGTTTGTTAGATTGGATGAATTGCTGTTTCTTCTTTTTTTTTCTTAATCTTTATTAATGAGTCTCTAAGAAGTGGATTGGAGAAGGTGGGTGGCACAGTAGATAGGGCCTGGAGTCAGGAATACTTGAGTTCAAATTCAGCTACAGACACTTACTGGTTGTGTGACCCTGGGCAAGTCATTTAACCCTGTTTGCTTCCGTTTTCTCATTTGTAAAAATGAGATGGAGAAGGAAATTGAAAACCACTTCATTATCTCTACCACAAAAACCCCAAAACAATTCACAAAGACTTGGACACAACTGAAATGACTGAATGACAAGAAGAAGACTAGGGAGGGACTTATTAAGAAATGAAAAATGGTAGAAAAAATACCAACAAAACTTTTCGATGTCTTTCTCAAATCCCTTGGCATGCTGAGCTGACCATCTTCTAGCACTTTGGAAGGACAAATAATTAAAGGGAAAGCAAGTAAAATAAAACAATTCTATTGGGTTACAGAGCAGGATAATCTTATCCTAAGAAACCCTGTGATGCTGAAAGTGTTGTTAGGATGGAAAAAAACTAAAAACCAAATGAAAACCTTTCCGTGTCTTCTCACTAGCTTTATCTACCTCCTTCCCCACTTCTTTGTTCTTTTCTTCTTCAAAGATTATATACCTTTTAATGCCTCCCATTATTATCCTCTACCAATTACCTAGGTTCCTTAAATCTTTCACATTTGCAAAGTTCCATCAACTTTTACAGGTTCAGAACAAGTCACAGGTTACTGGCTCAATCATGATTATTTACCTAATGTCCAAACTAGTTCATAATATTCCAGATTCATTACATATTCAGTTATAATGGCATAAACTCCTGCCAAGAGGAAAGAATGAACCATTTCTTTACATCATATATGAATAGAAAATAGGGTTATTAGTATCTTTGATGTAGGCAAAACAAACACAATGGGAAGCCAACATATTTCCTACTTTTTTTAAATGATATTTCTGTTACTTTGTAAAATAGTGTCTATATTGGATAAAGTAGTTTTAAGCTGAAGAGAGAGAAATAGCAAGACGAAATAATCTTTGAGGTACTTTAGAAGGATCCCATTTTAGGTACGAGTCCCTTTCAGGTCTGAAATATGAGATTGTTACTTCTTGTTATTTTCTGAAGAACTCTGCTTTAGCATTTTATACATGAGCAGATTGTGGAAATGTTAGTCATTACTTAGATAAAGTATGGGAAAGTACTTTGAACAGTAAAAATTGCTATTGTTATTATTATCGTTCCTGATACAGAATTGTTTCGTCTGGATTTGGCCAAGAAATACCCATGTGAGGTCCCAACATTTCTCATATTATTCAGGTTTGGGAACATGGAAGATTTATTAACCGAGTAGCGCATTAAAGGGATGATGTCACTGTTGTCTTCCAAATCATCCCTGTAGCCAGTTGCCACTAAATTGGTTAGCATCTCAAATTTGTAAATATTTCTATATTTAGAGGTGACGTATTTTGGCAATAAAAAGTCTATATTTTGTAGAAACAAACATTTACAGAAAAATGTATTTTGCTTAGAAGAAATTGAATAAGCAAATAGTAGGGAGGGTATGTAAATCAGTTGAACATAAAAATATTACCAAGGAAAAGAATGCATTACAATGAAAGTATGCAATTTTGCTTCTGCTGACAGAGTCTTTATGAAATGCTAACACTTATTTATTTGATATCAATGACAGATGATCTGAGGTTGTACAGAGGTGGTTTTAAAATATGAATAACACAATACATTTTGAAACTTGATATTAACATAATGTAGAGAAAATCCTAAGGAAGAAGTTGGAAGTAAAGTAAGGGAGAGAGGAAAAGCTTTGAAAAGAGGAGTCCACCATCAGATCTGGAAGTATTAGTATGGTGGTGGTTGTTCAGTCATGTCCAGCTCTTCGTGACTCCATTTTTCTTGGCAAAGATAGTGAAGTGGTTTGCAATTTCCTTCTGTTGCTCAATTTATAGATGAGGAAACTGAAGTAAACAGGGTTAAATGACTTGTCCAGGGCCACACATCTAGGTAAGTGATCTGAGGATAGATTTAAATTCAAGAAGAGGAGTCTTCCCAATTCCAGGTCTGGAATTCCAGGCCTATCCACTCTAACACCTAAGTGCCCCAAAATTTTAGATATTAATATCTATATAACCTTTCTCACAGTGTTGTTGTGAGGAAGACGTTTTCAATAAATCTAAAAGCTCTCTAGAAATGTGAAGTCTTCTTATTGCTACTACTAGCTATATGATCATGGACAAAGTCATTTCATTCCTCTCAATCTCAGTTTCCTCTTCTATAAAATGGGGCTATAAATGTTTATATTCCCCACTTCTCAGAGTTGTCATTAAGGAAGTTCTTTGTGAATTCTGATGTTCTATATAAATGTCAGTTAATGTAGCTACTGTTGTCAAGACCATGCTGTTGTCACCACTTTGATTTCCATAATGGAGATTAGCCAGGAGACTCCTATAACTTTGTGTATCTCACATATACCCTGAACGAGAAGGGAAGATGCTTTCTACTGTAAGATCTTTCGATATGGAGTCCCTTTCTGATTCTAGCCCCAGCAGAATCCAGTAAGACTTGTCTTTCTGCAATGGCTTTTCCTAATGGGGTGGCTTTTAAAAAATTGAGAGGTGATGGTTTATAATATGCAATTTTGTTTACTGCTGTCCTAATTGCTGCGATGCTATGCTTCATCTATTTTCATGTTTTAATTTTGTACTTGTGCCCTGAAGCAATTCCTACGAGGGTATGGTGTGGAAAAAAATCTAATAAATGAATAAAGGCCAGAAGAATAAAGGGCTTTACTGGGTATTTAAGCTTTATGCCCTACAAGTAGAGGCTTAAGGGAGGGGAAGAACTAAGAGAAAGAAATAGATCTATGATCAAAAAACAAGTCAATTAATCTAATAATGAAACTTTTCAAACATTTTTTAAAGTGCTTAAGAGTGGGCAGCTGGGTGTCTCAGTGAACTGAGAGCCAGGCCCAGAGATAGGATTTCCTGGGTTCAAATCTGGCCAGACACATCCTAGTTGTGTAAGGCAAGTCACTTAAACCCCATTGCCTAGCCCTTCCCACTCTTCTGCCTTAGAACCAATATACAGGATTGATTCTAAGACAGAAAATAAGGGTTTAAAAACAATTTTTTAAATAAACTGCTTAAGAGCCCTTTGTCACATATATAAATACTCAACACAACTGATGGACTATGAATACTAAATCAGGACATTGTGAACGAATCAAGCAAGCAAGTAAAGACATATTAGTATCTACTATATGACAGGCACTTCGTAAGCACCTGGGGATACAAAGAATGAAATAAATATTAGTTTATATATGTATATAAAAATGTTCATTTATGTATGCATATGACATATTCTTGCGTAATTATATATATATATATATATATGTGTGTGTGTGTATATGTATACATACATATACACTCATACACACAGGTATCCCTTCCACATCACGGGATGGGGGGCAGCGCCCCCATGATCTAGAAAATATCCATAAAACATTTTGGCCCTTCCTTTGTTCCAGAGAAGTATGATCTTTTTTCTTTTATGGTATGTTTACAGTAAAAGAAACTATGTATATGATATTAAAAGATAAAATATGTTGATATTATACAATACTTTAATTTTATATTTTATGCATTTCTGAATTTCTAAACCTTTTCTGTGTCATCTGTTGGCCTTCGAATGTCATCTGCAACTCCTGCAAAACTCCTCCAAAATTCCTATTTAATTTCTTAACATGCCCTGCAATATACTGTAACTGTGATGGGGAAAGTAAAGGCTTCATACAAAGGGGGCAAAAAAAATTCTTAAAGCATGAGACGGATTCTATGAAGCAAAGGTAAGGAGGGACTACGCTAGGGATTAAGAAGCAGGTAGGTGGCACAGTGGATGGAATGCCAGGCCTGCGATCAGGAAGAACTGAGTGCCAATCTTGCCTTAGACACTTCCGGGCTATGGGACTCTGAGCAAATCACTAAACCTCTGCCTGCCTACATCCACTGTGGCATCTTTGCCAAGAAAAGCCCACAGCCAGTAGGGTTCATGGGGTCCCAAAGAGGCACACATGACTGAACAATAAAACAGTGATTAGTGGCCCCTGGGAGATGAGAGACAGGAATGTGACCAACAGAGAAAAAGCCAGTTTGATTAGGCTGGAGAATTCTGAGTTATAATGTCCAAAGAGCCCCAGAGTTAATAGCTTGAGGCCAAGTTGCTGCAGGGCATACAAGCTAACCAAAGGATTGTATTTCTATATCTATCCAGGTGTCTATATGCTGATGTGGTTTTGAGGTTACAGACCTAAGTCTACATGGACATGTTCCTATTTCATATTGGTATTATTTGCCACTTCTGCTCCCCCTGCAGAGCCCACCATCCCTGCAACCTCCTCCTCTAATTTATGGAGTCCTTCATGGAGCTCTCCAGGCCATCCCTGCTCCCTTTCCTCTTGGCTCTCCTCTCGGCTCTCTAGACTCTGGCTGAGGACACCAGCCTCCTCTCCTCTCCCCACTGCCTTTCTTTCCCCCCAGGCTTTCTGGCTCATCCTCATACATTCTCTTCATTCTAGAATGTAACTTCCTTCAGGTGGGGACTTCCTTTCTGCTTTGTATTTGGATTCCTAGTATTTAGCACAGTGCCTGGCACACAGCAAGCTCTCAAATGCTCTGTCTGTCTGTCTGTCTGTCTCTGTCACTTATCCTAGGAAGACCCTGAAGATGACTGGGAAGGAGAGTCACCCAGTCCGAGCTGCGTTCAAGTAAAATGACTTTGGCGGTGGTTTGTTTATAAGCTGGACTAGAGAGTGGCAGGCTTGAGGCATCAGATGCAGGGAGACCAATATGAAAGAACTGTCAAAGAATCCAGGTCCCCGGATGAGGGGATGGAAGGGGCCTGATGGAAGACACGTTGTGAAGGTAGAAAAAGCAAGGTTGGACAAGTGATTGTAAGCGTGGCCAGAGGAAGCATGAAACCAAATGTTCAAAGTAGCCATCATTCTACAGAACAATCATTATTCAATAATTCGCAAAGTCAAAGGACCCAATGCTCACATCACTTCCAATCGGGCCACTCTCGAATCGTTCCCTCCATCAGAAATAACCTCGCAGGTGTAGTCACCGATGTCCCCTGACCACGTCTGACTAATGAGAAGTGAGCCATCTTTCTCCACCACAATTCTTGAACTTGTAGCTGGATTTATGATGATGTTGTCCTTCTTCCAAACATATCTGTGGGTGAAAAGGTTTGAAAATATTAATTAGATCAAACAAAGATTCAACCACAGAATTGTGGTTTTAAAAGGTTGGATGAGACCAGGACTGCTCTTAAAATGATCACCATAAGATATCAAAGTAAATTCAAAGATTGTGAAGGACAAAAACACACCAATAAACAAACCAAACAAAAATATTCTCAAACTAAATGACGAAACTAAGGACACAAAAATTAAATTGCATCTCTCCTTTTATTTCAGAATCAAAAGTGAAGAAAACTCATTAGGGTAACCAGATACCCCAAAATGCAAAACTATCATTCAACTGGTATCACCTTGGATGGCTTCTTATAAAAGCAAATTAATTTTTAGGAAAGGCCATGTGGATAATTAGGGGGAAACTTCCCCAAACAGAACTATGCAAGTCCTAGGGAGGAAAAAAAGTCACATCTCCTAAACCTGCTTTCTTTAAAATCCAACCGTTATAGCAAATTGTCCTTAAAATTACATTTCCTTCTCTTTTAATCTTTATCTATAGCAATTTTAGCACATTTTCTTTTCAAATATAGAGTCAATTAAGAGCCTGTCCAGTCTTCAGATCTCTTATGGGTACAGACCAATATGCATTGCTGGATGAGATGAAAGTGCTGTTTTTACTTTTCAAAATTAATTGATTTGATTTCCAAAATATGCCCCATCCTTTAAAGTCTTAACATGCACCAAGCCCAGACATTTACAAAACTACTTATCTGGAATTACCCTGAGACATAATGGGCCTGATTCTACCCAAAGAAATGAGTAAATTGCTCCTTTGGGGAGGAGCTTTCACTTATACCAGTAACTATGGTATCCGAATAAATTAGTTCCTCTGTTGCAATGCAAACTAGTGGCAAGAAAACATTAATGGATGCCCAAAGTGGCTAATTTTCTCCCTTCTCATTCATAGGATCAAGCTGGGTATGTTTAATCGTATATTTCAAAAGCTACAATAATGCCTTGAAAATCAAAAGGAATTTTCTGCTAACTTTCTGACAAACAGAAAGATAGACATAGCCACCCTTATTACTTTCTGAAATCACACCAAAAAACATTTTAAAACAATTTAATCCTTTTCTTTTCCTGATGCACATTTCTAATATAATCTTTCAGCATCTTTGGGGTAATTTTAAGCCCCCTTCTCTGCCACTCTCCTCCCCTCTTTAATGGTTTCCAACACTTTTAACTATTTTGAATCTAAATTTGATTCATGGTAGGATTTTTCATGCTTAAGAAAACTGATGATAGGCAGGTAAGACAAATGAGTAATTTTCTTATTTGTTCATTTTTTCATTTTTGTTCAATTGTCTCATTTGTTTCTATAGCTAGCTGAGTTCTTGTTCCTTTAAATGTATGAATTAGAGAAAAGTTTATCTTCTAAGGTTCTGAAAAAAATCTTTTAACTTTCTATAGCTATTTCCTAACTTGACCAGGACAATTTATTCAAAAGAAGAATATAGAAGTTTGGCCATATTTATTTTGCCACCCATATGTAAGAGAAATGTGAGATAGTATATAAAAGATCAGCCTAGAAATCAAGAAGACCTGCTTGTGACATGGACAAGTCATTTAATGTCTCAGTGCTCCAGATAATAGTTTAAGATTATAAGATGCCAATGAGTTGCCAATCTTCATTAATGTAGGACTTTTCTTTTTTCTTACAGTATATTGTCTTTCTTTTTTTCTAATAACAAGCATTTTGAAATAAAACAAAATCCCTTTATCAAATTTACATGAAAAATAAAACATGTTGATTGATATATGTTGATCATATCCAAAATATACATCTCAAAAGTCCACCACTTCTCTGCCATGAAGCATTTGTTTGCTTACTGCATTGATCAGAGTTCTAAAGTCTCTCAAAGTTGTTTTTCTAACAATGTTGTTATTGTATAAATTGTTCTCTTGGTTCTATTCACTTCATTCTATCAGTTCATATAAGTCTTCCCTGGTTTCTCTGAAGCTATTCTTTTCAAGTTTTCTTACGACACAATAGTATTCTATTTCATTTACATGGCATCATTTATTCAGTCATTCTACAAAGATGGTTCTTGGACACTACAAATTAGCTGCTAAAAAGATTTTTCTTCATAAAAGTGTCCTTTTTGACATCCTTTGATCTCTTGGTTAGTAGTGGCAGCACTGAATCCAAGGGAATGCACAGTTTGTTTACTTTTTGGATATGGATCCAAAATGCTTTCCAGAATGTCTGGACCAAATCAAACAGCTCCACTCATCTTGTTATAATGAGCCTGTTTTGTCTTTGTTTTTGTTTTTGTTTTGTAGTTTCTACAATAGTAATCATATTCTTTTTTGGAGTAAACTTTGACAATATCATGAACCTTAAAGTTACTTCAATTTTCAGTTTTCTAAATATTGGTGATTTGGAAGATTTTTTTCTTATGGATATTGATAGTTTGGTTTCTTACTTTGAAAACTGTTTATTTAGCATATTAATGCACTTTCGGTGGAGATAAGACTTCATTCAGTCTTTATTAAACAATTTAATTTTTTTTCCATCCTGAAATCTCCTCTCTATACTTCCACTGCCCACTGAGCAAGCCATAAATATAATACCTATTATACAAATGAAATTATACAAAACTTTTTTTGCATTTAGCCTTATTCTGAAAAAATAAACAAGAAAAAGAAAAAATATGCTTTAATCTGCACTTTGAGTTTATCAACTTTCTATCTGGAGGTGGATAGCATTTTTCATAAGTCCTCTGGAATTGTATAGTCACTAAGTCCTTCACAGTTGATCATTGTTGTTATTGTATAAATTGTTCTTCTGGTTCTTCTCACTTTACTTTGCAACAGTTTATATATCTTCTCCAGTTTTTCAGATACCACCCCCTTCATCATTTCTTATACCACACATCATATTCATAAACCATAACTTCATCATCCATATCCTAATATATGAACATTCAGTGTTTCTGGAAATCAATTTGGAATTATGCCCTAAAAGTTATTAAATTGTGTATACTCTTTGACCCAGCTATGCCACCATTAGGTCTATACCTAAGAGATCAAAGAAAGAAGAAAATGTCCTATATATGCAAAAAAATGTTTATAGCAGCTTTTTGAATTGGTAAAGAATTAAAACTAAATAAGTACCCATCAACTGGGGGAATGGATGAACAAATTATGATATATGAATGCAATGTTTTATAAAAGCATATTTTTAAAAAACCTTTTAAGTAAAAATGAAAATATTAAGGGATGATATTTATCTCTAAACCCCTTTCCACTTTCTGAGAAGGTGGGTGATAGGTTAATAACAACAAATCATTTCTTTGGGAAATGGTGAAGGTTGAAAATCAAACAACTCTTATTTGTATCAATGCCTTTCCCAACCCTAAAACAAAAATTTTTTGACTCACTTAAGGTATTTTCCCTTTTCTTTATTTCACCCAAGTCCCTCCAGTGATTGGTATTGGGAACCACCATTCTCTACTGAGAAAGGATAAGTTATTGATGGAAGGGAGTAGGTCCCTTTGTTTAACTCTAGGAATGAAAAGAATGCTCCAGGAGGGAGGGCAATATTGAGTTGGTTACTTAACAGTTCTGGAAGGCTAACTAAAACTGTATTCTTTTTACCTATTATTATCTTTCCTTTAGTCAAGATTCCTTTAAAAGTTACCTTAAATCTTCAAGGGGTAAGAACATGTATGAGATTACAGAGGGTTGTTTTTTTTTTAAACCCTTAACTTCTGTGTATTGACTCCTAGGTGGAAGAGTGGTAAGGGTGGGCAATGAGGGTCAAGTGACTTGCCCAGAGTCACACAACTAGGAAGTGTCTGAGCCCAGATTTGAACCTAGGACCTCCTGTCTCTAGGCCTGACTCTCAATCCACTGAGCTACCCAGATGCTCCCAATTACAGAGGATTTTGCCAGTTTAGAAATCTCTCTCTCCAAGACAGAAATGCTTGGGCATTAGATTAATGTTAAATTAAATAAAATTGTTCCTTAAAGATTTGAGCCTAAACCTCAGAGCAAGGTATTAGTATTCATATTTTCTCTCCAACATTATTGGCTGTAAGAAATGATGAAAGAGTAGCATGGAACCCTGGGAAGAAATAACAAATGATACAGAGTGAAGTGAGGAGAAACAAGAGAATGATTTAGACCATAGTATAACATTGTAAAGACAAACAATTTCGAAAGAGTTCTGAAAAATAGTGAGGAAGCAGGGAGGGGAGAGGAAAGAGAGAGACATAGAAAGAAAGCAAGACAGGAGCAGAAAGACAAAGACAAACACACCGAGAAGCAACCACCTCTGTGACCCTAGAGAAGCCACTTCTGACTCACTCAGCTTTAATTTCTTCATCTGTATAATGGGAACAATAACCTCTTATAGTTTTGTTACAAGGCTAAAATAGGATGATATATGTAAAGTGTTTGGGGAGTCACAAAGTGCTATAGACATGCTAATTATTATCAGATATTTTTTGAAGGGCAGATTGAAAAAAGTTACATAATAATTTTTAGAAATTATTTTCAAGATTGCTCCAATAATGTGGAACTATTATGAGGTCCGTCCTGTTTTTACTTTTCAAAATTACAAAAGTAGTTGCTTACAATGGAGAGTTTTCTAAAGGTAACTATTTTAATCATTGGACTTCCCTCCCAACCCCCCAGATCATCAAATTTTCAGGCACTACTATCCCAATGTGAATTCAAAGAAAGATTAAAAAAAAACAAACAACAATAACAAAAAAAAACAAACACCTCTCCATCCCTTTAACCAAGCTTCAAGCCATCCAGTCAAAGTTTTAAATGCCTTTTGTTGTAAATTCCTTTGAGGACTATGATTTCCTTTCTTCCAACTTTCCAGACCTTTTCTCCCCTCATTTTGCTATGAAATATTCCTGGGAGTGCAAGGAGACTCTTCCTGGGTATTCCATAGTCCCAGAGTAAACATTTCTGAAATCCTATTCGATCCCTCTGGATTTTTCTCTCATTAACTATCAGCCTCTGACAAGTCCGTTTTACAGATAGTGTATTAACCTTGGCAGCAAAATCATGAAAAGCTGTATTGAAGTCATGAAGTGGAACATAGCTCACTGTAAATAATACATAAGGCTGAAGGAGAAAATGGGATTTGGGTGATTAATGATACAGCCTACAACCTTAAGATGCAGCAATCAGGGGTCTGCAACTACCATTGAGGTTCCTAAAATTCCTCTTCATCTAATGACTTAATTTTACATGTCCACAGAATATTAACACACAATATGCAGACAAAACCCCACAAACACAAAAACAAACAAACCCCAAGAGTAACTGGTGATTATACTAACCTGATAGGAATTCTAGGATCATGAATAGCTCCACAGTGCATCGTGGCTGTAGTTCCCTTAATAACAGTTCTATCCTCAGGAGGGTAGACAATAAAAGTACGATCTAAAAGAAACACAAGTAACAACTCAGACAAAATTATGAGTTTGAGAGTTTCTACCTGCAGAGGGTAACGGGCTGGTTGTCTGGCATAGATTTCTAAGTTCTGTCTTATGTTTGCAAAAAAAGGGAGGGAGGGTTAAAGGAAGATTTTGGAATGTTCCTGGAAAATGGAAAACAAGTCATAGAATTAAATCAAAGAAAGAACGTATTTTACAACTGCAAGAGACCTGAGAGGGCTACCAATGCAATAACATTAAAGTAAGTTACATACACAGGTCAAAAAAGGATAGATTATGACAAGTTAATCTTGGACTTTTATACATTAGAACATGTGTCAATGATCCTATACAAACATAATTGTGTATCTATGCTGTCAAGTACAAGTGTATATATTTTATTGGACAAAGATCTGGCTTCGGAGTCAGGAAGACGTGGGTTCAAATCCTACCTTTGACATTTTCTAGCTGTGTGACCCTGGGCAAGACATTTGATCCCATTAAATCTTAGTTTCTTCATCTTACATAAATAAGAATGTTGAATTAGATGGCCTCCTGGTCCCTTCCAGCTCTAAATGTATGATTCAACAATATTTTATACTCTTGTCACTTTATATTTTCAATAGCAGGACACATCAGATAGCCCATAACACCTACTGTTCATGTAAAATATATATGGAAATATAATGTAACTTTCTGAGATGAGTACAATGCTGAATCTCAAAAGAAAAATGAATAGTTCCAGTAAATCCCTTGATCGGTGGTTTATGAGAATTCCAACTTTATGGCTCCAATTTAAAAAAAAATTTTTTTAAGAGGTTAAGTGACTTGTTCAGGATTGTACAGATACTAATTGTGAGAGGCAGAAGCGGGACTTGAACCACACTTCTTGATTCCAAGGTCAGCTCTTTAGCCAATATGTCATAGTGCCTCTACAACTTAACTTTCATAAGGAATATAATGGGGATTAGAGATGAATATATCAAAGAGAAGGAAGATTGCCTCTATTAGCATGGAGAATAAGCCAATTAAGCAGTAGGGGAGGTCCCAGAGAGTAAGTTAGAATTTGATTCTGAAGAGATTTTAATTCACTCTCTACTTATATAATATTTTCAAAGTGGAAAAGGAGAGTAGCAAACAAGCTTCATATAAAATGTAATGGCTTATTTTTAAGAGTGACCTCTAAATAAGCCACAAAGTAAATTAAACCAATATGAAATAAACCACAACTCAGCTTTCCAAAGAAATGGATTAGACTTTTTAAAAGATTTATAGAATCAAAGAGGGAGCTGAATGGGATCTCAGTGATAATCTAGTCCAACCTCCTCATTTTACAAGAGGAGATTGAGGCTCTCATAGGTTAAATAATTTGCCCAAGGTAAGCTAGGTAATATGTACCTGAAACTGGGATCCAGGTTCTCTGACTTGAAATCTACTGTTTTCCTATTCAAGAAAATTAAAAGTTAAGTGGAGAGTATAGCTATTTTTATAAAACCACTGTGGAATAATTAGTCTTCCATTTCCTTTTTTCTTTTTAACTCATACCTTTTGTCTTAGTATCAATTCTAAAAAAGAGGAGAGGCAAAGGCTAAGCAACTGGGGCTAAGAGACTTGCCCAGGATTAGACAGCTAGCAAGTATCTGAGGCCAGATTTGGACCCAGGTCTTTTTGACTCCAGACCTAAAACTCTATCCACTGAGCTACATTGCTGCCCCTCTGTTTCCTATTAAGAAAGGAATTTCTATAGTAAATGTGCTTGGTCTATAAGCCAGAATGAAGAATAGATAGTATGGATAAAATACCAAGTCTAAAGAATGGAACAATTTTGGGTTATATGCTTTTCCTATATCCCTGTTTTGTAGAAATCAAATTATTTTGAGCTTCAGAAGAAACAACAAAGACAGGCAAGAGCTGAAGATGAGTGCTCTTCTAATAATTACAGGGAGCTGTTTTTTGGCTTAGAACCAAGAAAGAAGGACAGCTTCGTTATTTTGCTATATTCCAAAAGCATCTTACTTGATAATTAGTCAGTATAATGAAGATTATTTTTATAAGTATTTTAATTCTTAATTTAGTTTTCTTAAATGACAACTGCTATAAGATTAACCAACAAGTCACTTTTCTGTCTTGGTGTGACAGTATAGATGATATTCCTTCTCCAAAGTCGTTTCATTAAATTTTTTAATATATATACTGTATCTATTATTTTAGAAACTGAAAAATCAAGGTAATTGCTCAAAAGATTTTAATAAATTAGTTGTAAAAATAACCATTTTCTTTTGATTAAATGAGAAAGGCCAAGGGCATAATAATATTTCCTAAGTAAAAATGACACCCTGATTAAACCGTGATTAATGGAAGAAAAGATTTCATATAAAGTGTTATCCATACTCCACACAGTCAGCATGGCGAATGCAGTCAGAGATCCTTCAGAGTTGACTGCATAGCAGGTGTAGTTGCCAGCATCCTGGAGAAAGACTGGGGTTATCTGCAGGCCTCCAGACTCAAGAAGGATAAATCTAGGAATCTGAACAGAGCCACTGGCCAAAATCTGTTTCCCTGAAAAATGAGAGAGAAAAGAATGAGAATAAGTCAGCCTCTACACTTCTAAAATACAGTAACATTTATTATAACAAAATTCATAGAGCCATCATGTCTCTTAAAAGCGATCTTTTCAAGCTGAAAAGATATCTAGATTTGGTGAATGGATGCTAGCTCTGCTCCAGGGTATATTTAAATGAACTGAGTCAGTCTCTCCTAGTATAAAGTAAGTTAGACTCCCCTTTAGAAGCTGTAGTAACTCTTTCCAGCCACTAAATACTTAATTTGAGAAATTAATAGATTATCCCAAATACTCTTCCTAAATGTAGGATTTACATGAGGTGATCAGTAAAAGTTGAATGACTGAATAAATATCAACAAGTGAAGAACCAATAGAATGCCTGTTCTTCCGTTTACTGTATATGCATTTTAAAAAATTTAGAAATCCTCCCTTCTTTTTAAGTCTTACTAAGATTTGTCCAAGTTAAAACCTTGTCCTCATTTTCTAAATTATTAGACATTGATCCAAAGTTTCCAAATAGTGATCCCTCTGAAAGCGGAGCTTGAAAGAATTAATAACAGCTTCCAAAAGTGTCTAAGTTATGTTCATACAAAGCTCAACAGACATTATTAGTTTATCCATACTCATTTATTAAGTTTCAATTTAACAAACATTTATTGAGCATTAACTTGGTTAGGCAAATCAATGAATCAATCAAAAAAGATTTATTGATCAAGTATGAGTAATTTATTGAGTACGGAAAAAGTGATCAATAATTTTATTTTAAAATTTCTATTAGTGGATAAGCAAATAATGTAGGTGTTACTTTATCACAAGGATCTTTACATTGAAGACATGATTTAACACAATTGACATTAATAAGGATCAAAGAGTCTCTTTCACACATATATACTGTGTAGGAAAGAAATATTTACAGTGAGACATCTGTGTTTGTGATTCCACTTATTATAGGAACCCTGCTTTCATAAGCTCTCTCTACTTAGATAGATTTGCAACTTCTTTGTAATTTAGAGCATTGTTTGGGGGACTGAGAAATAAAGCAACTTCTGCCTATATTACAGACTTGTATGACCTGAGTTCAGTTCATTCAGAGACTAAGGTCAGCCCCTTCTCCACTATGGTATGTGCCTCTCCCACTTTCTCTCTCTCCTCCTCCTCCTTCCTTTCCCCCCACAACTTAATTAACAAATAAACAAATGAATAAATTAGTAAATAGATATGACTAAATAAACACAATATATCTCTCCTTTTCTCTTTATATATAAACATATATGTGGATTATGTATACATTTTTTCTTTCTCTATAATATATTTACACATATACATATAAGTGAATTTTAAATGCATGAGAAGAAAAAAAAGGCCCTTTGGCTTCAGAGAATCATAAAATATCAGAGCTGGTAGGCGCTTTATATAAAGTATCTTGTTTTCTTTTCTTTCTTTTCTGAAAATACAGCATGACAAAGTGGATAGAAGCTAGGCTTGTGAATCAGGAAAGTCTGAGTTAAAATCCTTTCTATATCACATAGGTCAGTGATGGTCAACCTTTTGAGCTTGGAGTGTCAAAATTTGCCAAAAAAACAAGCATAACTCAAGTGGTGTGTCACTTTGAGAAAAAAACCATAATGATATTTATAGTTTAAATAACAAAAATGTATAATTGTAATATATAACTGTATTTAATAAACCAAAATAGGTAAATTAATATAGGTAGAATTTTCATCTATAATGCACAGAGTATCTACACTAAATTACAGCAAATGTTTCATCCTCACCTTGCGGCCCCATATGTCTCTGTATGTGGCCACATGTGCTCGTGTGTCATCAAAGATGGTTCGTGTGTCAGTGCTGACACGCATGTCATAGGTTTGCCATCGCTGACATAGGTGCTCTGTGACCCTAGGCAAGTCATTTACCATGTCAATTTCTCGGGCTCTCTAGGACTTTAAGTTAGAGGAGTTTGGGACCTATATGAGTAGATCTATAAAAGATCCATCACTTGGGTTCTCTAATCTGTTGAAATCATATTCAGACCCATTCCCATGCTACCATCTCTCCTCCTCATTCCTACCTCCCCAAAAAATAGTTTAAAAAGAACTCAAGAGTCTGAGAGTGGATTGCCCAAGCAATTAGCAATTCATTAAGAGTCACCTTGTGGGACAGCCAGATGAGTCATTAGATAGAAAGCCAGGCATGGTGAAGGGAGGTCCTAGGTTCAAATTTGGCCTCATTAACTTCCTAGCTGTGTATGCCCAGCAAGTCACTTAACCTGATTTCCTAGCCTTTGCTATTCTTCTGTCTTAGAATTGATAATAAAATAGAAGGTAAGGGTTAAAAACAAGTCACCTTGTTGTAATTATGAGGCATTTAGATGAAGCAGAAACAGTGTCACTGAAGAGGTCAGCCCATTTCCAAGGAGGTTTTACAACTAAAATGACTAGATTATATTTTTGTAGAATGGTTATAATATCCCAGTAGGGTCTAGTCTCAGGCCCCAACACAAATATAAAAACATACCTCTTCTCCAAGTGATAGCAGGTTTTGGAGCTCCTGAAACCTCACAGGTGAGCACTGCTGTCATGCCATCTGTAACAGTGGTATCCACTGGACGCTGAGTAAATGTTGGTGCAATATCTGAGGACAAAGGTGAAATCAAGGATCTTCTTTTAGGGACACTCAAGCTACCACCTTGGAGCGTTTCATATCAATTTTTATAGAATGAATCCAAGACAGGTAGAGCCATTAAAAAAAAAAAAGGAAAGGAAACCTTTCAAGAAAGATTATAACCTTTCTCCAAATTCACCTCTAAGGAATTACTCAACTTTGTTTACTGCTTAAGTGAAAATAAAATCTCATGGTACTCATAGATATGTAAATGATGCAGTGTAGGAGGTATAAGAATAATTTAAAATAAGTGTGGAAGAGAAAAGGGAAACATTTTATTTAGAAAAATTGAAAACATTACTTTTATCTTAAAAAAAACTTTAAAGAGACTTTAAAAATTGACTTTTAAAAATAAACGTGTCACTTGGACAAATGAGATTCATAAAATATCAGAGAAAGGAGAGACCTCAGAGATCATTTAGACCAGTGATTCCCAAAGTGGCTGCTACCACCCCTTGGTGGGTGCTGCAGCAATCCGGGGAGGCAGTGATGGCCACAGTTGCATTTGAGGGCAGTAAATAACTGTAAGGGTGCGGTGATAGTATGTGACAGGGGGTGCTAAGTAATATTTTTTCTGGAAAGGGGGCAGTAGGCCAAAAAAGTTTGGGAACCACTGATTTAGACCAACTCTTTGATTTTATAGATGAAGAAACCAAGGTCTAAAGTGACTTGACCCAAGATCACATGGCAAGCTTAATGGCAGAGCAGAGATTAGATCCTAGGACTCTTGATTCATAACTCAACATTCTTTTCTCATTACAATAAGCTCTCATTTATATGACTCCTATTCGGATACTCATATAAAAATAGGTATCTAATGAAGTGGATAGAAAGCTGGACTTGGAATCACTAAGACTTCAGTTCAAATCTTATTTTATTCATTGTTTGAACTTGGACAACTCACTTAATCTTTATCTTTAGTTTCCTCATTTATAAAATGAGGATGATAATAATAGCTGCTATTTTATGGATTATTGTGGGGATGAGATGAGATCACATATGTGAAATACTCTGCAAGCATTAAAGCACTATAGAAATGCTAACTATTATTATTAGCCATTCTTATTATTTTACATAATTAGAATCATATGGAAAAGGGACCATACTGGTTTTCTTAGTCTTGGAGGGCAGAAGTAGGAAGGATGGATAGGCAATTTTTTGCTTAACGTAAGTTTTCCTCCTCACCTCCTTCATATTCCAATTATTGAATGGTACTAGGAGTCATAGACTAGTACAAGTTCCAAAGATTTAGAACTATAGATTAACCAAAGACCTAGCAGAAAAGTACATAATAGGGAAACATAAGTGGCCTGTAGTTCAGTATTAACAAGGAAGATTCATGGAGAAGAGTGGTATATGAATTGTCAAAGAGGTAATGGATGGTCAGGAGAGAAGGGGCTGTTCACATAGCAACACCAAGCGCTAACAAATGGATAGTCTTTGTCTGAAACCAGTATCCACGGAATGTTCAAAGACCCTGTAGGGCATTGGGGAGATTTTTTTTAGGTTTTATTATTTAATTTAATTTTTATTTTTCAGATAAGTCAATACAACTTTTAATAAACATTTTCTGACATTCTGAGATCTATGTTCTCTTTTTCTCCCTCTCCCCAAGATGGCAGGTAATATGATATAGTTTGTACATTTGTTATCATACAATACATATTTCCATGTTCATCATAGAAGACTCTTTATGGAAAAGGTTTAAGAGAACATGAACAGGAATAGCCCAAGATGAAAGGTATGGATATGTTGTAAATTAAACCATTGGAGGGTATACCTACATCAAGGAGATCAAAGAACAACTGAAGTATGAAACATATTTTTATAAGAAACAGAAAAATGACAAATAATCTGACAAAGGGTACTTATAAAAAAAGCAACTTTCTAAGGATGTTGCGGATCTTTTATAGATTCAGTCAGTCTAATTCCTATACCTTCTCTACACATTGTATCATGTTCTAATATTTTTACTTATTCCTTGGAAGCCATTCTTGGGAAGATGCAGCAGCCTATTTATATTCATCATGGATTTCTCTTCATTGCCTTTTTTTTTATCACAAGCAAGCCTTATTCTTTGGATTGTAAAAAGGAGTAAAAATTATGGTTGGACTGAATACATAAGAGCATGGTTTCCAGGAATTAATATATTTCAACTCCAAATTATTTTTTAGCAATTTATTTATAAAATAGAGGGAAAGAAGGAAAGTAGGGGCAACTGGGTAGCTCAGTGTATTGAGAGCCAGGCCTAGAGACAGGAGGTCCCAGGTTCAAATCTGGCCTCAGACACTTCCCAGCTGTGTGACCTGGGGCAAGTCACTTACCACTCTTCTGCTTTGAAGTCAATACAAAGTATTGACTCCAAGATGGAAGGTAGAGAAATGAGAAAGAAGGCAGAGTAAGAGATCTAACTTAAGGAACTAGACTGTGTGCACACCTGGGTCACAGACCTCCCCCACTTGAGGATAAGTGGGGTGTGTACACTTTTGGTGATTAAATCTAAAAATGGGCAGAGTAGAGTTAATCTCATCTTCAAAATCCCTCCTGTGATCATTTAGGAGACTTATCTCCCCAACTGATCTTTTGACATAATCATGTTGTACCTCTAAAATTTTCTAACTACAGGTATATACAATATTGAACATTCTGAGAGGAAACTACAATAGTCAGAAATAAGAGGGAAATCAAAGAGAGAGAAAGCAAAACCAATGTTTTGTTAGGTGCACTGACAAAAGCCAATTAGGGGGCAGTCCCCTTTGGACCAAAGTCACACAGCTAATAAGCATCAGAGATAGGATTTGCATGCAAGTCTTCCATCTCCAGAACCAGCATTTCTTCTATTTATACCATGCTGAACAGAGATAATTATAAAATATATAAAAAGTAATGTCCTTTTTCTTTTCCTTTTTAAACCCTAGCTTCTGTGTTAGTATCATTTCTAAGACAGAAGATCCATAAGGGCAAGGCAATTGGGATTAAGTGATTATCTATTTAGTGTCACATGACTGAAGAAGTGTCTGAGGCTAGATTTGAACTACAGACCTGGTGCTATAGTAAGGAAATTAGGAAATTATAAATATATTGATTAGGTTTGATAAGGTAAGGAAATTTAGAAGGGTTATCTCTGAGACTGCAGAATGCCTGAGGCCAGGAAAAATTCTGTGCATGAGCTTAGAACTTTGAAGGAGTAGAGCAGGCAGAGTTCTGAGGGGCAGTTGGTCTCTAACTCCTGAAGAAACTAGCCAACTCTGCTTTTGTTCCTGGATATATCTCTGCTCTGATAGGAAAGAAAGAGAACTCTGAAACCATCGAGGGGGTTTTCCACTTTCCTCACTGTGGAAATTCATTGTGAAGAAGAAACTGTCAGATCTGCTACTTTGAGAACTATTATGAGAAGAGAAAGACCAAAGACCTGCCTCCCTGGTCTCTGATTGCCATCTCAAAGTCATACTCTGGTCAGTTAGCCTCTGAGACAATTTGGCTAACTGAATTGTCTACTTGGAGACATTCTTAACATAAATAAATTACTTTTAATTAAGGATTATAGATAGTTTTAGTCAGGAAGCAGTTTTATGGGTTTTTAGTCAGTGTTAAGGAGTGAGAGAGTAGCTTGAGTGAATGAATACTCAAGATGAAGAAATAAATACACTGTAAGATGAAAGAGGTTGGGAGAAATAAGTTTTCCCTTAGATTAAGGTATCCTGTTATTATTAATCCTTATTATATAATATAAATTAACAGAATATATATGTATATTTGTGTGTGTATATATATGTGTGTGTGTGTGTGTGTGTATATATATATATATATATATTCATTCATTCATTTATTTATTTATCTCCAAGTAGTTTGTGTACTGACCCAGTGAAGGAAAGTCACTCTTGGCTTACCTTCAAGGAGGAGAGCTGAAAAATACTTTGTGATCAACCAACAAAGTATATACCACAATATTTCCTTAATAACATCCTTTTATACTTCAATACTGCAGTGCTCTATCCACTGTGTTACCTAGAAGCCCCCATAGAAAGTAAGTTTTGATAGGAGAAAACAGAAGTTTAAGGGGGAAGGGGAGGTTTGGAGAGGAGAGAAGAGGAAGGAAATTGGGAAAGGCTTCCTATATGAAATGAACCTCGAAGGAAGGTAGGGACTGTACAAAGTGGAGGAGATAAGGCATTCCAGTCAACCTAAATGATCTATGCAAATGAATGGAGATGGGTGATGAAATGTCATTTATATTCATATCCAAATGTGATATGCATTCTATAACATCAATTCCTTAGTAGGAAGGGCATTTTTCCTCACTGTGGGTAGGCTTGTTCATTTGGAATGGAGAATAAAATATGATAAATCTGGAAAGGCTGACTAGAGTCATTAGCCTGAGGAATTTTAAATGCCAAAGAGAGGAATTTTTGTTTTATTTTAGAGGTATTTGGTAGCCACTAGAACTTCTTAAAGCAAAAAAAGATAGGATTGGGCCTGTGCTTTAGGAATATCATCAACTGAGCAGCTGTGTGGAGATGAATTAGAGATAAGAGACACTGGAGGCAGGAAGACTAATTAGGAGTACTACAATAGTCTAAGTGAGAGGTAATAAGGATCTGTGTTCATAGTCAAGACCCTAAGGCACTGGAGGAACTTTAATAATTTTTTTAATCATCTAAGAATGATTATATTCAATAAGATCATGGTGAATGTTATGATTATTTTGTTATAATTTAACAATTTGAAAATTGGGAATCCATTAAAAATATTAGAAAAATAACACAATTTTTTTTTGAGAGAGATGAAGAACTAGTTTTCATTTATGTATCTTGAGATCACTGGAATTCAGGGTTTTGGTGGAAAGGGAATCCTTTGAAAGAGGAGCTAGGGAAGGATGGAATTAAAAGTAGAATAATAGGATCATAGATGTAGAATTGGATGGGGCCTTAGAGATCATCTATTCTAATCCCTTTCTTTTGTTAATGAAGAACTAAGATCCAGAGAGGGTCTCTGATTAGTCTAGAGTTGTGAGTATTTGAGGTGGGATTTGAACCTCGGATTCTTCCAGTTCCTAGTTTGAGCATTTTATCCAACAAGTCAAATGCCTGTTGCTTTTGACTCTGGCTCCCTTTCCCACAAGGATTGTGTAGAATTGGGGCAGTCACTGGGTGTAAGGGCAGAAAACATTTTAAGAGATTGTAATGGGAATGTTCAAGATCTACAGGTAAATCATACCAGACACCAAGCAAACGTGCTGTGGAAGTGACTTGGTTAAAGAAAATATTAAAGAAATTGTAACATTCCATTCTATTCATTCCATCCACACTTGATAAATGGAAGAAATATTATATTTATTTTAAGACATTTCCTGAGAAGTTTTATTTTCTCCTTCAAATTCTACTTTATTTTTATTGCAGTAAGATAGACTGTGAGGCAGCATGATATAGTGGAAAGAAGAGTCTAAGTGGAGGAAGAGGAGGAGCAATGGGCTCCTGGGGCTTGTCTTTTAACCTCCTGAAACCTCATTTTCTTCCATTGTAACAAGATAATGGGAACATTACCTACTTCACAAGGGGGGTGGAAAGCATTTTGTAAACTGGAGAGTTCTATATAAGAGTGAACTATATTATAAGGAAGATATAAATGTCAGCCATCAGACACAGCATCATTTCTTGGTCTTGAACACATTTTTTTCACTCATAATTTGTATGCCTTGCTTTAAGAAAATCTAACATTCGAAGTACCTGAATTTAGAAAAAAGTAAATTGGGAAGAGATTACTTCATGAATATCACTTTTTTTGAAAAAAGATTCACTGGAGGTCACAGCCTCATAGGTCTGGGGATAGAAGGAAATTCAGAGACCATCTAGTTCAATTCTTTCATTTTACAAATGAAGAAACTGAGGCATAGGGAGGTTAAGTGCTTTGTCCAAGGTCATGGAGGCTGTAAGACTCACAGACTTAATTTTAATATTTTATTTTTTCCTAATTACATGTAGAAGCAATTTTAAAAATTCATTTTCCTCACATTTTGAGTTCCAAATTTTCTCTCTCTCTCACCTCTCCCCTCCCTGAGACAGTAAGTAATTTTATATATGTGCTATCATGTAAAACATAGTTCCATATTCATTACAGGCCTAATTTTAAATGACCTCATTTACAAAGATTCAAGTTTCAACTTGAATTTTCTGAGAATCCATCTATTGCTTAAATGTAGGTATACCTAGGTTAGTGTCTCATCTTCCAAACTGCAGCAAAAAAAAAAAATGACCCTTGGTCTTCTTGGTGGCTTTTAGTTTGCCCAAATTTACCATAACCATTTAGTCAATGAACCTTTATTAAGGGTCTACTATGTGCCAAGCATTGCGCTAAAGACTAGAGATATATAAAAGAGGCAAAAGACAGTCCTTGCCCTCGAGGAGTTCATAATCTAATGGGAAGTAATACTTATTCTGGTTTATTTGATAGATAGAAAGCCCTGAAAGTCACAACTTTAAGTATTTTTGAACTCTCCTAAATAGTATTCTGGCTGAGGACATAATCAGCCAAGCATTTTGTCTCATGGGGGAAGAGCAAAAGGTATTATTCAATAATTACCAAGTTCCACTTCATTTTAGAAGAAAAATTTTAATATTATGAGAGATAAAGATAAACCCTTATGCTTTTTTCAAAGAAAATGTACCAAGGCATTTCAGTTAATATGATCATAAAAGAAATTCACAAAAGAACTATAATTGTTCAATAAAACTAAACTAGGGAATGGATATAAAAGAAGGAAAGATCAAGAGACAAAGAATAAGACGGATATTTATTCATTATTAAGCCTTCATTTCTTTCTAGGAAGATATTGAATGTTTTTTTTTTCTCTTTCCCTTTTAAAAAGCTATTCACAGTGTGGTCAGTGCTAGAAAACCACAGAACAGATAATGCCAATCTAAATTTATGTTACCAGTGTATCTTCTCCATCTCCTCCAAAGCTATAATGAATATATGGATGTTCAGCTGTCACATACTAAAGTGACATGAGTCTAAAAGGGCACTTCACTATCATTTGGTGTTACTGACATCCCGTACTTACTGGTTACATCCAGGTAGGTGTGTGTCTCTATTTCTCCCCCTTCATTTCTTGCAAAGCACTGAAAGATACCAGAGTCATTGGGATGCAGCTTCTGAATTCGTAGACCTCCACTCACTAGCACTTTGTAACGAGAATTTCGGAGCTTGCTGATGGGGACAGAGTCCTTATACCATTCAAGATTGGGGACAGGGACTCCTGCATAGGGAAGAAAGAATATTTTTTAAAGAAGTTATTTTTTTAAAATGTATTTATTAAAAGTTAAAGAAGGTCTATGTAAACCGGTAGAAGGAACCCACATTTCTGATCACATACAACTACTTTTTTTTTTTAAAGGATTTTTTTTTTAACCCTTGTACTTCGGTGTATTGTCTCATAGGTGGAAGAGTGGTAAGGGTGGGCAATGGGGGTCAAGTGACTTGCCCAGGGTCACACAGCTGGGAAGTGGCTGAGGCCGGGTTTGAACCTAGGAGCTCCTGTCTCTAGGCCTGACTCTCACTCCACTGAGCTACCCAGCTGCCCCCATACAACTACTTTTTGATTATCTGGACTAATGGAGGAGAGTAGTAGCTCAGATGGTCCCAAATTTAGATATTTATTCAATAGTTCATTAAATTCAGTCCAATGCCTTTTTTAAATTTTATTTTTACAAATTAGGAGACCTAAGGCCAAGGAATGGGCAATTCCTTGGTCACGTAGAGAGTGAGAGTCCAAAGTAGAATCTGAAGGGTTCTCTGATTCCACATTCAGCACTCCTCTTACTGTACCACAAGTGAGCATAGGTGAGGACGGATTCTGAATTTCAATGTTCATGTGAAAGCATTTGTAAGCATCCCTAGCCCATGAGGAAATGAAGCATGGAGGTATAGGAATGTGTGTGTGTCTACATAGATATAGGTGCACTATGTATATGTGTGCATGTATGTCATCATACGCACCATTGTGTGTATGGGCTCACATGTGTTTCATGTGGATTTTGGCACAATGCATTTATGTGTGTGTACATGTATAAAAGCAAACTTATATGTGAGCATTGTATATACACATTTCATAGATTCACATCTATCTACCCAACTATGTATGTATGTATGTATCTACCTATCTATCCATCCACTCACCTGTCATCCATCCATCCATCCATCCATCATCTTTATTTATCTAAACATCTTTCGTTCTATTTATCTATTCATCCATCTGCCATCTTTTCATCTGTCTGTCTGTCTATCTATCTATCTATCTATCTATCTATCTATCTATCTATCACAGTTAAATGGTTCACTGGATAGAGGATTGGGCCTGAAGTCAGGAAGAAAGGCCAGAGTTCAAATTTGACTTTACACACTTAATAAATAGCTATGTAACTTTGGGCAAGTTACTTAACCTCTCTTTGTCTTAATTCACTGGAGAATGAATGGTGAATCGTTCTAAGATCTTTGCCAAGAAAACCCCATGGACAGCAATGGTCCATGGGATCATGAAGAATCGGGCATATCTTAACAAGGTATGTTGTATGTGTGAGTATATGTGTATATACACATATGCATGTATGTGTAGGTATATGCATATATGAATTTGCATGTGTACATTGTAACAAATATAATTGATATAGAAGGATATGTAAATAGCACAAGAGCAGGTCTGAGGGTCTGGAGAGGATCCAGAGGTGTCTCAGAGGTTCCACCTGTTAGGGGCGGGTAGAAAATCATGGCAAGAATTTTGTGGCTTATTATGCTATCAGAAAAATTGAGAATTATGTTTCCAAACTTCTGGTTGCCAAATGTGTAACAAATAAAATTGGTATAGGATACATATAAAGATATTAGGGTTTTATTCAAAGCCATTTTGATAGTCACAGCCACATGCCTGATAAGAGCTCATTCAAATTGCCGCACCATTACCTGTGCCCACCTGGCTGGTTCAGCAGGAAAAGAGCCTTCCCTTGGCTGCTTCATAGGAAAGAGAGTGGTCCCAATCATGTCCCTAGTCTTATACCTCTCTCTGCATAATCACACTTCCTGCCCACCTGTATTTTGCAAGAGGAATCATGGGAAATATAGTTTTAAAGTCCCATAATGTCCACAGGAACTTTAGACCAGAGATTTCAAGATCAGTTCAAAGAACCCCAAATTTCCAATATGTATTTGCATGAACACGTGTACAGGTTGTGTATATGTATGTGGGGTATGCATGTGCATGTGTGTGTGTGTATTGTACCCGTGACAGGACTATTTGAATATCTAGATTTAGTATTAATACCAAGATCTTTGTCTCGTTGAATTTTTTAAAATGGGAATAGAAATAATTTAAACACTCAAAGGTACTTGAAAACTCTAGATATCATATTCTTCTTTTTACTATTATTGGTCTTGACCTTTGATTTCACCAGTGGAAAAAACTCCTGGTGTGGAAGTTTCCATCCTACATGCAGATTCAAGTTGCCAAAGGCCTAGATAAGGTAAGGATTTGCACAAGATCATCATGTAGCTAAAGTGTAGAACTCGAACCCAGGTCTCTCCTATCCTAAGGTTAACAACCCTCTAGTCCTTACTACATGCTACCTTTTCTCAAACAAGTTACTCATCAAGTTCAGAATGTTTTCTTTAATAAACACTGTCTCTCTGAATATTTCAAGATAATGGGTTGTCGGATCCTTTGCTTTGCTTTAATTATGTTTCCTGTCACTTTTCATTAGATTAGGACATTTTTTTAAAAAAACACATGTATTTCAAAGGTAAACATGCAACCAATTCATGTAAAACCCTCTAATAGCAATTACATCATGTAGCTTTCACAAAGAATAACCACTTCCCATGCTACTGTAGTTACACTGTCAAAATTAAAAGAAAGCAACAAATTATATGATAGCAATACACTGCAGAAATGCTGGCTTGAAGTATGCTCATAAGTATATACCTCCCAGGAGTTTATCCTAAAGAAATGATGCAAAAACAGCATATGCTGTGGTCGAGAGGAGAGCTTAAGAATGCCATTTATTTGGAGATAACTATTAAAACATTGAATGCCTGCACCATTTCTACATTAGGGCAATTTAAACTCTTGAATAGCAATCTTATCCTCCAAAATATCCCTTAGTATTATAAAGTCTCCTTTCAAAATTACAAATACATTAAAATTTTTTTTTATTCTCAGAATCACTGAGTTTTGTCGGCTTTAAAAAGGTGGCATTTGCCCAAGAAAAAAGAATAAAATAAACCAATAAGGGAAATGATTCTTTTTTTAATACTCATATTCCCTCTCCTAGCAACCATATATATATTATTTTACTAGAGGTAAACAGATACTAAGTAGAGGTTGAAGCATTCATCTTTTTAAGGAGTTCCAAAGAACCTGAGATAATGTAGACCAACATTTCTCATTTTGATAATGAAACTAAAGCTCAGACAGTTTGTGACTTGCCTGATGACATACAACTTGTGACTGGAACAGCCAGGCCCAGGAACTCATCTGGAGTACTTTCTACTAGAAGGTGTTTGAGTTAGCAAGGAGAATGAGGCACTAGACTGAAATTTATGGCTAGATGTATGGTACATACTTATAATTCCAGAGAGTAGAGTAGGTTAAGGCTGAAAGCTGCCTGACGCTAAGTTGATGAGTCAATAAACATTAAGCTCCTACTGTGTGTCAGGCACTGTGCTAAGCACTTTAGACACAAAGAAAGGCAAAAGACACAACAATCCTTTCAAGGATCTCAGTGTCTAATGGGGAAAACAATAAGCTAATTACAAGATAAATTGGAGATAATCAACCAAGGAAGGGCAATAGAATTTGTTTTTTAATTTAACATAAGGGTTTTTAAAATTACATAATTGATATTTATAGTTTTTTATATAATCCTCCTTCCTGTTCTTTGTATTTTTGAAATGCTTATTATGTTGACTGATTGTAAAATTCACAACATCAAAAAAGAACAAAAAGTACTATTGGCAAGTACTCTAGTCCAGGGAAAATTCAGAATACAGAATGTTATAGATGGAAAGGACCTTTGGGACTGTCTTATTTTAACTTTAACATTTTATAAGTTTCAGAGAAGCTGTAGTTTAAAAGATCCATTTATATAATATTCTTTTATTCTTGCATTGCACTATAACTACATTATCTGATCCTCACAATAAGCTTGTGAGTGAGGTGTTATTAATTATCATACCCATTTTACACATGAGGAAATTGAAAGCAATAGAATTAAGGGAGATCTGAAAAGGGTTCCTGAAGATGGAATTTTATCTGAGATTTGAAGGAAACTAGGGAAGAGAGGAGATGGAGAAGAGAAGGGAAAAGTCTTATGTGAGGAACAGCAAGGAGGCCAATGAAGCAGGACTACAGGAGGCATGGTGGGAAGGAAAATATAAGAAGAATGGAAAGGCAGAAAAGGGTGAGCTTGTAAAGAGGCTTCATTTCCAACAGAGGATTTTATTTCTAATCCCATAGGAAAAGGGGAGCCACTGTAGTTTGTTGAGTAAGCATGTAATGTGGTCAGATTTGTGTGAAGCAGTGATGACTGGGAGTTGGCACTAAATTAAGCATTTATATGGTGGGCAAGCCCCCAGGAACAGAAGACTGACAGACTGCCCAAGGTGGGGGACAAAACAGTTGAGGTAAAAAATAAAGCAGGGTCAAGGCTCCTATGCCGATAAAAGTGTATAACTAGATTGCATGATAGCACACGTAGAACCTAGAACAGATTACTTGTGTTAGGGAGGGAAGGTGGGAAAGAGGGAGAGAATTTGGTTTCCTAAATGTCAGGAAATTGTTTCTACAAATAGATGGAAAAAAATACAGTAAAATATTACTAAGGGGAAAAGCATGTAACCAGGACTGTATATAATTCCTATTCTTCAAGCATGGGAAAAATGAATTGACAGACAGAGAAACTGAGAGACAGAAATGGAGGAGAGGAGAAGAGGAAAGAGAAGAGAAAGAGGACAGAGAAAGAAATGAGAAAGAGTGAGAGGGATGAAGTATGCTATTTCATTTCTACCACACAGTCTTTCACATAGTTTCAAAGGAGCTGGTATTTTGGCTAATGGTAATGAGTGCTACTGCCTGATTTTCCAACCACTTAAGAGAACATGGCTGAAATTTGGGGCAAAGTGAACACCTTTTGACAAAGAACTTTATTACGGTTTTGTGAATTCATATCAAATGTAGGAAGAACCATTTTGGGCTGACAAAGCATTTAGGGATCAAGGCTATTAATAGAAACTCCTATGGGCATCAGATGCTATTATCCAAAGCATTGAGAAGGACACTAAGAAAGAAATAGTCACATGCTGGCCTCTACATTATTCACAGAAGAAATAATGTTACTCATCATCAGAAAAGGTTAGTTATCTGGGAGGATAACAACCTGTGGTTATATGTATTACAAATATCAAAATACTCATCCATGCTCTTGAAATTGCAAAGTTAAATATATCCAGCTAAAGTGGAATATATTTGTCATGGAAGTGAGTACTAGATCTATAAGGTTTTTTTTTGTCCACCAGAATTTATAGTGCAGTACCCATTAAAGAAATATTCCATAAAAGTTTTACCTTGCACATTTGAGGAAAACAATAGGAGAAATGCTAATGTCCAGATGTTGTCCAGCATGATGTATTGTTAGGGAGTAGACATAACCTAAATAACATGTATATATAGAACTAGTGTAAATGCTAATGTTGTGAATTCTCACTGTGATTGTAATTCATCTGTCAAAAATCCCCTTGGGCGAATATGAATTATCACTAAGTAATGAAAAAGAGCTTGACATAAAACTGAATAGTTCTCCTTATGCAGACTTAAGGCAGAAAAGTGGTAAGATTTCCTGTTAAAACAATAAAAAATCCATTTTCCTACAGCTTGCATTTGGCAAACAGTCCCTACCATCCCATTAATTGAAATTTACTATTTTGCCCCAAGCCTTTTATGTTAGGGGTCATCCTTTTGTAGAATCATAGAACTGGAAGGGACTAAAAGAGGATATATAATCAAGCCCTCTGACATTATGAAGGACTATACTTAAACCATTCAAGAGTGATGAGTGTCTAGTGGATTCTTAAATGCTCCTAGGGATAAGGATATCATTATTTCCCTTCTATTTCAAGTGTTTAATCACCTCTATGATTATAAAGTTCATGTCCAACTTTTGTAACTCTCCTCTTCCCAAATTTGAGTCTATTTGGGGGTACAATTAAAAAGCAGCTAGAGATGGAATCGGAGGGAGGGCTTGGGGTCTTGTTCTCCCTCTGCTATTTACTAATGGTGTGAACTCAGCCAAGTTACTTTTCTGAATTTTCATTTCTTTGCCTCTAAAATGAGGGTGTTGGATTAGAACAGTGGTGTCAAACTCAACGGGCCACTAGCATGTACATAGGGATCCCTGTGGGCCACATGTTGACTAAGAAAACCAACATATTAACATTATCCATGTTCTACTGCATCATTTATTTTGTTAAATATTTCCCAATTACATTTTAATTTGGTTTGGGCCATGCTTAGGAGTTTAATGGGCAGAGATAATACATGTTTGACATCTCTGGGCTAGATGACCTTTAGGGACCCTTATAGCATGAAATCTAGAGTCTAATTTTCATGCCATAGGTGACCCTGTGCTTTGCTCAATAAGTGGTATGGAATTTGGATAAGAAAAGGGAAGGAAAATGAAAGAAAAGCCCATTTTTATGAGTGTAGTTCCGCAACAGAGAACAATTCCTAGCATACATTAAAGTTGGACAGGACCTTGGAAATTATTTAGTACAATACTCTCATTTTAATGGAAACTGAGGCCCATAGAGATGAAATGGCCTTCCAAATTGGGTCACACAAAAGTTAGTGGTAGAGCTAAAACAAGAATCCAAGGAAAGGATCCTTCTACTATATTATATTGTCATTCTTCAAATCACATCCCAACTGTCTACAATGGTACATTTCTTGGGACTTTGAACATGTCCAGATCACCTAAGATGGAGACACCTAAGTGGAAGACAACAGGGATCTGCTTCTAGGAAAAGACATTCTGCATTCCCCTACCAAATGGGTTGAAACAGCCTTTTCCATTGGCTACATAGTTGAAATTGGCTGAGTCTTTCAAACACTCACTGACAGGCTCTCTCCCTCTTTCCAGCAGAATGTAGGTAGTGAAGGTCTTGTTTGCTCACCATGCACTAAGCTGGATAGGGGGAAGGACCACCTCTTTCGTTTTCCCTGTAGGACCACCATCAAATGGCCTGGGGTTTCGGTCTGTTTCATTTGTCCTTTTCAGTTCTAGAAACACACAATGGAGTCCCTAGACTGAGACATTTGAGCCCTGTGAACATTGGAGCAAGGATTTTGGGTTGGATATTGCTGCCACCTGGGATCCCTGACAAGCCAAGGTGATTGGACATAGACTCAGGGAGCGTTGATCTTGGAATTTGGTGGAACTATCTATGGTAGGAAGGAACTCCGTTAAGTTGTGAACCTCATCACAGTGCTCTAAGGGGTAATATGCCTCTCGCAGCCCAGATGTTCGGGTAAGGCACTCATTTATATGTTTAAAAGCAAATCTGAAAGTTTAGTGATTAAATGGAACTGTGAGAGCAGAAACCCCTAAAATTGGGGGAATATAATCAGTGAACACTTGAGTCAGTGGTGAAACTAGATATCCCCAAAACCTTCTCAGGATATCAGAAAAGCTTAGGGGAAGGGCAAAAAGTAATACCTGGCCTTCAGGCATTGGGAGCCAGTATGAGCACAGTTACATGTGGAAAGGTTTTGACACTGCGATTGTTCTCAATGCTAGAATTAAAATGGAGTTCTGTTATAACAGTGAAAATGTTAACAACTCCACGCTTCATCTGTCACTAATACCTATAAGTTCCAGTCTTTATCCATTGCAAGCTAGTAGCCAAGAGGCTAGGAACTGGGTTCCTGACAAGCATAAAGCAACTATCAATTAAAGGGTTTCAGAATATAAGATAATTATTCATTAAAGCAATGATCGTGAAGGAATAGAAAGAGACTGGCCCATTGGATAATGAATATTACAATATCAATACCAAAGTACATTATTAAAAGCTGTTGCTATTTAGCCTGTGACAAAGCAAAATAAACAAATATTTTCCCCAAAAGAATGCTAAAAATTAAAGGTCAAAACTCTACTTGGCAAGGGAAGACACAATAAACATATCATTTATCTTTGTTATACTTTTTTAATAGATCTGAAACTTACCCATTGCTTGACACATGATATCCACTGTTTTTTCCACTTGGGCTAGAATTCTACTCTCAGGTTCAGCAGTAAAATAGGGTGGCTCTTTAAAATAGAAGAAAAATTGCCAAAGAGTTAGGTGAAACCTTATATTGAGATCCCATCTTCTTAAAGAGAATAATTTATAAATGTAGTAGACAAAGGGGTGGCTTCAGAGTCAGAAAAATCTGGGGTCAAATCCAGCTTATAGTGTATACTAACTGTATGACCTTGGCCAAGTTGCTTAGCCTCTCCAAAATTATAAATTGTATAGTGGATTGCTATCTAGATGGAAAATAGGTGGTGCAGTGGATAGAGTTCAAATTTAATCTAATATACTTACTAGCTATCTGCCCCTGGGCAAGTGATGACCTCTCTCAGCCTGTTTCCTCAATGTAAAGTGGAGATGGGACAGCTAGGTACTTCGGTGGATAGAGCACCAGGTTTGGAGTGAGAAGTCTTGGGTTCAAATATGGCCTCAGATACTTCCTAGCTTTGTGACCCTGGGCAAGTCACTTAACCCTCCTTGCTTAGCCCATGCCCTTCGGTCTTAAGAGTTGCTACTAAGACAGAAAATAAGGGTTTTTTTTTTTTTGTCTTTTCCATATCTTCATTTATTTATTTATTTATTTATTTATTTATTTATTTATTTATTTATTTATTTAAACATTTATTAGTATTCATTTTTAACATGGTTACATGATTCATGCTCCACCTTTCCCCTTCAACCCCCCCTCCTGCACCTCCCCCACCCATGGCCGATGCGCAGAATAAGGGTTTTTTAAAAAAAGTAAAATGAGGATAATAATGGCACTTAGCCCCTAGGGTTTCTGTGACGATCAAATAAGATATCTGAAAAGCATTTACCACCATGACTGGTACATAGTAGGTGCTAGATGTTAGCTGTTGTTGTTGTTATTATTATTATCTACATTTTGGAGAGCTCCTCACCTAAAGTTTTCTATTCAGATTAAATCACAGAACCAGTACTAAAAAAAAAAAACAACTTAGGATAAGCTTAAAAAAACAACAGGTAAAATATTAAAATTGTATCCTTAGTTATACAAACTGGGAATTTGGATAGGGTAGCCAATGGCAATTTCTATCCAAGATTTCAGCCAGCAAATTAATAGTCATTGCAGAGGCTACTTTTGAGTTTATGAGCTTGAATCATAGAATATCTTAATTCACAGTTTAGAAGGACTATCCCAAGAGGTTCATAAAGGTTTATATTTACAGCACAGTATTTTATAGGATAGTTTGCTTCAGTATCTAAGCTAAACACCACCTCATGAAGCATGTCAAATAAAGTGCCATAGCACATCATTGGGCCTATATCAGAGGAGAAGTACAGCATATTAAAAAATTTTAAATGCCTTAGCAATTCAAATTCTTCAAAACATATTTAATACTTGAATACAACTCAAAATAATGACAGACAAACCCTCTCCTCCACCTCTAGAACAACTAGATACATGTCTGGGAGGACAGTCATGCCCAAGATTAAGAAGGCAGACTTTGTGGAAATCTACCTGGGAAGCCCAGATGGCAGCAGCCATACAGCCAGGTGGCCGAGCAGGCATTTATCTCTGTTTAGGCTGTCCAGCCAGTCGATGCCCTGATGCCCAGTCGGGTCAAACTGTTCTCTGTTAGCAAAATAAGCTTTGCAAGGGGAATGAGGACCTTATCAGACAATCTAGGCATAGCAAGGGTGAGAGGAATAGAATTGAGACTGATTTGTATATATTGTATTTTCTGAAATGCAATGAAAATGCCATTCTCATGATCAAGAAACGTCAGTGGCTTTATACTACCTTGCTAAAATAAAGTATGGAATCTCCTATCAGGTACTTAAACCCCTCAGAATCTGGCTCCAGTCTATTTCTTCAGCCTGATTTTGCATGACCCTCTCCAAAATATCTACATTCCTGCCATGCTGGCCTACTCGTTGCTAGTCTCCACACATGATATTCCATCTCTCTTCGTTCCATGATTTTGCACTGGTTACCTTCCCCCTTATTATTCTTCTTTCTTCTCTGCCCACCTCAACCTATATTTGTAATGTTCTCCTTCTCTCTTCTGCCTTTCAGAATCCTACCTCCCTTTAAAGCTCAACTCAGGTGCTACTCACCTATGTGAGACCTTTACTAATACCCAGCTGGAAGGCAATAATCATTGTGCTAAGTACTGGGGCAAAAACTAACTAAATAAATAAATAATTAAAATGAGGCAAAAGACTGTGAGAATATCCTTCGATTGGGGAATGGCTGAACAAATCATGGTATATGCTGGTGATGGAATACTATTGTGCTCAAAGGAATAAATAATGAACTGGAGGAATTCCATGTGAACTGGAATGACCTCCAGGAATTGATGCAGAGTGAAAGGAGCAGAACCAGGAGAACATTGTACACAGAGACTGATACACTGTGGTAAAATAGAATGTAATGGACTTCTCTACTAGCAGCAATACAAGGATCCAGAGCAAGGCTGAGGGACTTATGAGAAAGAAAAGTAGCCACATTCAGAGGAAGAACTGTGGGAGGTAAACCAGAAGAAAAACAACTGCTTGAACACATGGGCTGATGGGGATATTATTGGGGATGTAGACACTAAACAATAACTCTAGTCCAACTATCAATAATATGGAATTAGGTTTTGATCAATGTAAAACCCAGTGGAATTGTGTGTCAGCTAAGGGGGGTTGGGGAGTTTGGGGGAGGGGGAAAGAACATGAAATATGTAACTATGAGAAAATATTCAAAATAAAAATTAAAAAAAAAAGACAGCTCCTTTCCTCAAGGAACTTACAATCTATAAGCAAACAAATATGTCTAAGGAGGACAAATGGGAAATAATAGTTGTAAGCCCAGAGTGTTACATTTACTTTTCTCTGTATACATGGTATTCCACAGTAGAATGAAACTACCTCAAGGGGCAGAACTGCTTTTTTCTTTCTTTTTTTTTTTTTGGTCTTTTTGTCCCAGAACTTAAAAGAGTGCCTTTCACATAGTAGGCACTTGATAAATACTGAATTGAAACAAAAGAAATGACTCAAAAAAAAAAGCATGAACCTCTGCAGCAAAATAAATAAATAAAAATAGATAAATAAATGTTTTATTAAACATAGAATTTCAGAGGAAAATAAATTGCCGCATTAGTCCCAGTTTATTCAGCAGAAACACAACAGTGGCATGACCAGTTTCCCCAGGTGTTAAGGTTGTAGTGATTTCATTATCATGATAACAAAAAGCTGTCGAATTCAGTTTCTATGTGATAATTAATTTCTGGGCACTGTCTTCCAAAGCAGTTTATTTTCATTGTAATTTTGTTGAATGCAGATAATATAACTTGGCAGGCTGTCTGTGTATCCTTAAAACAAGAACTTAGAGAAAAGACAGAAACAAATACTGAACATCTGAAAGAAAGAAAAGAAGAAAGAACCTAAAGGTTTTATCTAGAGGCAAAATTAGTGATAGTCTTTTACAATTATCTGGGTAATTCAAGGATAACAAATTTGCCTGAATTATCCACCCTGGTTGTCTCAGTGGTCCCAAATTCATTAGTTAAATGCATAATTCTCCATTTAGCTTTGCCGCATAGAACTAGCCTAAAGAAATAATGGAAAATATGAGTTTCTGGCTGGCTCCAGCTAATCCTCATTGCATACTCATAATTTTGCCATTTGGACATGCCTCCACAATCAATAATAATGATATGAACATTATTTATATTCTAACTATACAACAGCTGTATCCCACTGAGGTCCTTTTACATAGGTCATGCTCCTAGAGTCATTATGAATGTAATCAGTCAATAACCATGACCACAATCCATTTAAAGGGAAGGGAAAGTAAAATATACACCAAGGTAAAAATCAACAAACTGCCTATGGTTTAGCACATTTTAATAATAGCAATGCACATTGATTTCTTGAAACCTAAAAAATGACTAGACAACAAATAATAAGATGTTTACTGATTACTCTTAGGCAACTACATAAAGTCTATTAGGTAGGCTTATTCAGGGTTATCCTGAGAGAGAAATTACTTTGGTAACAGAGACTATGTTGTTATTTACTTCTATATTTCCCCTAAAAGACTGGGCCTCCCTTTCTTGTTTAAGATTAAGAGTGCTCAGACTACTCGATTGGTCTCACGGTCTGAGGAGCCTCCCAAGTTTGAATCTTCTCTGTTTCTCAACTGAGCCTTTCCTCTGCTCCTCAAGCAAACCGATCTGCTTCCTTCTTCCCCTGTCTGTGGCATGAAGGTGTGGTTTGGGCACTTGGCCTCTAAAAAGTTTGCCATCACTGCTCTCTAGCAGGTAGGATTAATGTGTGGTCACCTTGACTGACCCACTGTTCACTCTTTTTGTTTTTTAAAAACCCTTGCCTCCTGTCACGGTATCAATTCTGAGACAGAAGAGTGATAAGGGCTATAAAATTGGGGTTAAGTGACTTATCCAGGGTCATACAGCCAGGAAGCATCTGAAGCCAGATTTGAACCAGGTTCTCTCAACTCCAGGCCTAGTGCTCTATCCGCTATGTTACCTAGCTGTCCTGCTAGTCACTCTTATAAATGGTCAGACCTCTCTGTAGCTGTCTGAAGAGTAAAGCAAAGGGATGGCTTTGAGCAGTAATTCCCAAAGTGGGCGCTACCGCCCCCTGGTGGATGCTTCAGTGATCTAGAGGAGTGGTGATGGCCACACTTTTTTTGTATTACATTTTATTCTGAGTTCAATAAATAGTTTCATAATTTCCAAGGGCTTTAAGTAATATTTTTTCTGGAAAAGGGGGGGGGGTAGGCCAAAAAAGTTTGTGAACCACTGGCTTAGAGCAAGACTTAATCAAGTGTGCGGGCATGTGCCCACGTGTGTGTGTGTGTGTATGTGATGGACTCAGTGGTTTGCTAAAGCCAACTCATAGTAACAGGAGAGATCTGATTGCCAAATTTTCAACATGAGCGTTTATCCCACAGAAATTTGTAAACATTACAAATCTGGCCTTGAATCATTATTTTGTTATTTATTAGCCTTAAGAAAGTGATAGAGAAAATGTTAATAATGCAGATTAAACTTAAAAGTAAAACATATATATAGCCTGTATCAAATTGCTTGCCTTCCCAAAAATGGGGAGCAGAGGGGAAAATTTGAAACTCAAAATTTTTAAAAATCTAATGTTAAAAATTGTTTTTATATGTAATTGAAAAAAATTAAATATTTTTAAAATATTTTTAAAATTTTAATAAAATAAAAACAGGAAGAAAAAAGTATCGTACATACATTTTCTTTCCAGAAAGCCAGTTGTTAAATATTTAATAGAAACTCTTTGCATGATCCCTTTAGCAAATCTTGGAACAATGTCTTCAAATGCATTGGATAAAATACATGGGATTACAAAGGAAACACGTGTTTTTTTTTTTTAATAAACTACTTTTTAAAAAACAAATTATGATATAGTTGTATTTGTTTTGTTCAATCATGTTCAACTCATTGAGACCCATTTAGCATTTTCTTGGCAAAAATACTGGAGTAATTTGCCATTTCTTTCTCCAGCTCATTTTACAGGTAAGGAAACTGAGTCAAACTGGGCAAAGTGACTCAAGAAATTAGGTTTTCTGGCATATGGAGAAACATTAACAAATATCAGCTCTGCCTCTACCCTTGTTCTAGACTTTCCAGGATAGCTGTATCACCAGAAGCCACTATTTTGAGTAGTAGTCATAGTAGAAGCCATATAATCATTGTGGATTGTGCCAAGGTTACACAGCTATTAAGTGTCTGAGGCTGGATTTGAATTCAGGTCTTTATGACTTCAGGTCCAGCATTCTAAACACTACTCCACTTAGCTGTCCTTGATATCATAACATATAGAGTTTCAGTGAACTTTTAAAGATTTAGTTGCCTAAAATTTCAATAAGACTTCCAAATTATCCAATATGGACTTATTAACCATAAAACAACACAATTAAAATATAAGCAAGTTAAAAGGCTTAATAACTACAGTAATTCTGAAGTAATAAAAAGCATAATTTTTAAAGCTATCTGTGATAATTTTAATATGATTTGAAAATCTCTTATTCTTATTGGTGATCAAGTCACAGTTATTGTTAATACAACTGTGATTTGTTGCCTGCATTTATTAAAAATAATGCTAAATTTCACTTAGAGGTTAATGAAAATAAAAAATTATTTTTCTCCATTTTAGTTGAAATATCCCCAGAAATATATTAATAGACCCTTTAGGGGTCTGAGGATTTCAGGTTAATGCCTGGCCCAGAGTCATGGATTGTTGGGATTGAAAAAAATTTTAGAGACCACCTAATTTCCTCTTTCATTTTATAGATGAGGGGACAAATAAGAGTTCTAGGGAGATTGAGTGATGACTCATACAGGGTTATAAAATAGTTGGTGAACACTTCAGGGACTGGAAAGAGAAGTCAAGAAGAAATAGACCTGATCTAAGAGGCTTTTCTCCTACATAACTCTCCATACTAATTACTTGTTGGTTACTAACCAGGACCTCCTATTTATTCATGAAATTCTCCTCCATGGTTACTATCTGTAAATCATTTCAAGCCTGGGGCAACTTCCTTCTGGGAAGAAGGGCAGGATTCCAAGGGTCAGCAAGACTTTTCTTCTCTTTCAATTATAGCACCCAGGGCAGCCACATTATTAAAAATCAGCAGGCAGTGATCACAGACAACACACACCTGTGGGGAATTCAGTGGGTGGAAGAAGACACATGTAGCTGCCAAATGAGCAAAGTGTGATCTGTTACATAGGTCACCATGGGCTCCTCCAGTGGCTATTCTGTTACTTTCTTTACCTTGCATAGTTTTCATTTTCATTCATTGTTCATCTTTCATCCTAACCAAATATATGAGGTGTTATGATGATTTCTCTCTCATTCCCTGACTTATTGTATATGTAGTGTAGTAAAATGAAAAGATTTTTTGAAAAACAGTTGTAAAACAACCATTAAAGGATTTCTAGTTTAATAGAAAAAGCCTGCTTTCATTTAGCCTAGCTGTGTTACAAACTCAAGCCACAATCTTCAAATACTAAGTGGAAATGCAAATGTCTTTTCGAATCAGCAATAGTTCTTTCTAAAACTACAATACTATTGACATATGAACATATTACCCTTAAAAATTTATAATGGCAGCTAATAAAACTAGAGTTTGAAATTATCTCCCTTATCCTCCTTAAAACTGGAGGGGGGCAGGGCAGCTAGAATTGAGAGCCAGACCTAGAGATGGGAAGTCCTAGGTTCAAATCTGGTCTAAGATACTTCCTAGCTGTGAGACCTTGGGCAAATCACTTAACCCCTATTGTCCAGCCCTTACCACTCTTCTGCTTTGGAACCAATCCAATACACAGTATCTAAGATGGAAGATAAGGGTTTTATTTAATTTTAAAAAAAATTTATAAAGACATCAGGAAAGGTATTTCAGTTTCTGTGAGAATTTAAGAGTGTTAAAAAAAAATGCCACCCTTTTCAGGTTGCCTGCACATCTGTCCAAGAGTCATGATCTACAACTCTTGAGCCAATTGTTAGTAGGCAAGAGAACAGCAAGCAAATTTCTTGTTCCTTCCTTTTGTATTAGGTATCATCTATCAGTGTCTCTCTAACCACTCAAGAGATTAGGGTTTCTGGTATATGGAGAAACATCGGCAAAGATGAACTCTGTTTCTACACTTGTTCTAGACTTTCTAGGACAATTGGATGACTAGAAGCCCTATTCTGAGAAGTAGTCTTAGCAGAAACCACTTGGTCACTGTGGATTGTACAAGCTGATCTTGGTTTTGCCTTTCAATTTCTGTTTCTCTCAATAGCTGGCTTAAAGTTAGGGTTCCTAGATCGATTAGAGTTGTAGAGTTTAATACAAAAAGGGATCTGTTATTTCTCTATATTGTTGTTCCTTATTCCTCTCATGGTATTAATGGTCAATAGTTATAAAATATGATTAATACTAACATATGAAGAGAAGTGAATGAAGGGGCTACAAAAAGAGATAGAATAGCTGATAAGAAGGATCTGTTTTGTTTTTTCTCACATCTTCTCTGGCAATTCTTCTCTTCACTAAGGTTGAACTCCTATTAGAATCCCTATACAACACTCCTGAAATTACAATTAGTTGAGATACCATGGACTGTAAGTGCTAATTGTAATGTTTACTACAGATTTCTCTCTTATTTTATAAACACTTCTATAAATTTAACATCTTGTTACTTTCTCAGTTAACTCTACTCTTTGTTAAACTGGCCTACAGCTGATTTATATGGCTGTGAGAAAATGTCAATAATTAACTTGCACATTTTTATATTGTTTTTACATAAAAACAAATTAAGCATCTTAAGTGCTTCTCAAATAAACATAAATGAATTATAAGACGGGCTCCTGATAAAAAGAACCTGAAGTCAAGAGACTATATCAACAACAGGAATCTTTTCACTGGGATCTTATTTGCATTTTGCAGGATAATACTTTCCTCTGCTGATTGGACAATAACTCATTACATTGTTTGAACCTCAGATTTGAACATCGGGGTTTCATTAATGAACTAATCTCTCAATTTGGCTTCCTCTTTGAAGTAAACTTCTCTCTCTAGTTTATTTCTCTATATTCACATGTCAGGTAATGCCGATTTTCTTGATATGAGAATTCTCAGACTAGGAAGGCTCTCTAGTGATGCATATTACTTACTACCCATTTATAACTTAAGGTCTTAAATAGTTGCCTGAAGATTGGAGAAGGTAAGTGACCTGTCATAACTAGGAAGGGTCAAAAGAGGGTTTGAACTCTTAAGTCTTTTCAATTCCATGCTTAGCATTCTATTCTCTAAACCAAGATGCTTCATATCTTTTGACTTAAAACTCATAAAATAAAAAGAATAGCAATAGGCAATACTGAGTTTTTGAATAAATACCTGAACTACATTATCTGCTTTTATCTGGGTGAAATAAAAGTAATTGGTAGCCAATTTATTTCTGCTTTATTTCATTGACTTGTTTATGAGATACTTCCTTTGACAACTTCATCATAATTCACTGCCAGGAAAGGCATAAGAACACTATAAGGAGAACCACTTTAATGACTTTTGGATATGGGGGCTACAATCAAACCCAAATCATTAAAATGAGAAAGATACTTTTCTATGCTGAGGTATTACTTTACAGTAAGCCAGAAAAACTGCACCTGCCACAATAAAATCCTATGAACGAGAAAGGAATTAAATCATTATCATAAATAAATGGCATGTGTTCATGCACCTTTAAAAAAGAGAACATTGAGAGTTAATTCTAGGAAATAAAAAAAAAACAATTTGCTTTGATATTTGGAAGTAACTGCAAAACAGGTTTCCATGATAAACTTTAAACATTAAAAAAGGAATTATGATGGAAACTAGAGAGATACATTTCTTTTCTTGTTTAAAATTACCGTAAAATGTTTTAATACAATAAAGTCTGTCTATGGGAGATTTAAAGATTGGGAATTTTAATTATGGCTCAACTTTTAGTGTACTGTTCTGATATAGTTATAGATCAACTCTGATGGATAAAATACCTTTGCCTGGAATGAAAATACACTATCTATATCAATAGCTAGTGGGTACATGAAAACAGCCACTAAAAGAACCATCTCAGATCTCATGTATACACTCAACAATGATTTATGATTCAAAGGCCGCTTTTTTCTCATGCTTTTAAAACTTCCAGCCTTCAGTCTAAAATGATGACAGGTTTGCGTAATGTCATATTTAGTTATTTTCATATGCGATACACACTTCTTCCAATGATTTAAGGAAATGAGACAGAGTTTTAAAAAGGCAAACTGTCTCAAACACTGTCAATAACAGAAAGTTTACTTAAACAATTATTAGAAAATACTAGTTTTAAAGAAAATTGTTGTTTAAAAAGAAGCATTTCATGAAAGGATCTACTACTGTATGGGAAATGTTTTTTTTTTTTTTTCACAAAGCTACTGCTTCTTGAAGAGATTTAGATAAAGGTTATCACTATGATAATCAATCCTCTATTAGTATTACATTCTCACTAATCATCTACTTTATTTCTTGGGAAGAGGAGAGGATGACTAGCAGCTGCTTCAAATTTGGCATACTGAGGCAACCAAAGAAAGAGAAACAGATTATAAGAAATATTAATTGTAGCAACTTAAGTAAAGCTAAAAAGATTTCAGTAACTGAAAATAATGGGAAGATAAAATCAACTGTCTCATAATTGAACCTGGTCTTATCAACATCTCGCAATGTTCTTCCTTGGTGACTATAGACACCATAGTTCTTTAGTCATATAAACATACATAGATTCTGTCTAACACCTATAGTGGCGGTACTCTGTAAACATTAGTGGAGGGAGCTAATTTTCCCCTTCTTCCTGTTTCTCTTATATTATTTAGCCCATTTCCCAGGAAGCATCTCTGTTCTTATTACTCAATTTCTAGTCTACCAAGAAGCAATGTCAAACAGTTCTCCTATAAAATTTCTTCTGGGGGAGGGGTAGGATGTGGGAGAAAGAGTGCTGACAATTTGAAAGCCAGAAGTACAAATTAGACTTCACATCAAGGTTTAATGGCATTAAAAGTCAAGATATGAGATTTGTATGATAAGGATTTTACTACTGTGTTTCATAGGCTTTATGATTAAATTAAAATTTCGTGGAGTATTAGGAATAACATCAGTGTGTTGCTATAAAATATTTAATAGATTTGTATTCATGGAAAAGAATGATTGAATTAATTTGGAAGATAACCCCATTTTACCCCCTCTGTCCCATTTCCTCAGAAGTAGTTGAAGTACAAGGTCAATGAAATGAGTATTTAACTTTGTTTCAATTGTACTTCCCATACACTCTTTAACTCTAAATGGAAATACTGGTAGATAATGTTCTCTCCTATTGGCATTACCTATGATAGAAAGAAAGGCTTTTGTTCTTGCTGGTTCAAAATTAGTTCCTTTTAATTCAGCCTCACAGATGTACATCCCAATGTCAGAGGACGTTGGGTTGGTGATTGTAAGCCGTCTTCCCAAATTGTGGAGTCCGTTAGTAATTTTTACTCCATTTCTCTTCCAAGTCATGCTCAGTTCTTCAATAGGTCTGTGAGGACAAAAATCATTACTGATTATCATTCTAAATTATGTTGACAAGCAATAACAAATTCTTTCATTCAGCACTTGCTCCACAAAGAAAGTATCCACAAGAGCGCTGGCAATGGACATTTGCATGTAAATCCCTGTTACAATTCTTCATCTTTATGTCATGAAGTAAAGCTACACTGATCTCAAGGGTTATTGAATAAGGATGGGCAATTACTGAAGCAATGAAGCTGAAGTCCTAATGATTTGGTTAATTTTTTAAAAAAGAATATTAAAAAGAATTTCTTTTATGGAAATCAATTATACAGGAAGTGATGCCATGAGAACTCCCTCATGGAAATTTACACAGAGAAGAGAGAAAATCAGCCCACCATTAGTAAGGCCTGAACTTTTCTTCTTCTCTAAAGCTTATGTGTTGAATCTCCATTATAACTTATGCATAGGGAGCAGTTAGGTGGCTCAGTGGATAGAGAGCCAGGCTTAGAGACAGGAGGTCTTGAGTTCAAATCTGATCTCAAATACTTCCTCAAATACTTGACCCTGGGCAAGTCACTTAACCTTCGTTGCCTACCCCTTATTACTCTTCTGTCTCAGAATCATTTTGTATTGATTCTAAGATGGAAGGTAAGGGTTTAAATGATAAATAAACAACCTATACATAGACTGAGAAGTATGTGTATCATCCCCATATTTGGGCAAGGAAAAGTAATCTTCTTAGCTTCTAAGAGATGTTATATTAATAATATGGTTAGCCAACAAGGTTCTTTATCATTGAGAAAAGAGCAACTGCCTATTGCATTTTTTAAAAGCTCTAAATACAGAATTAACATAAGGTTCTTATCCCTAATCCCCACAATACCTTGCATTGGCTATGCATTCCAATGTGACTTCACTGGTTCCTGCCACAACACTTGTATTGCCTGGAGGGATGACAATGACAGGAGCCATGATATCAGGGGTGTCACTATCACCTATGGGGAGAAAGGAAATAAGCTCATGTAAATGCTTTGAGTTATTACTCAAATATAATCCTACTTTGATACCAACACAGCTATTGGCCGAATGATAGTCTGTACGTCCGCGTGTATTAGGGCAGCCCAGACAAACTTGAGGAAGCTCATCTTTAGAGAGCTGGTCACTAGGTAACGGATTTCTTTGGACAAAACCATTCTTGATGATTCCTAATTGGGTTCTGAAGGGGTTGCCACCTGCTTCCACAGAGGCCATACCCATGCTGATAAAATTTCAGGTTCTGGCGGTTCTAAACTAACCACTTTGAGGAAAAAAGCAGTAATGATTAGGAAATTACAAATGAAAGATCTTGTTAAACCAAGCTTTTGTAAAACCCAGGAATCTTACACTTTCAGACTTATCATGGAGCTTAATTAATCTTCTCATAGGAGATCTTGAACATGGTCATTTTCAAAGGCTTTCATTATATTATATAAGCAAAGTGCTTAAGTATACGCAGTCTTCTCTCATTCAGAACACATAGCTCACGAGAATGTTTCCCTAGTGGAGAGAAGGGGCTGTATCTTAATAGAAAGAAAACCTATTATGCAGTCAAGAGGTTTTAAACCGCTGAGCATTTAAAAAATCAAATGCTTACTGCCTTTTTTATGATTTAAGGCCCTTCCTATTGTGTTTCATCTTATGTGCAAACTACTTTAATAAGAAGCTGCTAGTTTTCATAATTAATGCTTAAATTTGGTTCCCTTGGAGCAAATATGTTCAATTAACAGAGTGTTATAGCAAAGAAATTTAAAACCCCTTGTCTTATCAGAAAAGTAAATAACCCAGTTTTCAATCTCTTTTGTATGGCACCAAAACTGTAAATAATTTAGTTCATGTTTTGACAAGACAATGATTAAAAAAATTAACAGACCGCTCTCTTAGATGTCTAATATATACTTAACAGCAAAATTATCTACCCGTGGTGTGTATAACAACTGTTTGGGGTGAACAGAACCACTCATTTAATTCAAATAAGAGACTAATAAACCATTTCTAAAAACAAAAATTTCAATAAAGGAATGTGAATGTAGCAAGAAGAGAAATGAAATTACTAGAAAAATAAATCGTTTTATTCAATATTTGCTGCTGAAGAGGCTTGCCACCATTTATGGCTGAACTGAAAAGGAAGCTGGCAAATGAAAGGCACTGCCCTGCTGGGCCTGAGGCAGGATTACAGCTACTGGGAGACCACACTAGGATAAAATACTGGCTTCTTTTCAACACTAATTTCCCACAGCTCTCTGTATTCTTTCTTTCACTGGCAAAGCAGTGTATGCTTTTCATATTAGAGGTTTGCATGCATTTTAAATGAATACACCAAAGCAGTCGCATATTAGCAATACAGATTTCTGTAACTGCAAATTCACATAAAACAGCTTCCGCCTGCTTAGAAGCTTCTCACTCCACCCCTCATGGCAAGAAGGGATTGGGTGTTCACTCTTCCTTCTTTTCCAAACTATTTGTATCCACAGGCAGTCAGACATTTGAAACTTTATGCTAAAATACCTTGAAGATTCATGTTTTCATGCTATTTTCCTATTGGTCTTCTCTTTTTATGAAATGATAAAGCATGATGGACTGGTTATCAAATTTCTAAGGGAAAGTGCAGAGTGATCTTACAACCATTCACAACAGAGCAAGGAATCTAAAATGAATGCCAATCAGATGAACAACCTGCCTGTCACCAGGGAAAGTCACAGATGAGAGGAGATGACCTGAGAAGCTAATATTTGTAAATAGTTACATGGGGTGAAGAATAGCAGCAATGAATGCCAAGAGGTCAGCAAACAAGGTGCTAATTTGGCATTAATTACTGTTTAGTGGTGATGGCAAAATAGGAAGACAATGCTCAGCAATTGTCAGTTGCAAGGGAGAATGGCTATGCAGCTATACACAAGCTCTCTGTCACATCCTCCCAAGTGCCATCCATCATTCTTATCTTTCTCTTCATCCCTAAGTTTTCCTTATAAAGAAACCTGGCCACCAAACAATTAAGCAGCGCTCCACATTACACTTTAGCTTCTTTAAAACAAGGCCACCAGGACAGTTAAGTGGCACAGTGGATAGAGAACCATGCCTGGAGGTGGGAAAACCTGGTTAAAAATCTGGTCTTAAGATATTTCCTGGATATATAACCTTGGGCAAGTCACTTAATTTCCAATTGCCAAGCCCTTACTGCTCATCTGTTTTAGAACTGGTACTAAGACAGAAAGCAAGGGTTAAAAAGAAAAATACCAACATATGGTTAGCATTAACTATCAAGATATTAAACTAAAATAAAAGAATAGAAAAATCAGTGATTGTTTTTAGTCATATTAGCATATGTGCAATATTTGGGAAAGGCAAATATAGACCTGTGGTCTTCCAAATATAGAGAACTCCCAGTAAGGAAATTTCTTTTACCAATGCAGATTGGCAATTACTTTGCAGGTTTTAGTTTTTGTTGCCTAGGGTAATGAGGGATTAAGCTATTGACCCAGGATCACCATTTACTGGGTTTCAAAGGTAGGACTGGAACCCACTTTCCTGATGCCATGGCCAGTTCTCTATCCACTATGTCATGTAATTTTGCTAGATATGCAATATTTAATGCCGTTAATGTACTAATCTAAGTACTCATATACATTGTAGAGCTATGCCACCCTGAATGCACCTGATTTTATCTGATCATGGAAGCTAAAGGGGATTAGGCCTGATTTCAGCAGGTGGTGGGAAGTCTGGGTCTTCCATGGGCAATTCAACATTATATATCTTTGGCATTGGCACTAACAATATGTTCAGACCTTTGGCAGTAGGTGGTTGGTGATCTGGGGTGGCAGAAATTGTGCAATATGGATAAAGGTCTGTAGTGGCAGCAATAATGACCAAAAAAAGATGATGGGGTGATCAAAGACAGAAGAGGGTCATTCCAAAAAGATTCAGTGACCGAGAAGGGATAGTTCTATAGGGAAGGGGAGTTCCTACAGCCACATGAGTAGGGAGGTAAATACTCACTAGGGTATTTGGTTGAATGACTACCTGAATGAAAGAGAAACTTGAGAATTAGAAGATAGGTATAAGGACATAATAGTAGATAGCTCAGAGTTTCTGAGTAAAGATTACTTGGATTCAAATTCTGCTTCAGATACAGGCAGGTCAATTCATTGAACCTCTCCATGCCTTCACCCTTCAACAAACAGGCCATATGAAGAAAATTATACTGTCTGTAGGTCAAGATTCAATATTGTTTTTGGAAAGTGTAACAGAAAAATATTTTAAAAAAGAGTTAAGCAATTAACATATCTAAACTGACATATTAAGAATACATTAATTCCCAAACTCCTTGGCTGATGAATATATGTTGCCCCAAATGTGTATTCATTTCTCTACTTGAATGGCTGTAGGGACTCCTTCCCTACAAAACTATCCCTTCTCAGCCACTAAATTTTATTGGAATTTTATTGGACCTTCATCTCTCTTTGATTCCCCCTTTACTCTTTTTCCCATCACTGTTGCTGCAACTAAAAACCTGTATCCATGCCACTTGTTGCCAATCCAGATTGCCTACCACCTAGTGCCAAAGACTTGAACCAATGACAAAGATTCATAGTGTTGCTACAATTGCCACTGCCCATGGAAGAACCAGACTTCTTGCCACTTGCTGACAATCTGGACCTCCCCAGGCCAGCAACTCCTTTTCTACTTTCTGGAATGCTTGCAACTTTTGCTCTGGCTTCTGTGGCTAGTGCAGAAGAAGACTGAAAGGGATGCCTAGATGATCTACAAAATCCTAAGTTGGAACAAGGAATGATATTTCCACTGAAATACTGTTAAACATAATAGTTCTATTTTCTAGTGCTATTAATACAGTAAGAAAGGTCAGTGATTGATTTTGGCACTTTGAAAGGGTTATGATTTCATTGATGTGGATTGGTAGGTATTTTCTCTGCCAATACAAATGGAAATATTTTTAATTTTTAAGAGCTGTGGTTGAAAATGTCTACATTTTATGGACAACTTTTTGGCAAAGAGAAGTTCCACAAATAGCTAGGCTGGTTGGTCCTTGTGTGAGAAGATCTATATACAAGTTTTTGCCATTTTCTAGGAATTACTGATACTCATGCTCTGTACCCCTATTCTTGTGAGTTTGGCTACATCATGACTTATTATTGTGGTTAGTGGGACTGAAGAACTATTCATAATATTGATATAATGGGAAAATGTATCACAAGTTCTAAATAAACAACATAAAAGAAAACTTTTGGAATATAGATCATTAGTAAGTTGAGGAATACCTGCAGTGCAAAGACGTGTTAGTGCTATTGAATTCAGTGTAATTTTATTTCATTTTAATTCAATAAACACTGATGAATGAAGCACTGATGAAGTGCCTCATATTTTCAAGGTGCCATAAAATCATTTTAGCCAACTGTCACAATCATGGTAAGATATCAGTATTGCTAACATCTAAAATATTATCTTCCCTCATTAAAATGTCAAAGTAGCTAGTAATAAAATACATGTCATATGTGTAAAAATTCTCAGGGAAAAGAAAGCAGATTGTACAGAGAGATATGTATCATGAAACCTTAATGCATTGATTCCAATGATTCATAGTCATCAATTAATTGAAATGTTTCCAGAGTGGATTTTAAGGGAAGGGGAAATCACAAGATAACAATGCATGCCAGGATTCATTTGTGTTACATTGAAGTACCATCCAGACAACTGATCTATTCAGCTCTGTATACAGTCACAAAACAAACTGGGTTCAAAGGTTTCCATAGCCAAGAACCCAGAACTTTTGTTCTTACCCAATTAATATAAATTTTAAAGAAAAACAAAAAACAGGATAGAAAGATCAAAACACATGGTTTCTTATTGGAGGAAGGGATCAGAAGAAAATGAGGTGAAGTTGAGGGTTGGCTGGAGGTGTTTAGGAGACAATCAGGAGACATTGAGTAGAGAAGAAAAAAGTGGTTGTTCTGTGATATTCTTTAATTTCAGTGACTCTTGGGAAGGGATTACAATCTTATTATTATCCAAACTCAGGTGACTTTAAGTCTTAATTTCATAAAATTTGTTGTTGTTGTTGTTGTTGTTGTTGTTGTTGTTGTTGTTGTTGTTGTTGTTGTTGTTGTTGTTGTTGGTTAGGTGTTTCAGTCATGTTACTCTTCATGACCCCATTTGGTTTTTTGATTTTTTTTTTTTTTTTGGCAAAGATGTTAGACTGGTTTGCCATTTTCTTCTTCTGCCCATTTACATATGAGGAAACTGAGGCAAACAGGATTAAGTGACTTGCCCAGGGCTACACAGTTAGTAAGTATCTGAGATCAGATTTGAATTCAAGAAGATAAATCTTCCTGACTCTAGACTGGTGACAGAAAACCTATGACACATGTGTCAGCACTGACACACATAGCCAGTTTCAATGACACAGCCACATTCAGCTGCTTACAGAGAAGTCTGGGGCTACATGCTAAGGATGAAATATTTGCTATAGTGTAGTGTAGACACTCTGTGCACTGTAGATGACAATTTTACCTATATTAGTTTACCTATTTTGGTTTATTAAATAGTTATATGTTACAATTATACATTTTTGTTATTTAAACTATAAATATTGTGAAATTATGGTGTTTTTTTTCTCAAAGGGACACATCACCTGAGTTATGCTTGTTTTTTTGGCAAATTTTGAGAGATCAAGCTCAAAAGGTTGTCCATCACTGCTCTAGGCCAAGTACTTCATCTATTTTTCCACCTATTACCACAAAATTGTGGAAGAAAGCAAAATGGAGCCACTAATGCTATTTCAATATTACATTCATTTGTTCATTAATTTATTGATTGATTAAAATTTAAATTTTCTCTATGAATCAACCAAGGAGGTAGCTTGGTACACTGGGAAGAACTTTGGTTTTGGAACCACGAAGGCCTCATTATTCACCTCTGACTCTTGGTACCTCTGTGACCTTGGGCAAATCACCTCCTCAGTTTTCTGATCTATAAAAGGAAGGGGTTGGACTAGAAAGTCCCTGAGGAGATCCCTTCCAACTCTAGAACTATGAACTATCACAGTGTTGGACAAATAATAGACGCTCAATAAATACTTTGTGATTGATGTGTTCATCTCCCTAGCATAATATACAATGAGAAATGAAGTTCAAAATGATGAGCCTGAGGCAGTGAATAATCTTTACAGTGTCAGAGATGGAAGTATTTTCACTATCCTAAAACGAGAAAGTATACTAATCTATTTTAGATGGATTTCCAACAAGGGTCGGTTTAAAGAAAAATTTCTTGGTTGAAACTCAGTTAACATAAAATTTAATTAGCCAAAAACACTATTTTTTTAAGGCTGTCCTAGAACTTTCTCAACTAAAGTTTCTCCAAACTGTTTTTCATTGTATGGTAAGTGCCTTCCAAAGACACTGGATCAAAAGAGGAGCTCTGCAGAAGCCAGCTGCAAAGTGAGACAAGCTAGCGTCATAGTCAGAGAGGTTTGTACCTTTGTCAAGGTCTCTTTGTAGTTCTCAGAAGAAAGAGTTTGCAGCACAGGGAAAGAGATTCCTAATCCTAGTCAATTTCCCTCGAAGTGAACCTCTTTACACACTGAAGAAGGGGAGCAGGGGAAGCTACCTAGAAGGTATTTAATTAAAAACTGCATTTAAAGAATGTCAAGTTTTACCTACCAGGACAAAAATTCAGAGCGGGAGTTAACCTGAACCACTGATCTTACAGATCACAGCAAATAGAATGTGATAAAGGAAAATCATGCCGCGGTTTAATAAAATTTATTAAGCTTCATTGCAGAGAAACTGTAAGCCTTTGTCCTTTTGTCTAAGACAAGGCTCTGATCCTTGGTCAGTTACCTGCTGAAAGTAGGTAACAGCTTTTTCCACAAATGCTAGTGGCTCAATCCATTCAGGGCTATGTAGCTTACTTAGAAATAATATATGTAAAGTGCTTTGCAAACCTTGAAGTTCCATATAAATACTAGCTATAATAATTATTATTAGTGATTTGTTCATCTCACAAAAACTCCTATTATAAAGGCAAAAGACTAATCCAATTTAATAAACATTTATTAAGTACCTACTGCATGTAAAACATTGTGCTAAACAGTGGCAGCAGACAGAATCAGATCTCTTAAATCTTAAGAAAGGGTAGGATGAGATTTAAGCCCTTAAAAACAGTTTAATCCAGTGAATATTTCACTGAATTCTCCTGATAAGCAACACATTGAATTAGGTGCTAAGGGATATATAACCATAGAATTAATGAGTCAAAATTCTGCTAGTTCATAGAAAGGAAAGATTCTGGCTGCATAAGGGATAATAAAAAGGTTAAATAGATAATTTGAAACTAGACCTTGATATATGGGCAAGATTTCAAGTGGGATCCATATATTGAGGACAGGGGACCACAAGGAGTAAAATACAGAGGCAGGAGTGGAAAAGACATATTTGGGGAAATAAACTATTTAGAAAGCACTTGTTTAATTATTTTCAGTCATATCTGACTTATTGTGACCCCATTTGAATTTTTCTTGGCAAAGATACTGGTATGATTTGCCATTTCCTTCACCAATTCATTTTCAGATGAGGAAACTGAGGCAAATAGAGTTGAGTGATTTGCTCAGAGTCCCACAACTAGTAAACTTTTGAGGCTGGATCTGAACTCTGGTCTTCCTGATTCCAGGCCCAGGACTCTAACCACTGAGCAACTTTGCTGCCATAATGTCCATTTTTGGCGGCAAATTCTTGAAAAGATCTGCCTGGGACTTAATCTGAAATCCTTTAAGATTAGTTAACCTGGGAACATGGGCAAGAGTAGCAAAATATTGGACAGCATGGATGGGTTGTAATCTATACTTTTAGGAAGAATATTCAAACGGATGAGATTACATGTCTGATTATTTGAATTGAGTCATAATGGTTTATACCTATTGTTATTGTCAGTAACTAAAGTAACTGATTCCATAGCTTTTCTTGGTTTCATGCAGTAATGTGTCTAAGGCAAGATTTGAACTTGGGATTTTTTGACTCCCAAGATAAGTGGTTTTATTCACTCTATCACTTATTTACCTGGGTGTGTGCACACACACACACACACATATTAAACACAAAGAAAACAGACAGAGCGGTAACTATAACATGAAAGGAATTAATACCTGCGTGAACCAGGAAAAATCTCTTGGAGGAAAAGGATTTTGAGCTGAGTCTTGAAGGAAATCACAGATTCCAACAGATGCAGGTGAGAAGAGAAAGCATCCAGGAATGGAATACAGCCAGTGAAAAGACAAAGAATTGGGAACTGAAGCATTATGTGTGAGGAATGACAAGTAGGCCTGTATGTCTGGACCTAAATTGTGTGCAAGGTAGAAGAAATGTGTAAGGAAAATGGAAATGTGTGAAGTGGCTAGATTATGAAGAGCCTTAAATGCCAATCAGAGGAGATCATATTTTATCTGAGAGGCAAACGGAATTCTCTGGAACTTGTTGAATGCTGGGATGACATGGTCAGACTTGAGTTTTAGAACAACCACTTTGTCAGCTATGTGGAAGATGGATTAGAATGAGAAGGAGACAAGGTGGGGAAAGCAAAACCAAGATACTTCCATAGTTCAGGTGATGAGGGCCTAAAGAATAATATTGCAATATTATGGTAATTATATAATAATATGTAAAATATTTACATAGCATTGTAAGGTTTGCAAAGCACTTTATATTTTATATCATTTAATTCTTTTTTTTTAAACCCTTGCTTTCTGTCTTAAAACCAATACTTTGTATTGTGATAATTAGATTACATCTACACTGCCCATCTTTAGATTTAATCACCAAAGGTGAATTGGGTGGTCTGTAACCCACATGTGCTAGAGTAACAAATCAGAAATTACTAATGGCCTCCTGGGCAGTCCTAAGAGAAGCATCTGTTGTTGATTGGACACATAAACTGAGAGGAGGCCACAGGAAGTGACTCATAAGTGACCCCTTTAAAAAGAGAGAGTTGAGTGAGTCTTCTGGAGAAGGAGCTCTTCTGGTGAAGGACCTCTTCTGGTTAGTGGAGAAGTGATGGCTGGGACCCTGAGACCTTGTTGAGACTGTTCTTAATATCTTCTTTGGAATTCCATGTGGTAAGTTTAAAGACTGAATCTTCCTGAACTTTTCTTAAGGAAATTCCCTTTAATAGAGACTCTGTGACTGAAGCTTTTGCTTCATTCACCTCTGGGCCACCCCCCCTCAACCTCCCCCCCCTCCTGGCCCTCTGACTCTCAGCTTGGGTTAATGATATCTACCTGGATTAATTAGAGGATCGTAGCAATTTACCTACTGTGTTAAGATTCTTATTTCCTCATTTCTTCCTCTTCTCAATTGTAAATAAATTTCCATAAAAGCCAATTTTGGCTTAAGGTTATTCCTTAATTGGGGATTTTTCCCCTGGTGACCAATCTTTTAAAATATTCAACCAAAACCCCCCTTTTTCCCCATTACAATACTGGTTCCAAGATAGAAGAGCAGGGCTAGGCAATGGGAATTAAGTGACTTGCCCAGGATCACATAGCTAGGAAGTGTCTGGGGGCAGATTTGAATCCAGGACTTCCCATCTCTAGGCCTGGTTCTCAATGCAATGGATCACCTAGCTTATAAAAACCTTGTGAGGTCCATTTTGTTTTTAATTATGTTAGTTTTACAGATGATGAAATTGAGTCTGAGAGAAGCTCAGTAAATTGCTTGTGGTCACATAACTGTCTAAGGCAGGAATCAAACTGAGGTCTCTCTGATCCCAAAACCAGCATTCTCCTCGCTACCACTCACTACAAGGGTGGTAGATAATTCTTTGAGTGGAAATGAATGAACATAAGTAAAGGACAATGTGGAGGTAGAAATGACAAGAATTAACAACTGACTGATATGTGAGGTGAATGAGAGAGTCGAGTTGAAGATGCCCGGAATGTTCATGCCTGGAAGAAGGGAAGTTTCATTGACAGTAAGAAGGAAATCCAGAAGAGGGTTAGACCTCAGGGCAAAAGATAGGGAGGAGTTCAGTTGTGGACTAGAGTTTGATATAATTATAGGTATCCAGTTTATTATAACATGGGACAGGAACTCAGGAGACAGACTATGGTTAAATGTATGAATCTCAGAATCATTTGCATTGAAATAATAATTGGACCTGTGGGAGGTGATGCGGTCAACAGATGAGACAATACAGAAGAAAAATAGAAGGCGGCCCAGGATAGAGACCTAGAGGACATTCATGGTTGGTAGATATGGCCTAGATCATGATGCAGCAAAGAAGAATGAAAAATAAAGGTCAGATAGAGAACCAAGAGACAGTAGTATCCTCAAAACCCAAAGATAAAAAGAATTTACAGAAGGGTCAAATGCTGCACAGAGATGTGAGAGGATAAAGACTGAGAAGAGATCATTAGATCTGGCAGCACCCCTCCTCCCTTATTGTATTCCCTTGTTTGTGATTGGAAGCTCATGGTTATTTTTAAGTCTTTTGAGGAATCTTGAATAGATCAGTCTATGGATGGAAGATACTTTGTTGATGTTTTTAAAGTGGAATTTTGCTCTACTAAATTCTTCTTCTTGATCAACAAACAAACACAGTAGAATCTCATTCTCTTCATCTTTCAATTGTCTAATGGTAAATACATGGTCCATTAGAGAGTATTATTACTTGTGAAAACTTCCTTATTCCCCACTAATAATCTCACTTTGATCTAAGTGTAGATAAGTCTTACAAAGTTTTTGTATAAAAGTAGGCAGAGTCCTAAAATTATTCATTTCTCTCAATCAACTTTTAAGATATTTTTAAGATTTTTAAGAATTTAAGATTTATAAAATGTAAGAAATTAAGATGTTAATAATGTCATTTTTGTGCATTTTTTTAAATAGGGGGGAAGCCTATTTCCACTTACTATGTTTATCATGAACAGCCTTTTTCCAAGGCCTTTTTCTACCTGGTAGAATCTGGATGAATTAGTAAATTAACCACTGGGCGCAAATATAATTGGGTTATACCCTGAAGCAAATTAGGTAATTTGCCTGTGCCAGGGATGAATAAAAAGATAAGGAATGATAAGCATTTTTTTACCATATCAGATTTAAAACTCTAGGAATAGTTGTTAACTTGCAACATAGATCATTTAACATTTCTTGGGTTCATTAATTTATTCATCAACTCAACAAATATTTTTAAAGTTCCTATTACAAGGTACCACAAAGAATACAAACAAATACTAGATCCAATGCAGATCAGAGTTTATAAACTGGGAGTTTATAGGGAATATCAGATGTATACATGACTTCAAAACAAGGCAGCAGATGAGGAGTTAGTTCCATATAAGTAATGTAGACGATAAACGGGATAGGACTCCAGAAGACAGAGTTATCAATTCTGATTGTGGTGGTCAGAGGAGGCTTTTTGGAAAAGTTTACACTTGAAATAGATCTTGAAGAATTAAGAGAATTTTGAAAGGCAGAATTGGTAAGTGAGCAGACATTTCAGAAGGAAGAAACAACATAAACATGGTGTGAGGCAGACAGCAGCAAGATCCCTTTTCAGGAGGAGCAAGTAGTCTAGTTTGAATAGAACATAGAGTTAGAGTCAGAGAACAGCATGAAGAAAATGAACATGGTTCAAATAGTATGGGACTATGAATGCCAGATTAAGCACCATTTACTTCATTTAGTTGTTTTTCAGTCATTTCAGTTGTGCCTAACTCTTCATGACCCTATTTGGGTTCTTCTTGGCAAAGATGCTAGAGAAGTTTTCTATTTCCTTCCCCATCTCTTTAACAGACGAGGAACTGAGGTTAACAGGGTTAAGTGACTTGTCCAGAGACATACAACAAATAAATGTTTGAGGCTGAATTTAAATTAATGAAGATGAGTCTTCCTGATTCCAAGTCCAGTACTCTATCCACTGTGCCACTTAGCTGTCCACTCTAGGTAGTGCTAGTTTGGCAGCTAGGTGGCCCAGTAGATAGAGCTCCAGAGGTGGAGTCAGGAAGATATTCAAATATGCCCTCAGACACTTATTAGCTGTATGGCCCTGGGCAAGTCATTTACCCTGTTTGCTTTAATTTCCTAATCTGTAACATGATCAAGAGAAGGAAATGGCAAATCACTCTAGTTTCTTTGCCACGGAAACCCCAAATGGGGTTATGAAGAGTCAGACATGACAGAAACAACTGAACAACTTTATTTAGGAGGATTGTGCAATTCTGATGCTTCTGAATTAATTTAGTGACATGTACCAATCCTTAATTTTATTTGAAAAGGTCTTTATACTATGTTTCCATAGGTAGGTTAACCATCTCTCACTTCTTACTCCCTCTTTTGCTTGCTCTCTTTCTTAAAAAAAAAAAAAAATCTTACCTTCTCTCTTAGTATCAATTCAAAGACAGAAAAGCAGCAAGAGTTAGGCAATCAGGATTAGGTGACTTACCCCAAGGTCACACAACTAGGAAGTGTCCGAAGTCAAATTTGAACCCAAGTCCTCCTGACTCCAGGCCTAGTGCTCTATCCACTGTGCCACTTAGTTGTCCCTTAACCCCAATCTTTACTTTCAGCTCAATATCTTCTCCAATCCCTTCTGCCTCATATGTCTTCCTCCTTGTTGATTCCCCAATGTTTCCTCCAGCCTCATCTAGTTTCCTCTTGCCATGGAAATGCAATTACTCGCATGGCGGACTGATGCAGAGGCACAAACCTTAGCAGGGACAGAACACTACTCATCAGCGTTCACAGCACACATAGTGTTTCATATAGTTAGTTCATTTAACAACGATGTAAAGGTTTCAGTAAAAGAACATAGAGTTCTTTCTTCAGAAAATATTTGTACATTGAAGAATAGAATTATCCCTCTCCCCAAACCAGGCATGTCTAAAAGAGAAAATTCTAAGGCTATGGTTGCACCTATTAAAAAAGACTAGAGTTTCCTATATTTCATAGAAATGCTCCTAGAAAATCTACTTCAGGAAATCTTGACTGCTGTGATCTTGAATTGGGAAAGGGGTCATGGTGTGCTTCATTAAAGCCAAGGCAATGCCAGATTTCTCAGCTCCTATAACACAAAATAATAAGATAAAAATTTGCCCTCTGTTATCCTAATGCTGTTTGGTATGTCCCCTTACTCACAATACATGTCTCGCTTACATTTGAGTATTGAAAAGTGAATACAAAATATGTCTGGCCTCATAACCTATAAATAAATGGATGATGTCTCCCATGATAGATGATTTTACCATTAGAATGGATTTGTTATGAAAATTGCCACCAATTCTGAGCTTAAGTCAGGAAAGATCTTCCAGGATATTGGGTCATCATTTGTTTAGAATCTCTTTAAGGATTTTTTCTTTACATAGGCTCAATGAAAAGTGGGTAGGAAACACAGCTTCAGTTTGAACTGTGGCAAAGAATACCAAGAATGGTCTGAGATCAAAAAGAAAATCTTAGTTAGGGAATGAGGGCAAAGTTTGCAGATAACCTTAGAGCACATATTGAAGAATTTGATATGATAGACTAGAGTAGGTTTTTTTTCCTTTTTTTTTAAACCCATATAGTCTGTCTAATTAAGAACTCTAAGACAAAAGGGAAAAGGTTAGGCAAATGAGGTTATGTGAATTGACCAGGGTCACACAGCTAGAAAGTGTCAGAGGCCAAATGTGAACCCAGGTCCTTCTAACTCCAGACTTGATATTCTATCCACTGTACCAGCTAGCTACCCTTATTATCTGAATAAAGTTACTACATGATTTTTAAAAGTATTTTGATTTTTTTGGTGCATTGTGTCAAAGCTAGAAAGAACCTTTGAGGTCTTCTGGTTCCATCTCCTTATTTAACAGTAGAGGAAACAAAGTTAGGAAGATTAAGTAGACAGAGAAGATGAATAATATTAAATAGCAAACAATAATAATTTGTAGTTGGGTCATCAGGCCTGAACTTTGTTATTGGATATGGAATTAGATAGAAATGGGCTGATTTTAAAGATGCTCCTGAGAGAATGGACTGAATGTAAGAAGGGAGAAGAGGAGAGTAAGAGAAAAATGCAACATTATGAGTCAAGGAACCTTTAAGTATGGCGGTATTCTCAGGAATAACAAGGCTATTGTTTAGTGAGAAAGGCAATAAATTCAGTTTTTTTTTTTAATAAAACCCTTACCTTCCGTTTTGGAGTCAATACTGTGTATTGGCTCCAAGGCAGAAGAGTGGTAAGGGTAGGCAATGGGGGTCAAGTGACTTGCCCAGGGTCACACAGATGGGAAGTGGCTGAGTCCAGATTTGAACCCAGGACCTCCCGTCTCAAGGTCTGGCTCTCAATCCACTGAGCTACCGAGCTGCCCCCAATAAATTCAGTTTTTGATGCATTAGATTTCAGACAACTAAAAGGAAAGGTCTCTTGTAGCTAAATATGCAAAGCTGAAAATGGGGTAAAAAAAAAGGTTTATTTAAATTTTTTTCTCAAATACTTTTATGTGTGAAAAAGAAAATGAAAGAGAAGAATTAGAATTGCAACTGATTCATTAGTTTATAAGTAAATGAGTGTCAACAATGTCCAATAGATGCTACAGAACAGGCAAGTAAAACAGCTCATTCTTTCTAGAAGCTAACATTTCAAGAATATAAAACACAGGCCATACCTGCTAGAAGTTTATCATTGCTTAAATGGTCAATTATCTTTTGGAAAGGAGGGAATCTTTACCCTCTAGAGATGAACCCTTAAGTATATGCCATTAATATGAAAGCTAAAGAATTCAAGACTACAAAGGATCAAGTTCCCATGGAAGATATCTTATTTAAAGAATCCATACCAAGTATTAGGAAAATTCAGAAAGCATTACCTTATATGGCTCTCTGTTATCTTTTAACAGAAATCAAATAGAATTCTATGTGGTCCTCCCTCTAGTTTTGCCTTCTCACAATCCCTTACTGAAAATATAGCGACTTAGTAGTTCAGGCTTTGTTATTGATCTGACCTTCTTTGATGTACAGAATCTTTTTTTTTTTTTTAATTTTCTAAAAAACACCATCTGACATCATAAGTATTTTGAACAGGGAGGTTGGGGGGGGGGAGTAGAGAATGAGGGTAGGATAACTCCAAGACAATTTACCTGAAAACACTCAGTTGGCTTTTTATTCCTTCCATTGCCTTTTGTAACCAGAGTATGTAATCTATTTAAAAAGTACAAATCTAAGGCAGAGCAACAGGATCAAATCCCTTCTAGATCTTCCAAGCAAGCCAGAGGTAAGAAGTCTATAGACTCTTTCAAGCAACCAGAAGGGGGAGCCGGAGACTTTAAATCTTCAAAGAGGCAACAAATCCCCCCACATTTCTGTTTGTTTAGTTTTCAGTCAAAATTACAGTTTGTTTTAGATTAAAACAGCAAGATAAAAGATCATATGAGCCTATGGATAGCTGAAGAGCTGTTCAGATGTATTTTAATTTGTATATTCACAAGTGAGTAGATGTAGTAGCTGGAATTATAGCAGTGCTTCAGAAATTCATTGCAATTTTTTGGATCTTAAACCTGTCTACCTTCAATTTCTTTCATATCTCATAAGATGATGAATGTCGGGCTAGGAAGGATCTCAAAGACTCAACTCTGCATTGGATAGATGAGGAAATTGAGATCAAGCGAGGTTAAATGATAAGCCAAAGGTAACAGATAACAAGCAACAGAGGTAAAAATTGAATTCAAGATCACTATTTGGGTTAAAACCAAAGCAGGATCTTTCTTTCTGATGTAAAATTTTAAGTATCAGCCTTCCATCTCCTTCCATCCTTTCTCTTGGGGTGACAGTGGAAAGGGCATTTGATTTGCAGCCAGGAGAACTGGACATAGATCCTAGCTCTGCAACCTAACTACTCATGTCACTTAATTTCTCTGGGCCTCTGTTTCTCTTCCTGTAAAAGGAGAGGTTTGTACTAGACTTCTTAAATCCTTTCTGTCTCTAAATCTATGATACTAATGATCCATCACTAATCACTACAAATGTGAGATTTTGAGAGAAACTGTTAAAATTTTGCTTTAATAATTTCCTTTGGGGGGAAAAAGGCAAATGATTTTATTCTTTTAAAACAATTGCTGTATCTCTATGAGTCTGGACTCACACAAATATCAAAGATGATATTTGAAACAGTGAGATAGAAAGACTAGAAATGGTACAATGGAAGGAGAGGGTGGAAAGGGTTCTTTTTGGGCAAAAGCACCATTACAAAAGCTCTGACTGTTCTCTAAAGAGAGGACAGCTTACCAGCTGACTCTCCATTCTTTTTGTTTACTGTCCAATAGAAGGAAAGAAAGAAAAATGAGGGAAAATGTAGCAGTACATACTATTTACAATTTTATCTTTACATGTACTTCCATTTTTATCTCAATGCACTTCTGGATTTTTTTCCCTCTGACAAGAGACGATAAATAAAATAATATGACAGTTTGACAAACAATCTAGTGGTTTCTTTCCTGCTCATTTATAATATATTTGAAAACTTGCACATTTGGAAATGAATGGAATGTAACAAAGAATGTATTTTCATCTGCTCTTTACTGGGCAGAGAAAAATGAAGGTGACAAAAAGCAACTATACAGTTTGAGTTGTAGAGAGTTTTTTTAGATGGTAAATGGAAACAGGGAAACTAAATGAAAAGGACAGTAAATTTAGGAAGCACATAATTTGGTTCCAGTGAAAAAGTTTAATATGTGATTGAAAGGATAGGTCTGATTGATCTCTTGGTGTTATGTTTTTGCTTTTGTTTTTTGCTTAAGTATATTTATAATATAACATCCTAATGGTAGACTAAAGTAGGTTGCATTGTAATGTAATCAAGAAAAAAAAGAGGTATTTTGTGAGATAATGGGTAGTGTGGTAGTCCTTAAAAAAAAGTATTGTGAGAGACTTCCGGTTAAGATGGCGGCAGAGTAAGGAGCAGCTGCTCGATCTCTCCTAACCGAAGCATACAGGACTCCTCAAGGAGACATAAAAACGAATCCAGACGAATGAAGGAACCCCACAACAGGGCGCAGCGTTGAAGGTATGACCAGATTGAAAAGAAAACCCAAAAGATCATAGCCGAAAACCAAAAGATTATAGCCAAAAACCAGTCCCTAAAGGCTAGAATTGAGCAATTAGAAGCTAATGATCTCTCAAGACAACAAGAACAAATAAAACAAAGTCAAAATACTGATAAAATAGAAGGAAACATGAAATATCTCAATGAGAGAGTGACAGACCAAGAAAACCAGTCTAGAAGAGACAATTTGAGAATTATTGGTCTTCCAGAAAAGGCAGAAATTAATAGAAACTTGGACTCCATACTTAAAGAAATTATTCAGCAAAATTGCCCTGAAGTTCTACAACAAGAGGACAATATAGACATTGAAAGGATCCATAGATCACCCTCTACACTGGACATAGAAAAGTCAACACCAAGGAATATAATGGCAAAATCTAAGAGCTTTCAAGTAAAAGAAAAAATATTACAAGAAGCCAGAAAGAGACAATTCAAATATCAAGGAGCACCAATCAGGATCACACAGGATCTGGCAGCCTCCACGCTAAAAGACCACAAGGCTTGGAACACAATATTCAGAAAGGCAAGAGAGATGGGTCTTCAGCCACAGATCAACTACCCATCGAAACTGACTATATACTTCCAGAGGAAATTATGGGCATTCAACAAAATTGAAGAATTCCAAGTTTTTGCACAAAAGAGACCAGGACTAAATGGAAAGTTTGATACCCAACCACAAAAACCAAGTGAAACATGAAAAGGTAAATAAGATACAGAGGGAAAAGAAAGAAAACTTATAATTCTTTAAATTTGACTCTTTAAGGGCTTAAATAAGATCTAATTATCTGTATTACTAGGTGGAGAAATGCTATGTATAATTCTCTGTAGCGAACTCTATTCACTAGTATAATATTCACTATTATAGCAACTAGAAGAATAATTCATAGGGTGAGGGTGGAACACTAAATAATCTAAGATGACATGGGGGATGGGAAAGAGGGGGTGAATAGCAGGGGACACCAAGAAAAATCTGAGTAAATAAGAAAAATAGGATATTCTATTACACACAAAGAGGGCATGGGAAGGGGAGGGGATAAATACTATCATAAGAAGGAGAGGAAGAGAGCATTAAGAGGGAATAATCAAACCTTACTCTCAGTATAATCAACCCGGAGAGGGAAGAGTAGCATTATTATCCATTCAGATAAAAAAAACTCTATCTAACCCTACTGAGAAAGTCAGAAGGGACAAAGCAAAGGGAACAGGGGAGTGGGGAGGTCAAAAAAGGGAGGGGAGAAGAAGGGGGAGGGAATTCAATAGGCCTTTAAAAATAAAAAGAGGGGAATAACAAGGGAGGGGGCAGAAAGGGAAGTCAATCAAGGGAGGGGATAAGGGACACCGGCTCAAAGCAAACCACTGGTTTAAAAGAAAATAGTGTAAGAAGAAGGGGTGGGTCTAGAGGAGGATACAAAAATGTCAGTGAATGCACAATTGATAATTGTAACTCTGAATGTGAATGGGATGAACTCGCTCATAAAACGGAAGCAAATAGCAGAGTGGATCAGAAACCAAAGTCCTACCATATGTTGTCTACAAGAAACACATATGAGGCGGGTAGACACACACAAGTTTAAGGTTAAGGGCTTGATCAAAAGCTTTTGGGCATCAAATGAAAAAAAGAAGGCAGGAGTGGCTATTATGATCTCTGACAAAGCCAAAATAAAAATAGATATGATTAAAAAAGACAGGGAAGGTCATTACATCCTGATTAAAAAAGGCAGTCTAAACAATGAGGAAATAACACTGCTCAATATATATGCACCAAGTGGTATAGCATCCAAATTCATAAAGGACAAACTGGCAGAGCTCAAGAAGGAAATAGATAGTAAAACCATAATAGTGGGCGATCTAAATATTCCTCTTTCAGATCTAGATAAATCAAACCAAAAAATAAATAAGAAAGAGGTAAGAGAGGTGAATGAAGTCCTAGAAAAATTAGATTTAATTGATATGTGGAGAAAAATAAATAGGGACAAAAATGAATACACCTTCTTTTCAGCAGCACATGGTACATTCACAAAGATTGACCATGTTATAGGGCATAGAATCATTGCAAACAAATGCAAAAGAGCAGATATAATAAATGTAACCTTCTCAGATCATAATGCAATAAAAATAATAATTAGTAAGGGCACCTGGACAGGCAAATCAAAAACCAATTGGAAATTAAACAATATGATTCTCCAAAACCAATTTGTCAAAGAAGAAATCATAGAAACAATCAACAATTTCATTGAAGAGAATGACAATGATGAGACATCCTACCAAACTCTGTGGGATGCAGCCAAAGCAGTATTCAAGGGGAAATTTATATCCTTGAATGCATATATTAACAAATTAAGGAGGGCAGAGATTAATGAATTGGGTATGCAACTCAAAAAATTAGAAAGTGAACAAATTAAAAACCCTCAGATGAAAACTAAATTAGAAATACTAAAAATTAAGGGAGAAATTAATAAAATTGAAAGTAAAAGAACTATTGAATTAATAAATAAGACTAGAAGCTGGTATTTGAAAAAACAGACAAAATAGACAAAGTACTGGTCAATCTAATCAGAAAAAGGAAAGAAGAAAACCAAATTGACAGTATCAAAGATGAAAAGGGAGACCTTACCTCTAATGAAAGGGAAATTAAGGCAATCATTAAAAACTATTTCTCCTAATTATATGGCAACAAATATAACAATTTAGGAGATATGGATGTATATCTACAAAAATATAAATTGCCATGATTAATAGCAGAAGGAATAGAATACCTAAATAATCCCATATCACAAATAGAAATTGAACAAGCCATCAAAGAACTCCCTAAGAAAAAATCACCAGGACCTGATGGATTCACAAGTGAATTCTATCAGATATTCAAAGAGCAACTAATCCCAATACTATACAAATTATTTGATATGATAAGCAAAGAAGGAGTCCTACCAAATTCCTTTCATAACACAAATATGGTACTGATTCCAAAGCCAGGTAGAACAAAAACAGAGAAAGAATACTATAGACCAATCTCCCTAATGAACATGGATGCAAAAATCTTAAATAGAATACTAGCAAAGAGACTCCAGCAAGTAATTAAGAAGATCATTCACCACGATCAGGTGGGATTTATACCAGGAATGCAAGGTTGGTTCAACATTAGGAAAACCATCCACATAATTGACCATATCAACAGTCTAACAAACAAAAATCACATGATTATCTCAATAGATGCTGAAAAAGCCTTTGACAAAATACAGCATCCATTCCTATTGAAAACACTGAAAAGTATAGGAATAGAAGGACCCTTCCTAAAAATAATAAACAGTATATACCTAAAACCATCAATTAGCATTATATACAATGGGGATAAATTAGAAGCCTTCCCAATAAGATCAGGAGTGAAACAAGGATGCCCATTATCACCTCTATTATTCAACATAGTACTAGAAACACTAGCAATAGCAATTAGAGAAGAAAAAGAAATTGAAGGTAACAAAATAGGCAATGAGGAGACTAAGCTATCACTCTTTGCAGATGATATGATGGTCTACTTAAAAAACCCTAGAGAATCAACTAAGAAGCTGGTAGAAATAATCAACAACTTTAGCAAACTTGCAGGATACAAAATAAATGCACATAAATCATCAGCATTTCTATATATCTCCAACACATTAGAGCAGCAAGAGGTAGAAAGAGAAACACTATTTAAAATTACCCTAGACAATATAAAATACTTAGGAATCTATCTACCAAAACAAACACAGCTATTATACGATAACAACTACAAAACACTTTCCAAAAAAATAAAACTAGATCTCAACAATTGGAAAACCATTAATTGTTCATGAGTAGGACGAGCTAACTTAATAAAAAATGACCATTCTACCCAAATTAATTTACCTATTTAGTGCCATACCTATCAAATTACCAAAAAACTTCTTTACTGAATTAGGAAAAACTATAACAAAGTTCATTTGGAATAACAAAAGATCAAGAATATCAAGGGAAATAATGAAAAAAAAATGTGAAGGAAGGGGGCCTAGCAGTACCATACATTAAACTATACTATAAAGCAGTAGTCATCAAAACAATATGGTACTGGCTAAGAGATAGAAGGGAGGATCAGTGGAATAGACTTGGGGTTAATGACGTCAGCAAGACAGTGTATGATAAACCCAAAGAGCCCAACTTTTGGGAAATGAATCCACTATTTGACAAAAACTGCTGGGAAATTTGGAAAACAATATGGGAGAGATTAGGTTTAGATCAACATCTCATACCCTACACCAAGATAAATTCAAAATGGGTGAATGACCTGAATATAAAGAGGGAAACTATAAATAAGTTAAGTGAACACAGAATAGTATACCTGTCAGATCTCTGGGAAAGGAAAGACTTTAAAACCAAGCAAGAGTTAGAGAAAATTACAAAATGTAAATTAAATGGTTTTGATTATATTAAGCTAAAAAGCTTTTGTACAAACAAAAACAATGTAGTCAAAATCAGAAGGGAAACAACAAATTGGGAAAAAATCTTTATACCAAAAAACTCTGACAGGGGTCTAATTACTTAAATATACAAGGAGTTAAAGCAATTGTATAAAAAAATCAAGCCATTCCTCAATTGATAAATGGGCAAGAGACATGAATAGGCAATTTTCAGGTAAAGAAATCAAAAATATCAATAAGCACATGAGGAAGTGTTCTAAATCTCTAATAATTAGAGAAATGCAAATCAAAACAACTCTGAGGTATCACCTCACACCTAGACGATTGGCTAAAATAAAAGAAGGGGAGAGTAATGAATGCTGGAGGGGATGTGGCAAAATTGGGACATTAATGCATTGCTGGTGGAGTTGTGAACTGATCCAACCATTCTGGCTGGCAATTTGGAACTATGCTCAAAGGGCTATAAAAGAATGCCTGCCCTTTGATCCAGTCATACCATTGTTGGGTTTGTACCCCAAAGAGATCATAAATAAAGAGATTTGTACGAAAATATTTATAGCTGAGCTTTTTGTGGTGGCAAAGAACTGGAAAGGGAGGGTATGTCCTTCAATTGGGGAATGGCTGAACAAACTGTGGTATATGCGGGTGATGGAATACTATTGTGCTAAAAGGAATAATAAACTGGAGGAGTTCCAGGTGAACTGGAGAGACCTCCAGGAAGTGATGCAGAGCGAAAGGAGCAGAGCCAGAAGAACATTGTACACAGAGACTGATATACTGCGGTAAAATCGAATGTAATGGGCTTCCGTACCAGCAGCAATGCAATGACACAAGACAGCTCTGAGGGATTTATGGTAAAGATGCTACCCACATTCAGAGGAAGATCTGCAGGAGAGGAAACATAGAAGATAAACAACTGCTTGAATGCATGGGCTGAGGCAGACATGATTGGGGATGTGGACTCAAAACTACCACACCAATGCAACTAACAACAATATGGAAATAGGCCCTGAACAAGGACACATGTTACAACCAGTGGAAATGTGCATTGGCCATGGGTGGGGGGAGAGCGGGGGTGAAAGGGAAAGTAGGGGCATAAAGTATGTAAACAGGTTAAAAATGAATATTAATAAATGTTTTAAAAAAAAGTATTGTGAGAGGACAGGTAATGAATTAACTAGGTACCACAATGAGTACCTTTAGAGTGAATAAGAAAGGCTCTAGCATAATTTTGCCAAACATGTAAATCTGGGAACACTGCCCAAGCCCAACAAGTGTCAATCGATGCTAATCAAAGCCTATTAGGAGGGACAATAGAAAACTGCAAGAACTGTTGGCAGAAATTGTTCAGAATTAACCTCCAGGTTGCTTTCCTACCACCTCCAGACATACTTCTCCCAGCTAAACTGGAGAGGACTCCTATGGCAAAGAAATCTTTTTCAAAGTTCGCATTTAGAGATGGGAAAACCTTGGCAGGGCTATTTCTCTAAAGGGGTTACACAACTTTTGGCTCAAGCTCAATAATAATAATAATAACACTACTTCATAAACCATAATGGAGAAATCAAAAATAGTTTTTATGTGAACAATGAAAACATCATATTAATCATAGGGTTAAGAAAAGGGTAGTAGATGAGTTCTCTAGATTGACCAAAAGGCCTCAAGATAAAGTTTGCATGGTAATGTGTATCAGGATCTGGGGACTACCTTCCCACTGTGAGACCTTGTAGTTGGATTTGTAAGAAAATACAGCAGAGGCTGAATAAGCATTACACTGGAACGTAAGGAAATTGATTTTGTTCTTCTCCCCAACACACACACACTCATATTTATTTGTTCTAAGCAAATTCTGAGATCTAAACTTGTTGCAGAAGATTTTTGCCCACTTCTCCTCTGGAATAAATCATAACCTTGTTTTTATATTTTATATTTTATTTATTTATTTATTTATATTTTGAAATTATACAATCAAAAATTTACTCATATATTTAAATGGACTGGTGATTTCATCAATGATGACAATAAAAATCCATTCAGATCTATTCATCCTGGGATTCTTAACCATGACCTCTCATAAATCCTTATGGAGGTTTAGCTCAAAATGCTGGGACTGTTTTCATTTTTTCTATTTAAGAAATTTTATTGAGGTCTTTTATTGTTACCTTCTTTCCAATCATGTGTTTTTCTCTCTGTCAAATGGAAAACCAACCTTATAATAAAAACAAAAGTAAGAAAATAAAAAGCATATTGGGGGGGGCAGCAAGGTGGTACAATGGATACAGCTTTGGATCTGGAGTCAGAAAAGATCCAANTATATTTTAAAATTATACAATCAAAAATTTACTCATATATTTAAATGGACTGGTGATTTCATCAATGATGACAATAAAAATCCATTCAGATCTATTCATCCTGGGATTCTTAACCATGACCTCTCATAAATCCTTATGGAGGTTTAGCTCAAAATGCTGGGACTATTTTCATTTTTTCTATTTAAGAAATTTTATTGAGGTCTTTTATTGTTACCTTCTTTCCAATCATGTGTTTTTCTCTCTGTCAAATGGAAAACCAACCTTATAATAAAAACAAAAGTAAGAAAATAAAAAGCATATTGGGGGGGGGCAGCAAGGTGGTACAATGGATACAGCTTTGGATCTGGAGTCAGAAAAGATCCAAATTCCAATTTGAATTAACTAGCTGTGTGACATTGGACAGGCCATGAAAAACAAACAAAAGAAACAAAAAAAACCCCTCTATTTGACTCAGTTTCCCCATCTGTAAAATGGTAGTAGTAATTCTAGCATCTACCTCCTAGTGTGGTGGTGAGGTCTAAGTGAAGCAATAATTGTAAAGTGCTAAGGACAATGCATAGCATATAATAAGTATTCTATAAATATTAGTTACTCTTAATTATGATTAGGTCCAATTTCCACTTTCTTCCTGCACTGGGTACAAAGTCTTTCCACATCTATGATTATTAAAAACATATTGACATATCAATGAAATCCAACATTATTTCCATTTCCATTTCCACAGTCTTCTCTGAAGAAAGAAGAAGAAATATATTCTCATATTTTTCTTGTTCTCAAGATTCATTTGAACAATTATACAAATTTAACTCTGAAGTTCTGATTTTTTCATTCCTTCTGTTTACATTGTTTATTATTTATCATTTTCCCAGGTTTGGTTTTATATGCTCTGCATTAGTTCTTAACTTCTCATGCTTTGCTATATTCTTCATCTCCATTTTTTCTTACAATACATTTATATCGTGTGCCAATGTCCCTTAAATTTAGACACTACCATTTGTTTAGTTATTTCCCAATCAATGAGCTTTTATTTTGTTTCTATTTATTTGCTATTAAAAAAGTGCTATTAAGAATATTTTTGTCTGTATTGAGCCTTTCTATCTTTGACCTATTTGGAGTATGACCCTTACAGTATAAGTTTTGATTAAAAAATATGTATATTTTAGTCACTTTCTTAATGTAATTCTTGCATTTTTAGAACTGTTAGATCAATTGATATCTTTTATCAACAATTCATGAGTATACTTTGTGTTCCTTAGTTCACTCTACTTTAACTCTTCTCATCTTTTGTCATATTTGTCCATTTTATGTGTGTGAGGCAAAATAACAATCTTCATATAGTTGCTAATAGTTTACAATTTGTTTAAGAAATATTTGTTCATATCTGTTCACTTCGAATCCATTGGAAAATGGCTTCTTCAATTACATGATTTTACAATTTTTCTATAAATTTTGGATAACGGACTCTAATAAAAATATCTGATGTAAAATTTTCCTTCTCCAATTGTTCAATTCTTTTTTAAAATATCAGTTGGTTTTATTTATTTATTTGGTGTAAAAGTTTTTGAATTTCATTTAATCAAAATTTTTTATTTTGTCTTTTTGTGAAATCCTTTATCTTTTGTATGGATTAAAAGAAACATTTTCCCAATATCCAGAGCTGTGAAAAGTATATAATCTGGTTTTCTACTATATTTTCATGATGCTATTTTTAATATTCAGAGAGTAAATCTATTTTGTGCTTATTGTGATATATAGTGTAAGGTGCTGGTCTAAACCTAATTTCTGTCAAGCTGCCTTTTAGTTTTTCTAAACTAAAGTTGAAGTCAAATAGGGAGTTTTCCTTTAAGTAATTTATTTTCTCAAATTTGTTTGAACACTAAGTTGCTGAGATCGATTGGTTCTCATTTGTCTTTTTCACAGATTTATTTTTCCATTTTTAACCACAAACCAATAGTTTTGATGATTACTATTTTACAACATAAACAGCATCTGGAAATATTGCTCCTTGTTCTTTCCTACTTTAAAAAAATATAATTTTCTTCAAGATTCTAGACCTATTATTCCTATAAATGAATGTTGTTATTGTTTTGTCTAGCTCTACAAAATATTCTTTTAGTTCTCTAATTGGTATTAAGTCTATAAGGTCATTTAGGTGTTATAATAGTTTTTATTGCATTGGAGTGGCTTAGCCACAAGCAATGAAGATTTCCCTACTTTGACAACCCAACAATAATATATAGCATATGTCCTGTTCAACAGTTATTTACTTTTGTCCATCATCTTTTTGGACATTCATTTCTTTCATGATATTTTTTACTATGGATCTTCTTTTATATTTTTTTATTTTTTTATCTAGGGAATGAATGAAAAAACTATTAAATACTATGGGCCAAGAGCTCTGCTAAACTCTGGGGATGCAAATAGAAAAGCAAGACACCTTCTGTCCTGAAGAAGTTTGCAATCTTAGTGCCTTCCTTCTGTTAACTATTTCCTATTTATCATGTATATAGTCTATTTGTAAATATTTGTTTGTGTCTTGTCTCCCCTATTAGATTTTGAGCTCCTCAGGGGCAAAGACTGTTTTTGTCTCTCTTCGTATCCCCAGTAGCACAGAACCTTAATAAATACTTATTTACTGACAGAGATGAAGGATTAGATGACTTGATGTGGGTGTTACTGTCTACAAAAGCAGGGATGGTAAGTACCAAATTAGTGCAATCCATTAACACATCCTTTCCTGAAGCAATGATAGTGTTGTTATGATCAACCTTCCCCATGCAAGATTTGAAAATGGCTTTAGTAATAGAGCATGGGCAGATATAGAGCAGAGAGATAGTCAGAGTTACTAGTTAGTTGTGTGCACTATCAGGAAAACCTTGAGCTAGGATGGGAGTTCCAAAGTTCCTCCAAAAGGATGTTACTACAGATGACTAGGGGGGGAAAAGAAAGCATGTCTGTCAGAGGAGGGCTAGATATAGTGAAGTCTCATCACTACACTTATCTCTGTTGCCTTCTGTGGATATTCAGTTTTAATTCTTTGGAGACTGGTATTCCATGGTTTTCAGCCACGAAATATAAGAGAATATTAATATTTTAAAAATTTACCCTATTTCAGGGAGAAATTTGGGGTCATTAAAAAAGCTCTAATTTCCTTGAAAATTTTCTGCAATCTATAAAGTTATCACAGGTATGTAATATAAACCAACCTGACCTGTCCCTGTTGGTCCCCAATTGCCCAATGGGATCCTGGGCAATGTACTACATTTTACATCTTTAGATGGAGACACTGAAGAATATCTAAGGTCATATCTATAGATCGCATTGGTCTACCATACAACAACATGTGATATCTATACCTACTCAGTAATCCTGATAATTCAGAAAAGGGTGAGCTATGAAGAAGCATCTGTCTCATACAATGTTTGTTGTCTGCTGCCATTGAATTATCTCATCATATCTTAAGTATTTCTGAAAATTTGCTTTTTTTAATTGGTATGAAATTTACAAACTAAAATTTATAACTAGAAAAAGTACACATTTTAACTAAAATCAGAAAGGAAGAAATTCAACCCAAGTCCCTTAGAAAACAAAATTATATCAACCCAATGAATTGACTATATATGAGAGAAAAGAAAGGTATTGAGATTATAAGAAGTTGGAAAGGGGCTACAGTCTGCTCAGTAATCCTTCATCCTGAAAATACCCATTATGTACCTTTAAAAAAGAAGAAAAGGGATTTTTAGAAGATTGGATTAAATTGAAGTCATTTTGCCTGGCCACAGAGACCACTCACCATTCAATCTAGGAACTATAAATTATGGCAACTGAAGCCCAAGGTAAATTGGTAGTCTACTTAAAAAGAAACATCCTTGAGGATATATATTCCTATTTTACTCCCAAAAGTCAGTTTCTGCTGAAAACTTTGCCTAATTGGAACAGAACAAGGAAATGAAAAGCTCACCCTGTCATCTTTTCTTAGATAGCTATCTGAATTAAACATACAATGGATCCTAAGGACAATATTTTTGGAGGGATACTCTTGGGAAGGCTCTGTCCTTTGAGATCTTGAGTTGTCCATCTAATTGACCAGTCCATGGCACAACTCTACACTCTTTTACCTCGAAGGAATAAAATCCTTAATAAAACTGGAGCCGTTCAGGTTAGAGATGGAAAAACAAATAAAAACTCTCATTTACATATTTAGTATTCTAGAAAACTGAAAAGCAAAGAGGAGTTATGCGCAGAGCTGAGATTTGTTCAATACAAAGGATTTTCTTCCTTTTTTAAACCCCCCCTTAAACAGATATTTGTACAAGTAAATTGATAAACTTTCTCTCTCCAGCATTTTTGGAGACTCAATCTCATAGTTATTTTTACTTATAAGCAAATTTTCCAGCCTTTCTAGGCCAGAAAAACACAGTAATTTTTACATCAAAAAAGAATAAAGCAACTATGAATGCTAACCATATTCCCAAACAGTACAGAGTTAACAAATACCCTTGGCACTAAACCAATTCTCCAAATCTCTTCATTCAAAAATAATTCCACAAATGGATAAGCATTTAATTTCCCAGCATTGGGACAAAAGAGTATTTCTATTTCAGATGATGGAATGGATGCCTGTATCTCTTAGTAACTCTTTGTATAAATGGAAGTGTTGGATGAATGCTGCACTCTCAGCAAATGGGGCAGGCCCTGTAAAAGAAAGCTAAGGGAAAGTTATAGGTTAGGTCTCTGTTTATTATTTCTACAGGCTAGGTAACACCAGCATTGTACAGAGTAAATTATCAGACTCTGCTGATCTGGCCAGAACATCAGCACAACAGTGCATTATTGCACCAATGATCTGTTATCTAGAGCTCTCAGATAAAGCAGGTGTTCTGTTAGTTTTTTTTGGAGTCTCTGGGAATTGGTTTGGGTCATTGTCCTTGATGAGGAACAAAGCAAACAGCCCTACTGAAAGAGCTTGAGCACCTGATGCCTCAACAGTGAAGAATGGAAGCTAATAACTCTCTAAGAAGTCCCTGTCCCCTTTCCCCATTTCTTTTCTTTTTTATAAGAAATCAGAATCACCCTTAAGTGTTGTAGCTACAACCCAACCTCTTTCAGTTATAAAAAACAAATCAGGAAATCTTAAGAGGAGTAAATTATTATTTTCCTCTCTGCCTCGGCTTCCTTTAAATGAATAAATTTACTGGGATCAAGGAAGAACAGAATAAATATTCAGTCAGTATAAGATATTTTCTAATATAATCCAAGGTATAACATAGGCTTCATATTAGATGACACCTAATGAAAAACAACAACAACAAACTTGTCCTCTTGCTCGATTTGCTATGAAGTTATTGTGTATTGGTTAACAGAAACTTATTTATATTTAGGTCTAAAACCAACACCAACAATAAAGCACAAGAACAGATGGTAAGACTAGAGAAGGAAAGAACAATATATTTAGGCAGTTAGGTGGCTCAAAAGATAGAGCACGAGGCTGCAAATTCAGTTTCAAGCTCTTACTAACAATTTGACCCTGAAGAAGTCGCTTAACTCTGTTTACCTTAGTTCCTCACCTATAAAGTGAGCTGGAGAAGGAAATGGCAAACCACCAGTAACTTTGCCAAGAAAACCCTGAATGGGGTCAAGGAGAGTTGAATACAACAGAAACAACTGAACAGCAATAAATGTGTATGAAAAATATAATTATAGCTTTTCTTAAGAAATCTGTTTCAAAATGCTATAAAACTTATTGTGATATTCATAAAATCATAAGTAGAATTCATTTCCATTTATTATTAAATACTTATTAAAGATATGTTTCATATACAGAGATGAAATAGGTGCTAGAAATATAAAGTAAAAAAATAAACCAAGTTTTTCCAGGGTAGGGAAGAAAAGAGAAAATTATCCATCTATCTACATCTGTCTATTTATCTATCCTTAATAGTTTTCACATATTAAATGAGAAATATGTTTATGCAAATATTTATGATTGGCAAATGAAGTTAATTTAGAAAGAAGTTGGTAAATATAGAGCTATAAGGGAGAAGGAGGTTAAAGTTAGGAAATTTAAACTTGATAGCTAACTAATTCGGACAGTTTAGCACTAAATGTACCTTCTTTGCCTCTTTAAAACTCTTAGTCAACGTTCATTTTTTGCAGTCACAGAGAATGCAGCAAGCATGAATGAATGATTTATTGATAACCCAAAGACTGGCAAATAACAAATTATTAAAATTCCACACTCAACAAAGCTTTCACCAGAATGGCTAACAAAGGAGAAAACTAATTTGTTTGCTTTATGGTTCTGTTTGCTCCCAGTGCTATTCACTCTTTAAACTGCCAAAAGTCAGTAAAATGTCCAAAAAGCCATCAAAGGAGAAAGATCACAAACTAAAGGATGCAATGAAATAATCATTTCCTACAGAATGGACCAAAACATAAGCTACTCTGGAGGAAGGCAAAGTGGAATAAATTTTGAAGCCTTTTTATTCTTGATTTTTGTTGTCCAGTTGTTTTCAGTCATGCTCCATTTTTATGATCCTGTTTGGGGTTTGCTTGGTTTGCCATTTCCTTCTCCAGCTAACTCAAATGACTTAAACAGTTAAGTGACTTGCTCAGAGTCACACAACTAGTAAGTGTCTGAGGCCAGATTAGAATTTGGTAAGATGAGTGAATCTGACTCCAGGCCCAGCATTCTATCCACTGCACCACTCAGCTGCCTATCATCTTATTCCTGATAACTAGAAGCATATCCTAACTGCTATCTTCATTAGATTCCCTTTTTTTCACCCTTTCACTTTTATACTATAGATGGACTTAATGGACTACACATCACTCCTTTGCTCAAAACTTTTCACTGATTCCCAAATAAATTCCAAAGACCTTGACCAGGCAATTTATTCTTCACAGTATCACATCATCTTCACATATTTCCTCCTACATCCCAGGTATACTACATTTCATCCTCATAATCTTTCATAAGCTTTACATTAACTCATCTATTTCTATGTGGTTGGGATGCTTGTTCCTCACACTCAATCTTCACTTTTGGAAAACGTACCTATCCTTAAGGACAAACACAAGTATTATTTCTTCCATGAAGTCTTCACTAATTGTTCAGATGGAAATCACCTTTTCTTTTTCCTCTGACCCTAAGTGGAAACTGGAGTCTGGAAGACCTGTGTTCAAATCCAGTCGTTTAATAGCTGTGTGACCCTGGACAAGTCATTTAACCTCTGTTTGCCTCAGTTCCCTCCTCTGTAAAATGAGGATAACAATAGCACCTACATCCCAGAATTATTGTGAGGAATAAATGACAAAATAATTGTAGAGCATTTAGCATAGTTTCTGGCACAGAGTGAGCACTATATAAATGTTAGCTATTGTTACTATAGCATTTCCTTTCCATTTATGCCTCCTTTCTACACTACTATAGATATCACATACTTATTTTTATGGCACTGCTTATTTGAATATGTGTAGTAACTCATTCAACAGGAGTGCTAGTGTGAGAAAGTGTGAAATGACTTCTGAATTTGGATTCAAGAGAGAATTTAGTTTGACTTCTGCTTCAGACACTTATTAGATGTGGGCTATTAGCCAAATTATTTGCCTTTTCTGAGCCTCAGTTTCCCTATCTGCAATGTGGTGACAGTAATCTGGCAGTAGTCGTCTCATAGGGTTGTGAGGATCAAGTGAGCTAACATATGTAAAGTACTTTGAAAGCCTTAATGTGCTATAGAAATGGCATTTATAACTACAGCTTCTGCTGCTGTTTCTATTACTGCTGTTCCTCCTCTTCTTCTCTCTCCCTGACTGCTACTCCTACTAGCACCCTTGATACTGCCACCATCACTTCCAACAACAACCTCTAGCAAGATGTCTTCTGTGTCTTAGTTATCTTTGAACCTCCAGCAGCACCAGCCTTTGCATGTAGCAGATGCTAATGAATGTTTATTGAGCGACTAAATGAACTACTGATAGGCAGTGCAGCTGTACTGATTTGCATGATGATTACAATGAGGTAAAGGAATGCAACTTTAAAGGACTTCAGAACTCTGAACAAGGTAGTGACAAATCATGACTTTGGAAGGTTGATAATGAAGATTCTTCTGTATTCTAGAAAAAAGACAATGGATTAGAGATGTAGAATGAGATACACATTGTTCAACCTGGTCAATGTATTGATTTGTTTTGTTTGATTTTTTTTTTTATTAGAAGGGAGAGCTTCTATTGGGGGGAGGCATCAATGGGTGAAGAGTTATACAGATGAAAAAGAAAAAACTACAAAAAACTACAAAGAGGACACCAAAAGGTCATTTAGGAGGGGATACAAATAAGCAAAGTTCATTGCCAGATAAGGGTCATCAGGTGATTTTTTTTTTTACCATGGTGACCTATGAAATAGACAAAATTCCAAAATGGCACTCAGTCCTCAGCAGCAAATTTTCACTTTTTGAAAAAAGAAAGATGCTGAAGGGCATGAAAGCGGAAGTAGATGTTAAGTATCAAAAGATATTCATGTGGAGTTTATATACATTTTTGGGGAATGTGGTAGAAGGAATTCTTGGTCAGTAGCAGGTTGGACTGAATGACCTTTGGGATACTTTACAATTCTGAGATTCTTTGATTTTATGATGTTCTTGCTATAAATGAAATCAAAAGACCTAAGGAAGTTGCAGCCAACTGGAAGGATGGCTCAAAAGTTTTTGTTAGAGTGGCAAATAAAAGATTTGATAAAGATGTTGTTGTGTTTGTCCTAGTGTTCTCAGAAGCAATAAAATCCATCATATATCAGGACAATGTGTTATTTTACATTGCAGTACTCCTATTATTCACTTATGCAAGTAGAACACCATGAAGCCCATTGAAGCTTATTTTAAAACATTTCCTAAAGATGAAAGACTAGAGGACTTTGACAAGGTCTTCTGAGGTAGTTAGAATGTATTTTGATACTAAACTAATGCAAAGGTGCACAGTGGAGATAAGAGTATCAATTCTGTTAAAACAATACTTGTAACATACTCTGAAGACCTAAAGCTATGCATCTTGAATATTTTTTTTTAAATAGCTGAAAGGCATAGGATTTGGCGAGCCCTGTGCATGGATATGCAATTGACCATATTATATATCTCAGAAGAGAGAAAACAACTGGTTGCTGATGTAGCAGTCATTTTAGAATAAACTGTCTGGATGTCTTTACTCATGGCCTGATTAAAGCAAGGGTCAAGGCAAATACCAAATTAGAAGAAAGGATAAAGAGAAGAAAATACTGTATGATTATAGTCATTCCAACTTGAGGTGTTTAAACAAGCTGTCAACTTCAAAAAATGGAAAATAAACATAATTCATTGACTCTGGAGACAGCAGCTTGTAATGGAAAGAATGTTACACTGTCAGGAGGCTTGGGTTGGAATCCTCTAGCTGATAAATACCAGCGATGTGAGCACTATGCAAGGTACCCATTCTGAACCAGAGTCTCTTTATTCTATAAAACTAGGATACTACTTATGCTACCTATCTCACAGAGAAAGGAAAACACTTTGCAAATCTTAAAGCATTAAAGAAATATGGGTGATTATTATCATCATTTATTAGAGAAATTTTACTGATGAAAAACATTCACCATTAGGAGAAGGGCAAAATAGCCTAGAAATTGCCTCAGCTTTCAAACAATTTTCTTGCCACAATGAGAGATTGAAAAACCAACCACAGCACTAGTTTAAGCACAAGCTTATTTGCAAGACATTAAGGAAAAATCTAACAAGACTATGAATAGGATGGACTCACAAAACAGACAGAAAAAAAGGGAAAACAAGCCTGCAAAAAGCTTGGTGCCTAAGCCAGGTAATTCCAGATCATCCTGAGGGCATGCGCTGAAACTAAGGACAACAGGCATTCACAATAGAGCAGACCTGCCTGAGTTTTTTTTTTTTCTTTTAATTTTTAAATATTTTTCTATGTTTGCATGATTCATTTTCTCTCTCCTCATTTCACTCCCCCCTCCCAGAGCTGACAAGCAATTCCACTGGGTTGTACAAATGTTATCGTTTGATACCTATTTCCATATTATTCTTTATTGCTATAGAGAGTTTTTTTTTAAGTCTAAATCTCAAGTCACATAGCCATATATACATGTAATAAGTGACGTCATATGTTTTGCTTTTGCATTTCTACTCCCATAATTCTTTCTCTCAATGTGGATATCATTCTTTTACAGAAGTCCTTCAGGAGTGTTCTGGCTTGTTGCATTGCGTACAATGTTCTTCTGGTTCTGTTCATTTCACTCTGCATTTTGTCAATGGCTTTTTCTACATTTATTGAGATAATTATGTGATTTCTGTTGGGTTGCTTGTAGATATGGTCAATTATATGGATGGTTTTCCTAATATTAAGCCATCCTTGCATTCCCGGTATGAATTCCACCTGGTCATAGTGAACAATCCATGTGATAACTTGTTGTAGTCTTTTAGTTAGTACTTTTTAAAAATATTTTTTGCATCTGTGTTCATTAAGAATATTGTTCTATAGTTTTCTTTTTCTGTTTTTGGTCTTCCTGGCTTGGAAATTAGTACCATATTTGTATCATTAAAAGAATTTGGTATATATCTATTAACTCTATTTTTTCTAAGATTTCATTCACATCTTTTGCTTCTTTATGATTTATGTTTTGGTTTGATTTATTTAGATCTGACGGAGGAAGTCTGAGGTCTCCTATTAGTATAGTTTTACTATCTATTTACTTCTTTTTTTTAAACCCTTACCTTCTGCCTTAGAATCAATACTGTGTATTGGCTCCAAGGCAGAAGAGTGATAAGGGTAGGCAATGGGGGGTCAAGTGACTTGCCCAGGGTCATACAGCTGGGAAGTGTCTGAGGCCAGATTTGAACCTAGGACCTCCCGTCTCTAGGCCTGGCTCTGAATCCACTGAGCTACCCAGCTGCCCCCTATCTATTTACTTCTTAAGCTCCAATAGTTTATCCTTTAAAAATCTGGATGCTATACCATTTGGTGCATACATGTTGAGTACCTATATTTCTTCATTGTCTATACTGCCTTTTATCAGGACGTAATTACCTTTCTTGTCTCTTTTAATCAGATTTATTTTTTATTTTGGCTTTGTCAGATATTATAATTCTGACTCCTGACTTCTTTTTCTCAGTTGATGTCCAATAAATTCTGTGCTCCAGCCTCTTACCTTTACCCTGTGTGTGTCTACCTCCCTCATGTGTGTTTCTTGTAGACAACATATGGTAGAATTTTTAATTTTAATCCACTCTGCTATTAGCTTCTGTTTTATGGATGAGTTCATCCCATTCACATTCAGTTATAATTATCACCTGTGCATTCCCCATCATTTTGATCTCCTCTTTTAGTCCTGCTCTTTCTTCTTTCATTATTTTCTTTTATACCAGTGTTTTGTTTTTAATCAGTCCTTCTTTTCCTCCACCCTTATTTTACTTTCCTTCCCACCTCACCTCCCTTCTTATTTCTCTATTATTTCTCTTTAAGGTCTATTAATTGCCTCACCTTGCCCCCAACATACACCTTTCCCTCTTTATGTGGTATAATTTATCCTATTTTGCTTATTCCTTTGAGTTTCTCTTAGTACCATCCTCTTCATTTTGTCCCCCACCAATTTTTTTACATATCATCTTAAATAACTTAATACTACAACCTCAGCCTATGAATATTTCTTCTATCTACTATAATAATGAAAACAATTTTTAAGAGTTATAGATACCATTTTTCCATATGGGAATATGATCAATTTGACTTTACTTACATTTTTTTCCCCTCTTTCTTGTTTAACTTTTTATGGTTCTCTTGAATTTTGTATTTGGACATAAAATTTTCCATTTAGTTCTGGTCTTTTCTTTAGGAATGCTTGGAAATCTTCTATTTTATTAAATTACCATACTTTCCCCTGAAAGTATATGGTCAGTTTTGATGGGTAGGTGATTCTCGGTTGTAGGCCTAATTTTCTTGCCTTCCTGAATATAATATTCCAAGCTTGTGGTCTTTTAGTGTGGAATCTGTGAGATCCTGTGTAATCCTAACTGCAGCTCCCTGATATCTGAATTGTCTCTTTCTGGCCACTTAGAGTATTTTCTCTTTGGCCTGGAAACTCTTAAATTTGGCCATAACATTCCTGTGGGTTTTGTCTTCTGGGGATTTAATATAGAGGGTGACCTATGGATTCTTTCAATGTCTATTTTGCCCTCTTCTTCAAGAATATCATGGCAGTTTTCTTGGATAATTTCTTATAATATGATGTCAAGGCTTTTATTTTGTTCTAGGCTTTCAGGTAGACTAATAATTGTCAAATTGTCTATCCTGGATCTGTTTTCTATATCAGTTGTCTTTTCAATGAGAGATTTCATGTTTCCTTCTATTTTTTTCATTCTTTTGATTTTGCTTTATTAATTCTTGCTGTCTTATGAGATCATTAGCTTCTACTTGCCCAATTCTAGTCTTTAAATACTGATTTTCAGCTATTTGGTTTTCCTTCTCAGTTTGATCTATCCTGCTTTTCATGGCTTCCAGCAAATCAATTCTGGTCTCCAATCTGCTTATTACTTCATTTGATTTCTATGCCTCTTTTTCCATGTGGGCAATTTTGTTTTTCCAGCTATTATTTTATTTCTGTATTATTTTTATTTTTTTCCCCACTTTTCTTCCCATTTTTCTTCTATCTTTCTTACTTTATTCTTGAACTTCTTTTTGAGTTCCTTGAGAGTTTGTGACCAATTTCCATTTTTGGGGGAAAGTTTGGATGTGTTTGTCACTCTCTGCTATTGCTACTGTATTTTGCTCTTTTTATCCATAGAAATTACCCAGGGTCAAAAGCTTTTTTTTGCTGCTGCTTATTTCTTTTGCCACTAGTAGATAGGGGTTCCTAAATGTTGATGAACATTGCTTTCTTAGCTTCTGTCTTGTAGGGTTTTGCCTTGGTAGTATCTCCCCTTCCCAGGCATAAGCCTGAATGAGAGCATGTAAATATGTAATGTTCTTTGTTTAGCATGTTTTAAAGTGTTTTTTCCTGAGGCTATCTTTCCAGCCCCTGCTGCCTTGGCTGTGGCCAGCCTTGTTTCTCCCCAAGCTCTGAGCTCTGCTGCCCAAGCTCCATGTTCTTCAGCTTCAAGTCTTAAGTCTTGCTGCCAAGGCCTTGCACTGCCCTAAGGGGTAAGTCTGTGGTGCTTTCAGCCAGGCCCTGAGAATTTAGACATTGCCCCAGCCCTTGCTCTGACTCTGACATAGTAGGTGGTGTAGGGGAGGAGTGATTAGCTTGTGTTTTGTGCAGTTTTGCCTCCTTATAGCATGGGAATCCCCAAACACTGCCTACCGTTAAGGCTGCACCCAGTGGGAGAGCCCCTTTACTTTTTTGGTTTTGATTTCTCTCCTTTTGAGATGCTTTGTAATGATAGGTTGAAAGGAGATTCAGAAAGCTCCTGTTACTATGCCACCATCTTGGCTCCCTCTGCATGAGTTTTTTCTAAGGATCCATTTTCATAATGTGAAAGGGAATTCTTTGTTCTCTTTGTCTATTCTGAGTTTACACTTCTGAAAAAGGAATCCTTTATTCTCTTTGCCTAGTAGGAATTGACACTTTGGTTAACATTAATTTAAGTACCGCTACTTAGTACCTCACTAGACTAAAGACAGGATTAACTCTCCTTTGTCTACCTTTAAAATTGAATCAACAAAAGTTTGAAAACTCTAATTAGTGCTAGTTGAGAAGTCAGCAAGATATTTGGAGAACTCCATCCTTTTTTTAAACTCAGTCAGAAACTTGTGAATTCTTTTAAGAGTTCACACAAGAGTTCACACTCTCAGAAACTGTTCAATCAGGAAACTATGAACCTTTTTGATGAGAAATTGACCTTCAGAAAGTAAGAAGTTAATCCCACAGACACTGCCCCATGGGTAGTGCCAGACAATTTGGAAACTGTGATTGGTCCCTTTGAAGAGGGGAAGAGACAAGAAGTTATAAACTCCTTCAGAGAAGATAGTCTGAAGAGATTGTCTTCCAGAGATAGTCTTCTAACTGGGGAGAGTCTTAGAGGGAACTTTGCTGGAGACTATGGCTTGGATTGTGGGCTGGGGGCTCAGCTTCAACTTAGACTCTGACTCCTGTATTACTTTTCTAGTTTCCTAAGAGACTAGCTTCCATCGTGGAGGAGGTCATGTGGTTACTCACCACAAGCCTTCCTGGTTGAAAGCTAATTAATCTCTGCCTGGATTAAGATAGATAACTTTTTTATCCCCTTCACATTTCTCTACTTCATTGTTTCCTCCCTATTTTGTAAATAAATTTCTGACTCAAGATATAATAAATATTGGTGACCACATAATTTCATAAAATTATTGTCCAACCATTAATTTTCATCTTTACAATAAGTAATGATGACAGATTACCATATTTAGACAACTCAATTACTAACTTCCCTTGAAAGATAGAGTCAGAAAAGTATCTAGATCAGGTCAAATACCAAATGAAAAAATTTGCAATTTGGCAATATTATTTTAAAGTCATTCAGGGATAGATTTTCAAGATGTCTCAAAAACATAAAGATTTCAAAATAATGAAAAAATTTCTTATAGTGTACTTCTATTGTCGAAGAGTTACCAAAAGATACCAGCAACTATAAAAACATATTCTTGATTTCTATAATCCCTAACAATATTTATGAACATAGTAATCTGTGCATTGATCAAGGGTATCTTTGATGAAGACATGAGAAGGCAATAGGCATGCTTTCAAAGAAGATTTTCTCTGAGATCACATCTTTGGTCAAAACCAACAGAGAAGAAAAGATCCTGCAATGTCTCTTATTTATTGATTTGTTAAAAACGTTTGACTCAAAGGAACAACAAAAATAGCTTTGAAGTCTTTCCTCAAACAAGTGTCTTTTATGAATGCCTTAAAATTATCCAGGTTTCTATGACAAATGTGACTGTGGAGAAAATCAACCAAATTTTGGCCTTAAGCAAGGTATAAAACAAAGAACCCTATTTTCATTTAAGAAATCCACCAGTGTCCTAGGTGATGTTTTACATAAGTTCTAAATAAAAGAAGAAATTCCTATTGATTACAAGATTCTCCAAATACTTCGTCATAGAAGTCATTGTATGACAGATAATCTTTGAGCTCTAGGACAATGAAAAACATAATATTGTAAAGATTGGATGAACCATATACAATAAACAACTAATATGGACAAAAAACATACAGTTTAGACTCTGACATAATGAAGAACTTGATGTGTTAATGCATTGATATAGGTATACATTAGGCAAGCATTGTAGATAGATAATAAAATAGGTGCCAAATGGAATAATAGGAAGAAGCTATTTTGAGTTATATTTGTGAAAATGTGCAAACCTTTCAATGTTCCCAAGCTACAAGCAAAATTATTATAAAAACTCATATCTTTAACACTGATATTCTCCCAGTAGTTTCAAAGGTTTTCAAATAGAATAATAATAATGATAGATGATGGTGATACCTAACATTTACATGGATGCTTTAAGACTGACAAAGTATTTTACATATATTTTTTATCCTTACAGCAACTGAGTGAGGTAGGAGCTATTATTATTTGCATTTTATAGATGAAGAATGAGAAAGGGTGAGTCACTCACTCAGGATCACATGGCTGAGAGTCTTAGGTGTGGGGAGGCACAGAGATCAAATGATATACCCAGGGTCACACAGTCAGTATGCATTACAGACAAGCCTTGAACCCTTCTGACTTGTTAATGCATGCTATCTCTTAGCCAGTCAATCAGTAAGGAAGACCAAGATTTGATGTGATAAAGAACAACCATGCCCTTCCACAATACATCTTTTGATGCTGTGATCATAAACAAGAGAACTGGAGGGTTTAGCTCAAGGGTCTGAGTTAGTATGGTAGCTTTTTGCTCTTAATAAGGGCCTGTTTGGTGACAGGAATTCCAAAAATAAAAAAGGTTTTATTTTTATTGCTGTCTTGAATACAACAACTAGAAAGAAATGAGCACAGCAATTTCAAATTTAAAAAAATGTTGCCGTACCTTTTTTGAAAAACTGAGCTACTCCATGCCACAGTTCAGTGATTTTCTTATTTTATTAAAAAGGTTTATCATAATAATCAAATAATGTTTGAGCACATAGGTGATATATGCTTATGTAATATGGGCTTTCAAAATTAATTTGGGAAAGGTCTTGGGTTGACCAGTAGAATTTAAGACAATAAAAAATAATACTATTAGCTCTCTGAGAAGTGGACCACAAGCATTTAGCATGACATTGTGGATAAAGAGTTTGTCTCAGAATTGGAAAGCCTGTGGTCAAGTCCCTATTCTGATACATATAGTTTTGGTGATCCTGGGTTGCTTAATCCTTCAGTTCCATGGACTACTCTTCAACTGTAAGTTAAAGAGCAGATAGTGGGACTTTCCCCACCAGGAGTTCCTTACACCACTGAAATCATCATTCCCCCATTTTGAAAAAAATAAATAAGTAGGCTATTGTTTAATGATTTAATATAAAATGTGCAATTGCGTTTTAATTCTTCAAACTGTCCTACCTAATGTGAAACCACATTCCCATTCATTTTAGTTTTGAGATTCTATTATGTATAGTTAGGTAAGGAGAAAGAAAAAGAGAGAGAGAGAGAGAGAGAGATATGGCGGAAGGAAGGAAGGAAGGAAGGAAGGAAGGAAGGAAGGAAGGAAGGAAGGAAGGAAGGAAGGAAGGAAGGAAGAAAGAAAGAAA